>NW_020799113.1:19940770-19979039 GCF_003259725.1 Athene cunicularia | reverse complement strand
GGTGAAGTGAGGTGAGGGGGCCGCTGACCGGTCCGGCCCCCTGAGGTGAGGTGGAAGAGGAGGCCTGCCTGGTCTGGTGAGGTGAAGGGAGGTGTGATGGGGTCTGCCCCGTCCAGCCCCGCGAGGTGGGTGAGGTGAGGTGAGGGCCTGCCTCGTCCAGCAGAGCACTGTGGGCCACGCTGGAGCATCCGCGGGGCTGCCGTGGCCCTGCCCCGAGCTTTGCAGCTCAGTGATCGCGTGAGGGCCACTTTGGTCTCCACGGTTTTCCAACTGCTCCTGCCTGGCACGGTCCTCGCCGCTGCCTTTGCCCTCGGGCAGTACCTGCAGGAACCGGTGTGCCACAGATGGGCCTTTGCTGTTGCACGTCTGGACCAGGAAGGACAGAGCACCGCGCCGGCCTTGTCTTGGGGTGTGGTGGGACTTGCTGGAAGCTTTATACTCGTGGGCTATCGCACAACCTGCTTGTATTGAATTCAAAGCATGTTTAGGAGAGAAAGCGTGTTGGTGTCTTTGACATCAGCACATGAACCATGTGCACGTGAACCGTAACATAAAGAGCTTCAGGTAGGTGTGAGTCAGAAGGTGGGATGAACGGTTTGGCAGGAAAAAATTCCTTCATGTATGAGGTGACCTCCAGCTTCTCAGAGTGGTCTGGTGAAGTTCCCTCAGCTTTATTTCTGCAGAGACCTTGCCGGCTCCCAGAGCCAGCAAGGTCTCTATGTGCATTTCTGCCACCTCTGCTGGGATCCTTGCAGAACGGGCAGTTCAGAGGCAGCAGTTGTTCTCACAGGTCTCTGCAGGGTATTAATGTCATAGATGTAAGACCCCTACTGCAGAGTGAAAATCCAAGTAGTTCTTGTGTTGTCAGAGATTCTCATGCAATCTTAAGATCCAATGAGGATGTCACGACCAGTAACGACTTTATTACTTGTACGGCCCTTGTTACTTGTCTTTGTTTTCTTTGCAAACTCAGAAGTGGTGACCAGCTGGATGAAAACAGTGCCACTGTAGCTCCTCCACCACGTGCCTCACCTTCCTTGGAACCAAAACAGAACTTTTTAGGATGAGTTGGAGAAGTATGAATTGCTTTCTCCTTCTGCAGAGCCAGTGTTACCCTGACCATCATCTTTCTGGACACAGGCTGTTATTTTACTACCTTTGGCCATCTGTAATGGTCCACAATGGTTTCTGCACGCTGCAGTCCTTGACTGTACTATTTTAGTTTCTGAGACCTCACCCTTCTGAACTTCTTGACAGCTTCAGTGTCAGGAATTGAATTGGATCCTGTAGGAGTTGACAGGTTTTTCATTGTATCGGGTCACATAAATGCTTGTTGCTCATGTATACTGAAAGACTCAAACGGCTCCTGTCTGTGACTGTAGGATGGAGTTTTCAAATTCACTGAAATTCAGAAAGAATGGAAACGTTTTGTGAGCACTAAAAGGAATGGCAGATAGCAGCAAGATTAAAGTTTTAAGTGTTTCTGGTTTGAAATTTAAGTTCAGAATGCTGTTGCAGGCATTGATTATTTCATCTCTCTAAAAAGGAGATTGCTTTGTGTCTCCTGACAGGCAAGATACCTGTTTCAGTCTGGTTTTCACTTCGAGATAAAAGCCCTGCCTTTTGGTGTTCCTGGGGGAGGGTCCCCAGAAAAGTGTTCATTACAGTGTTTGATCACCAGAGATACCAATGCATAAGGATTTAAATTTCTGAAAGACTGACTTATAAAAGGCTTTTCATGATTTATGTAACTAATTTGCTGAGGCTTGTTTGAAGGTTTGAGGCTTGCTGGGTCCTAGATTAAATACAGAGACATACTTAATTCTAAGCTGGTGTAGGTCACAGTTTCAGATGTTTCTTTCTCAGAGCTGTTTTCATGCGCTGCTGAAGCTAGTTTTTACTAGTTTTGAGCTTGGCTACTTGTGCTAGATGTGACTTCTGTGTATTTAGTGACCCTCAGTGGATTCCTTGAACTTTGTCTAGCCTTCCTTTTGACTCCCGTCTAAATGGCTAACGTCCACAGTATCCTGTGGCAAGGTGTTTGACAGCTTACCAAAATCTGGTGCAAGCAATCACCTCCTTTAGAGTCTTTTGATCTTGCCTTCTCTGAGCTCCATTTGATTTGCTCTTGTATTGTGAGAGACATTGAAAAATTGTTTTTTCTCCATCCTAAGCCACTCATGACTTTATTACCTTCTGTGACATCTTTCTCAAACTGAGGAGCCTTTACTTGTTATGTTGATTTTTTTATGCTTTTGATCACCTTTGTCTGCATCATTTCCAGTTTTACTTCCCCCCCTCCTTAAAGGTAAAGTATCAGAAATGCACGTAGAGCTCCCCAGAGTGGTGCTCTGGGACTTTCCAGTGCTACAATGCAGTTTTTTTGGCGTCTCTGTTCATTCTTCATAGATCGTTAATTACAGCTGCCTCTCTCCTCAGCCATGACCTCATTCTGATACAGGAGATTTTTAGATTGCTTCCCCAGGGTGGCCTAGGCTGGAATGTCTCATCTGCCAGCCCTTAAGTGTGTCTGCAGGGTGTGCATGTGGGTTGGGGACCCAGAGCTCTCGTTGAACCTCCCATTACAGTTCTTTCAGCATTTACTCTAGTTCTGCCAGTGCCACGTGTACTCTGTGACTTGCCCTGTGCAAGGATTGTGTTTTGCTGCCCTTCATCATCCACACCCACCTCACTGTGACTTGCATGACAAACCAGGACTTCCCTGTCGGCCAAAGACTGGTGAGGGAATGGCTGTGGGTGGCTGGGAGGTGAGGGAAGAGGAGCGTGCCCTCTGTCAGTGCTGCTCTCTGCAGAGCCTGCTGGTTCCATGATTAGGGGTGTCTACAGCCCTGATGGGCCCTGTAACTGCACAAGCTGTGTCTTCATACCCCAAGAGTGTGGCTGCCTTGTTGGAAGTCGCCGCTGAGGCTGGGTTGGCCATTTCTTAGTTTGTTGTGGTACTAGCGGTGAGCTGGTGTCCTTAAGTTCTTGTATTATCAGGAGCCAGTCTCCGCGGTGGTAAATCACTGGCTTTTGTGGGTTTGTGCCAGTAGCTGCTGGTGATGTTGGCACAGCAGCACGTTACATTTTGGGAATAAGTGAGTTTAGAATGAATTCCACCTGACTGAGGGTTTTTTTTTTTAAGAGGCAGTTTTATGGAAAATAGGAAAAAGTAAAACTTGAGGGAGTGTTACAGAAATCTGATTATCTGTAGCAGGAGTCTCCTGTTGTGCACATCAAGTGCTGCAGTGTGCTCTTTATAGCATTTTTAAACTTTCTAAACTTTTTTCTAGAAATTTTGTGTAATTAGGACTTTGAGCATGTCTGTGCAATCTGGTGCAAGCAAGGCACAAGCTCACCTTGCCTCTATTCCACCTTGTTTAGTTTGCGTCTGTTCAAGAGATGATGCTCTTCTTACTGCAGGCATTTATCTTCTTCCCTATATACTGACAAGTATAGAAGTGTGGGGACTTCAACAGTTATACTTACTGTCTGTCCAGTTGCAAGATTTTTATTTTTGTGTCATTTAGAGAAAACAAGCCTGAATACAAGCCATCCTTCCAACCTTTTATGTAGAACAGTAAATATTTTCAAGTTCTTTTGATACCATCCTTATCTGAGAGTTCTGCTAAATGTTGGATAAAAAGCAATTAATTCAAATTCAGATTAACTTTGTTCTTTGTAAAGAAAGTCAATGACTTTATTACTGCAAACCTAATATCACACAGAATAAGGAAAAAACATACTGAATTAATTCAGTAAATACTTCACGAGGTGTTTTATAGCATCTGTAAACATTTCTGTGTGTTTTGCAAAATAAATATTCACAAATGCTGCTGTTTCTAGTTCCTAATTTAGTGTCTATATTACAAAACTACCTAGAAATTCAGCTGGGGTTGGGGTTCTGTTACACTGGTCAGTACAGGCAGCCCCCAGACTAACGAACTGCTGCTTGCATGCAGAGCACTCTCACTGTGGGTAGTTTGACTTGCACACGGGTGCTTCCTGGTGCTGTGTCACGATTTGCTTTCACACCTTGTAATTTAGCACAAGTATTTTAAGATGGGGAGATGAGTAACTGTCTCTCTCCAAAATAGACTATGATTCTTGTTGCTTGTTGGGGATTTTTTCCAAAGGTGTTGATCTGGTGTTGGTACCAGTTCTCTTTTTAAACATGGTCTTTGCTTTTTCATTATAAGATTCTAAAGAAAACTGCATTTGTCATATTATTAAAGTTAAGAAAAGTTTTTATTTCTAAAAAAAATAATTCAAAAAAAGGTCAACAGTGGGTCTAGTAGGTAAGTATTCAAAAAGACACAGAAGAAGAGCCAGATTAAGGTTCTTGCAGTGTCACAGATTGAGGAGACTTCCGACACCTCACTGAGGTTTAACGCTCAGGGGAACGATAAAGGCAGTTCAGCTAGTTGTGGCCAGAAGCAGTTCTAAGACAGGCTGGCAAGTAGGGATCCAAAGTGATTAATTGACCAGGAAATACTTAACAGAAGAAGTGTGACTTAACCAGATGTTTGTGTGTAGGGAATATAATAATTCTGTGCAAAACCCTGCATTCCTGCAGATTAAAGGGCATGGGCAGAATTAGATATTGTTAATTGTCACAAGATAAGTAAAACTTTTAACTGCCCACAGTGTACATAGAGGATTGCCCTTTCCCTTTCGAGAAGCACTTTTCTATGTATTTAAACACTGACATTATCTCTCCTTGCAGCCCTTGCCTCCCCAGGATAAACAAGCTCAGTGAATCCAGGCTTTCCCCACAGGACAGATTTTATAGATGTTCTCTGGAGTGGCTGAACTATTTGCTATAAAATTGTTAAGCTCTAAGTAGTTGTTTTCAGTTTGTGTTACTTAATTTGGAAGAAAGATTTATATACCCAGAAGCTTGCCTGTTATTCCCAACTATCTCAGTTGGTCTAATAAAAGCTATTGCCTCATTTCACAAACCTTTATCTCATTTAGAGACTTATGTCATCACCAGTACAGCAGCACTTGCTCTTACTGCCGGTGCCATAGACTTTGTCCTGTCCTCTTGACGCTTCCTGTCGCTCCCAGTTTGTGCCTCACCGTCTCTGGTTTGTCTCATCATGCTCATGTGTGTTTCTGTACGTGTGTCCTGAGTTTTGAAGTTCAGAAGATGCTCGTGACTTTGTCAAGCTGCTTTCTTATTATTCTTCTGCAATAGAATTGTTAGACTTGTCCCTTAATACTATTTCTCTATGGATTGCAAGTTTGTGGGGTTTTGTTTTTTTTCATTAGGATCTTTGAGAATTTTGAATGTCAAATGAAGGATAGAAGTTAGCATTTGGGCTAGATGCATTTGATATCAAAATATGCCTTTTGTTTATACTGATGTATAACTTTTCATGTTTTAGGATCTGTGGATGGAACGGAAAGCTGAGGAGCTGAACGTTTTATCGAAGGCCTATGTGTAGACCCTGATGCTTGAATGAGTGCAGAATGAAAATGCTTCCTGGAGTGGGTGTGTTTGGAACTGGCAGCACTGCCCGGGTACTGGTACCCTTGCTGAGAGCAGAAGGCTTCTCCATTGAAGCGCTTTGGGGGAAGACTGAAGAGGAAGCCAAACAACTGGCAGAGGAAATGAACATCTCCTTCTACACGAGTCGGACTGATGATGTCTTGCTGCACCAGGATGTAGATTTGGTTTGCATCAATATCCCTCCACCACTAACTCGACAAATTGCTGTGAAGGCTCTAGGTACCTTTTTATCTTTGGAGTTGGACCAAAAATCCATAGCTCACTGGCAGATTGAAATTTGAAGCTGTTACCCCTGCACAGCTCTGGTTGCACCAACGTGCAAGTGCAGTGCTAAAGATTTTGTGTACAATTGGTAGCACCATCTGTGAGAAAGGTTACCTAGATTTTTTGTGAAAATACTGTTTATAGTTGTTTATAGCTTTGCAAGTCTTGAACCAATTGGGCTAAAATATTTCACGTCGTCTTCAGACTGATCTTTTAATGAAAATGGGCTGTTTCAGAGATGATGATGATAAGGGCATAAAATGTTTTTCTGCCCATTTAAAAACAAAACAAAAAACCCCAAACAATTTTAGTTGTTTAATTCACTTCAAATCTTCCTGTGTTCTGCAATAGGAAACTGAGATTTCCCTGGGGTGGAGGGGTTGCAGCTCTGCTTTCTGTTTTCCCCACAAATAAAACCAAACTTGAAAGTTAAAAGCCTCTGAAAAAAATGTTTGCATGCACTCAGTAGAATCTTGGGAGCTAGAACCTAAATGCTCTGCAGATGCTGTTCTTGGCCAGCGTGCTCTGACCCTGGCTACTGCCTGGAGCTCTGTTTGGACATCCATGTCTGTAGCAGGCTGGTATGATCCTGGGTGCAGACTTGCTGGAGAAATCCTTCCACCTGATGCAGGAGGGTAGATGCTGGGAGAGGATAAGATGTTGAGGACAGCAGGAGGAATCCAACAAGATGGGCTGGAGAAAAGGGATGACACCCCGAACTGGTTGGGCGGGGAGGTGGGAGCCAACTGCCTGGGCATCCTGATGTTTCTTAATTCTTCAGCATGTGTCTTTGTAATGTTAATGTCTTCTCACGTAGTACAGCATGGGTGTGAGTTTACATGTAATTCTGCAAATAACAAGTAGGATATTTTTAGTGTGTTTACAGGAGATCCACATGAGTTAATGTTAGGATGGGTAGTATCTTAAACCATGTAAGCCAGAGTGATTTGTTGTTCTTAGCTTCTTTGCGCTACAGTATTTATTTTGGAAGTTAACAACTCCCTGCAGAAACACTTGCAATGCCACTTAGATAAGCAGAGAGAGATTTCAGGCTTTTTTTCTTTTTTCACATTGTTAGATTTGTTTACTTTGTTATAGTACTGTCCTTTGAATTTAAGGTATTCTGATTTTTGAGTATTTGAACTGTAGATTAGAATTTATCTCCTTAAATATGCTAAAATTTCTTTTAAACACTTGTTAGGTAACAAGTGTTTCACTAGTTCTCCTGGCTCTTGATGATCAAGTGGGCTAAAAGAAGAGGATTGAACCTTCTCTGGTGAATTATTAACTAAAATGGACAGATTCTTTCATCAAAGGTTGGGACCCCATAAGATGGCATTATCCAGAGCAGGAAAGGAGGGTAAAGCTTGTGCAGAAGTACAGAGGTGATATGTATGCTTGACTGAAAGTATAGAGAACTGGAAAGGTGAAAAAAGCTGGGGGAATGAATGGATGAAGTAGTAAAGGGTAGTTCATTCTTCACTTCTGTCTGTCCTGAAATGTTCTGATTTGTAAACTGATGCAGGCATCTCAGACTCAATGTGATGCTCACCTTGTCTTTCAGCTTTCTAGGTTCATCCCAATGGTATTCACAGATCTGCTACCAAGTATGTCATGACATATTTTAAGGCAGTGTTGGATGGCTTGCTGTGATTGAGCATTCTGAAGGAATACAAAATCAGAGTAGGGCCAAAGATGGCAAGTATGTTTTTTCTGAAAGTTCGGATTGTTACAGTGATGTTTATAGTTGGAGAATTATTGGCTATGAGTTGTATACGATAGATTGATGTTTACTAGCCAAGAGACTGGACTTTAGGAAAGATCAGATGTGGTGCAGTGATAGTGGTCTTGTGTGTTTTGTTTTGTTGGGCTTGGTTTGTTTGTTTTGAAGTGTTTACACTTTTATTACTTATTTTTATAATTTTTTATACTTTTTTCTTTTTTTTTAAATTTAAAACACGCTTACATTTTTATTTCTGGCAGAGAGGAGAGAGAGACACACATTTTTTCCAGGCAGTGCAATTAGTTTGCACAGATTTCTTACTGACAGACATCCATAAACAAGCCTAGGTACAGCTTCGGCATGATAAGGACAAAGCAGTAACACAGGATTGAGTTCATGAACCAGACAGATCAAAGCCCAGAGGGTAATTCAAATTAAAATAATCTTACAGTTTTATCTCCACAACAGGCAAAGCAAGAAGCTATGCTAAAATTTGTACCTCTTTTGATCTCTGGGGGAACTAAAGATATTTTGTGAAATTAATGTGTTGTGGTTCATGTCCTACAGTTAAAATGCATCCACCTTTGCATTATGTGAGCACAGAGCAGAGTTAACCAGCTGGAGTGGAATGTTTGGGATGCTTGTGTGTGAAGTGAAGTTTAGGGAGGCAGAACATGAGAAGTCCTCAGAGTAAAATTTCTTCAGGATGCTAAAGATAATGGTGCTGCATGTACTGAGCCCGGCTATCCAATGGATGGTTTGCAGAGTGGCTGTAGATGAACCTTTTACTTTTCTCTCTTGGTTTATACTGGTTGAATACTTTGTTTAAGAAATCTTTACAACATATTGTTTGATTCCCTGATTTTGTGGAGTCCCTACAAATTATAGCACATGTATGTTAATTATGAAGGAAGGAGTCAGAAAGGGATCTATCACTGTTTTGTCTTGTGACAAGTCCAGATTTCCTGTTCTTGAAACAGGATGAACAAGCATGCTGTGAGTGCTTTTTGCATATTGTGCTTCCCATCCCTGTAACCAGTAGCACGGAGAGCTTTTCAAACCATAGGCAAACAAGAAACGAAATGAAGGAGTGTGTTTTGGAATGAGCATTCGTTCATTGGGAGGCTCCCAAAGCAAGTACATCTGAAACAGGCAGTTACCGGGGAACCTCAGACACTCCCAGCATCTTATAGTGGACAAAGCAATGGTCTGGGTTGTTTCAACAGCACCCAGCTGTACATCTTCCTTGGTGCAACCTCAGGTGTCTGATATTATTCAGGGGAGTAAAGAACAGGTGCTTCAGTTCAATGGACATATTTACATGGGATAGATTTAGTAGTTAGCATTGTAACATTATTTTGCTGATTAAGGATGCCAGTTAAACTAGGACACCAGAGTGAAAAGAGTAGGCATATTTTACTGGGGATAACTAAATCTAACAGAGTAATACAGAAAGCATGCAGTAAGAAAAGACAAAATTAAAGCAACAAATAGGAAAATACAGGGTAACGCCTCAAATCATTACCACCAGAGAGAGAGGGAACAGCGATTAAGAAAGATCCATCCCTACTTGCACCCATTCCCATCACCCAGATCCGCAGGCGCTGGGCAGCCCTGGTTACAGCAAGGGTTTGGAGAGCCTGTCCCGGCGAGTGGGAAATCCTGCACGGTGCCTCCACACGTAGCTGAGGCATCCAATGTCGCTGCAAATGGGTCCAGCCTTATATACTAAAAATCAGCAAGCCAGAATAGCTGGCATCTTTGTTTTGAGCGGAAAATTTCTGGTTTCATCCTGTTTGATTCCACCCAAAGCCTGGCCGGGGCAGGGGGATGAACCAAGGAAGTTTCTAACAAGGCTGAACATTTGGGTTCTCAGCCTTGGCTGAGAAAGGAAAGTTGGATACATTCTCTCCGCCTTTCATCCTCACTACTGATTATATTCTGTCTAAGCTGCATCTTTCACTAGTGAGTTTACATATTTTGTTAATGACTGCATGCTAAATTAGCACCCTCGGCTCAGGGCCTGTTGCTCAGGCTTCAATACTTCCACTTTTTACGTCAGAATAGGTGGTTTGTTATAACTTAGTACAATACCCACTAGCACAATGGTTATCAGTTATAAAATATAGAGGATTCATCTATAGGTCAACTCTGGCTTGGGCCTGTTGTCCAAGCCTTAGCACTTCACTGGTGCGGTGAGAGGCACAGCTGGGGATTTTAGCTGTTGATGGGCAGCTGTGTCTGTGATAGCCAGACAGAGAAACAACCCAGGGGGTGAAGCGGGGGCTGTTGTGGTGAGAAGACTGTCCCAGCCCAGCCTGCTTCTTGCACTGCCTGGGCAGGCTGTATGGCTGCTGGGCCAGCTCTGTGCACGGGTGTCTTGTTTGCTGCGTTTGCTCACCTGCATGTTCTACCCAGACACAGGACAGCGGGACCTCTTGCCATCCAGGCTGCTCAGTGAGACATGAAGGACCTCCTGGACAGAGCAGTGGGCCAGGAGTGGTCTCAGTGGCCTTCTCATGACCTGCTGGTTTGCACCAGCCTGAGGCTGGGAGGAGACCCCAAGCTCACGTGCATTGCTGATTGTGGAGTGATGCTCTCGTGTCTGGGGTGCATTTCTCACATCTTTTAACACACACTCCCCCTCCCAAGGCCTCACCAGGCTCTAGGGTCCCTTCTCCTTCCTCCTGCCCACACTGGCACCTTCCCTACCTGGAAGGAGTGGGCTGGGTGGTCCTGGCAATTGCTGGGGCTTGTGTCCCTTCCCAGCACCTGTGATAGCTCTGGGCAGCATCCAGCAGGTAGCATGAGAAAGCAACAAGTTTTCTGTGCTTGTATTTTATTAACCAGAGCTGTAAAATACTTCATGTATGGCAAGTTCTGGATGTGGCATGGGTAAGCAGCTACAAGGGAAGCCAGTGTCTCAGTACTAATGGACAGTGTGGATCTGACTAGAGATGTACTAGAGATGTAGGATTCTGTTAGGAGAAAACAGTCTAGTTTATTCTGATGTCCGATAAGTCTTGGCTTGCCTGTTGGTTTTTGATTGCTTCCATAGGATGTGAACACACTTTAAATCTGGTATTTCATTGAATGTAGCCATGATTTGGTTGTATTACATTAATGAGAGTCAAAAGACCTCCATTTAAATGTTTCGTTTATTTACTAAATCAGGAATTGGTTTGAGAATTCTTGGTATCTAGCAGATAATTTTGCCCCTGAGCATGGAAGTTAAACAGTTTAAGATCTCCTGGCAGTAGTGACCTTTTATTCTCTTTTTTCCCTCCCTCTTCCTGCAACAGCCAATTGAATAGCTGTAAATAGGAGGACTTCAGTGGAGCTATGGTCTGCAGGAGCTGTTGTGCTCTCTGCAGATGGGGTTTACGCCGGCACAGAGAAGACCCTGAGGCATGTTGTTAGGACAGCCTGCAATGAGCCTCATCACAGGCCTCTGCCCTTGCTTGCTGCCTCTGAGGTGGGGAAACCCCACTCCACAGCTCCACCTCTTTTCTTCCAGGCATGCAGCCCCTTCGGTGGGTTTAGACCCACCTGTGAGCTGATTTAACCTGCCCGCTTGGAAAGAGGAACCTCCCTTTTCTGCCCTGGGCTCAGCTGGTGAGCTGAACAGGCTCACAGTGGGCTCTGAGGAACACCAGAGCTGTGTGGTGGCTCTTATGTCTCCTAGCTGGTAGGGACCTTAGCAGAAAATTTTGCAGCAGTGATTTAAGAAAACAATATGGTACAAAGTTCAGGTTATTCATTATCAAAATAATAATAGTGCTATGAGATGAGGGTTGCAAGTTGCTCTGCCTCAGAAAACAGAAGGCATGGCTGTTATGTTGGTAAGGGACCTCATAGCCATCTCCAGCTCGGCCCTTGTCCTTGCTGCAGGGCCATCTATGTGCACTTAGGGACAGCAGGGGGGATGTCCCACTGCAGGATTATCCCAGAGGTGTTATGGTGTGCCCAGGTTTCTGTCTTGGCACTCCAGCAGCACTCAGTGGGCTGTGCCAAAGCTGTCAGTGCACTGCATTGACTGCCATCCCAAAACAAAGGCGGCAGTCGGGTATAGCTCCTCAGGTAGCTCAGCCTACGCTGGCAAAAGGAGCACAGTGCTGATGTGAGGCTGAGTGGGCAGCAGAGCCAGGGCAGCCCACTGGGATCCACTGCCTGCCCTGGGCAGCATGGGTCCTCATCTTTGGCTCTTGGTCCCCCACTGCAGGGACCCAGTGCCTTTTTCATGGACACTGCAGGTCCTTAAAGAGCCAACTTGGGGCAATAACCTGCCATAAAAAGAGCCAACATGAGTGAATATTCCCATGCTGGGTTTGTACTCTGAGCCAGCTCCTGTACCACCAAACACATGAAGGGTGATGGGCTTGTGCAATGGTTGAATAGCACCAGCAGAGCACTGCCTGCAGAGCTGTGCTCCTTGTGTACACAGACTGAGAGTCGCTTTTCCTTTCTGCAAACTTGAAGAACTGCAGATCTGCTTAGGATCCCGTGAAGATCCTTATGCTTTTTTTTTTTTTTTTGCTTGTATTTCACTGTAACCTGGCTTGAGGTAAGTGTCATCTAAACAAGAAGGTGGATGAAGCAGTCACTGAACCATCTCAAGATGCTTCAGCTAGCCCTGCAGAATATGGAACAGAGCATTGTGCCTTGTCTCAGCGGCAGGACTGGGGACTGGGGAGTCAGAAATGGTCTCTGACATGGGGTGGGGGGGTTACCAGTGGGCAGCCAGGTTGATCGCAGGAAGTTTGACCTCGCCCTTTGTTCATTAAAGGTTCTTTTGACTCTATTTAGAGGATTTCTCTGGATAAGACCACTACAATTTGTAGTCCTGTAATTTTCTGACTGGGCTTTGCTTGTGTGTATTAGAAGTACAGGTTCTGAGTTTTCTCTAGCTGTTGTTGTCTCCTGGCTGAGGTGGGCACAGCGATGTGTCACGGGACCTTGCTGGCCCCTGGACCGCTGAGGTGGTTCCCGAAAGGCTTTGCTCGCTGCAGCCAGGAGGTGGAGTGCTAAGAGCAGGAGCCGCAGTGTGGGACCCGGCTTCCCCTCGTGTGCAAGAGACCAATCGAAGCACTTGGGCTGGTAGCTTCTTATCAGGGAGTCAATTAAAAGCTGCTCTGAGCAGGGAGCACGGTCTGCTCCTGGGTGAGGAGAAGCTTTCAGAGAGTGCCTACCACCGTGTGCAGCAATTCTGCAATTCTGAGGCAGAAACTGTAGCATGATGTGACTGACCTTCAGGTCTGACATCACCACTTAATGTCTGGAGACTTCTAGGTATACCCCTGGATGTTACGTTGAGAAATGTTTAGATAAGTATTTTATCAGAATAGACATATGTGGAAGAGTTAAGGCATTCCATGAAAAAAGGATGAAGATGAGGAAAGAGGGAATACCAGCAAAGCACCAAATATAGGAATTTGGTTAAAATTTGTACTGGGATGCTCTTTTGTATTACTTCATTTCTGCTTTAAAGATAAAAAATAAATTTCTGACTGCCCACATTGATTCAGGCTGAACACAAGATAAAGTGCATCAGCAGCAATGGAAATGCAGTGGGTCAGCTTCTGAGTGCAGCTCTCATTTGTGGAACTCGGTCACCTTTGCAGTCTAATTGTACAAGCAGGCTGTACGTGAAGACCAAAACCTTTTGCTTTCCAATTAATGATGCTTTTAAAACATTTAACCTACCAAAATATTATTTATAGTTCTTGTATTCTGTACACAAACCAATGAGTATCTTGTATGTCCTATTAAAATATTAAATTCATAGTGATGGCAGAATACAAAGTGAAAATCAAATCTCTTCGCTCACCTCTTCCCTGCAGGGTATGTGACAGGTTTTTTTCCTCTGGTTATACAGGCATTCAAATAACTTTATAGCTACAACATGCAAATTGTATCTTATTTTGATGCCATTTGGCCATTTATCTTTCATCATGTAAAAATCTAAAAATCCTCTCTTTATTTGGAGCCTGTCTTTGTGGGAGTTTGTCAGCTCTGCAACCAGAGCATCTTGGAAGCAGCTTTGAGCTTTCCTATTTTAGTTCCCAGACGTTTACCTTTGAAGTTGCAGCAGGAAAGTCTGACTCTTAAAAACCCCACTTCTTGACAACCTTTGGGGCAACTGAGCATGTTTCACTTGTGTGTGCTATGTATGTATATATATTTTTTTTCCATTTGTGCTGCAGGAATAGGGAAGAATGTGATCTGTGAGAAAGCTGCTACCTCTGTGGATGCCTTCAGGATGGTCACAGCTGCCAGGTATTACCCCAAGCTGATGAGCATCGTTGGCAATGTTCTCCGTTTCCTGCCTGCCTTTGTGAAGATGAAGCAGTTGATAGAAGAACACTATGTGGGCAATGTGATGATCTGTGACGTACGAGTTTATGGGGGCAGCCTGCTTAGCCACAAGTACAACTGGATTTGTGACGAGCTGATGGGAGGAGGCGGTCTGCATACGATGGGAACCTACATTATCGACCTCCTAACACACCTCATCAGCAGGAGAGCAGAGAAGGTCCATGGTTTGCTGAAGACTTTTGTGAAGCAGAACACAGCTATAAGCGGGATCCGCCATGTCACTAGCGATGACTTCTGCTTCTTCCAGATGCTGATGAGCGAAGGTGTCTGTTGCACTGTGACTCTCAACTTCAACATGCCTGGATCATTCATCCATGAAGTCATGATTGTTGGGTCTGCTGGTCGCCTCATAGCTCGTGGGACAGACTTGTATGGGCAGAAAAACACCGCGCTCCAAGAAGAACTACTGTTTACAGACTCTCTGACTGTCAACAAGGGCCTTTTGGATAAGGGATTTAAAGACATCCCGCTGCTTTACCTAAAAGGAATGGTGTACATGGTGCAGGCACTGCGGCAATCTTTCCAAGACCAGGAAGACCGTCGGACATGGGATCATAAACCTGTCTCTATGGCAGCCTCCTTTGAAGATGGTCTGTACATGCAAAGTGTAGTAGAGGCCATCAAGAAATCCAGCAGGTCAGGGGAGTGGGAGGCTGTGGAGGTGATGACTGAGGAACCAGATGCCAATCAAAACCTCTGCGAGGCACTTCAAAGAAATAACTTATGAGCATTCCTGCTTTGGAAGATAGGACAATTAACACTTCTGGCTGTAAAGTAAAAAAACCTCTGTTTTTAAGATATGTAGATTCTTATTTAATAACCTTTGGTTTTTATAAATGTGTAAAGTATGTCATGTTCTGATAGGAACTGTTCTGATTTAAATTGTTTAAAGAGTTTAAAATGTTTCTGTTTTTGCAAATGTTTTTGTCTTGGAGACTGGTAGGAAAACTTGAATTGCCCTTTGCACTTGCAGTAGATGAAGTAAAGCATGGGATCTCTGCCATTGCATGGCTTGGAAATGGGACACAACCCCTGTTGTACAGGTTGCTTATTTTACCAATTTTAACATGAGAGCATGTAGAGCAAGATCAGGGAGTATCTGTTGTTCAGATGCCTTTTCCTTCTCTCTTAGGGACTGATTTAAGTTTTATTCCTCAGTTTGTAAAAATTTATAAAAGAGTTTAGTGATGTAACAGGTCTCTAAACTCCTATAGGACAAAAAGTAGAGGAACGGATTAAAGCTTGTAACATAAGGATCAGCTGTTTGACTTCCTGCACATGGCAGATACTTTCAGATTCATTTGAACTGGCACTTCATTTAAATGATGCTATGAATTCTCTGTTGATGATGTCTTGGCAGGAAGATCTTCAGGAAGTCTGGTGATTTGTGCTGTTCTTCCATATCTGTAGACATTATTCCTTCTACTCAAGGGGCTGCCTGCATCCAGCAGCTCCTTTCCATAAGCTCTGTCCGTCGTTTGTGTTTACTGCCTGGCAGCACTGGTGCTGTGTCTGCGGGGCCATGTTCTCATTTCTGTGACTGTTAATAAATGCCTTCCAGGGTCATGGGATCTCCACCATGTCATGGATAAAGAAGTTGTACAGCATTAACCTTCTGGGGACCTGAAGATGGAAGTAAGGAGGTATTTCCAACCTCTTGCAGCTCTCTTTAACGTGCTGGCTGGGTAACTGTCACACTACACACATCCTGATAGCTGAGAGAACGGGGACTGAACTGTCATGGGTAAGTCTGCTCTCAATCTCAAACACTGGATATCAACCCTCTGGCCCTGCCCATACTCACACCCTCCTGCAGCTGGTGTCCAGTGGAGAGATCTGGTGGCAGTTCATTGTGTTTGGGAAATGTTTCTCTCTGAGGCAGGTATGTGGAAGGGATAATCCAATTTTACTATGTTTATTTTGTGTACTTGAAAGGGTTTTTTTAAATGTATTTCCCACTCAATTGTAACCCTGTATTTATGTCTGTTAACATGCAAACTGCTGTTTCATAAGCTGGTCCTTCCTGAAAAATACCGTTTTCTACAGAAATAAAAAGTTGTGTTTGTTGAGGGCATTCTTTATGCAGCTGTGTGCTTGTGTTTGATTTGGTCAAGCTGAAACCATCCAAATAAATGTGAACAGAAGCCTTACCCCTGGGGTTCAGTACCTGTTGTGTCCTTCCCTACCTTGGTGCCCTTTTGCTGCCAGCTGGGTGGTTTGTGTGTGGAAGAAGCTCTGTGAGGTCTAAGCAGTGTAGCTCTGTGCTTTCCTAGCAAGTGTCTCCATTGATCACCAGGGAAAACTAAGTCCCACCAGAAGATCTATTCCCTACCTCTGCTCTTTCCCTCAGACTGCAGCTGTTGAGTAGCTGGTTTTAGAGATCCTCTTGCCTATCTTGGACTTACCTTGTCAACTTTTCTGAGTAACAGGTTCTTTACTTTTCTGCCTGACTCCTTGTTGAAGTTGCTGGAAGACACCAACTGAAACAAAATCTCTTCAGTATTGATGGGACCATTTTCTTTGGTCAGTGTGCAAATCAGGTGTTTACCTTTGGGTGTTTACTTTCATACATTAGAACTCTGACAGAAACAAGTCTACTGCTATGCTGTTTTAAAGGGTAGGAGCGTGGCTGCTCCTGTGCTCTTCACAATCCTGTCTCTACTGTGAGCTGGATGAAGACACTGGAATTTGTTCACTGTTCACAGGTGGAGTGGTGAAAGCTGCATCTCTGCAAACCTTCCTTTACAGGTAGAGGACTGGTGCGCCTGCCGTAGCTTTGAGCATCTGATGTCTGTGATGTCTGTGTGCTATGTAAAGCAGGTGAGATAATGTCTACTGAACTCACCTGGGAGTTGCCGCCTTCATTCAGACAGAACAGCTCTGCCTGATTTCATGCACTTTGGATGTGTTTTGAAGCTGTCCTTGAACTGAGAACCTTTGTGTCAGTGTTCTTGTACCAGGCAGAAAACCCTAAAGTACAACTCCTACAGGAGAAGGAAGCACAAAACATCTCCAGATGATCCCAGTGAAGGAAAGAGGGTGCCAAGACCAAGAGACCTGACTGCAGAAGCATACAGAGGTGAAATGGGCTTCTCATGGGCTGGCCACAGCCTCCAGCTGCCCCACGCAGGCAGAGTGGGATGGAGGCCAAGGAGCCCTCTTTGGGCTGAGGTGGGTCCCTGTGGTGGAGCCTGGATTCCCCTGGGCGGTCCCTGTTTGGCTGACACAGGGGAAGCACCTGCCAGTCAGCACCATTTGCATCAGGGAAAAGCAGCCTGCTTTTCACCCATGAGGAAGGAATTATAGGGCATGCAAGGTATATTTTGTAATGAAAAATTAGCGCTTTTTTTTTTTCCTGGCAAATCAGGTTCTCTGCAACAAGGGATGAAAATCAATAAGCCCAGAGCTGTTTGTATGGGCCAGGTGATTCTCACCACCCTGCAGATCAGGCCGTAGTGGTCAAACAGGAGGCAGAAAGCTGCACAGCTATTCAGATGGAGGAAGGAGCAGTGACACCAGAGCTGCAGATTGGAGCATCCGTTCAATATTAACCTGCGTGAATTCGTCACCTGCTTCTGGGGCTGGGATCTTGGGAGCACTGCTGGCCTAGGGATCTGCAAGAGGAGTGAGTGCCTCAACAGCCCAGCCAGCTCCTCAGAGACAGGCTGAGTGTTTGCACCAGCTGGGTGCCAGGTCCTGGCAGTGTGGGTCAGGCAGCTGCTCTGGGTCTCCAGCCTGATCTCCTGCTTGGCATAGGCCTGCCACCAGCTCCGGCTCAGGCTGGCCTTGGCTTTGTTCCACCAAGTCCTGGAAAACAACTCTGGAAGCTGGAGACTGTGGAGTCAACTGAAGAGTGCTGTCCTAGGGGGAAAGGTCCTGCTCTGTTTGGCTGGGTCACCTTAGAGCTTCAAGAGAAAACCTAAGGACAGAGCTGCTGCAAATGGTGACCCAGAGACATCTAAGCTGCTTCTCTAAAAGCTAGGGGCAAGGGTGGAAGAAACAGGATAAGGTGACAAAGCCTGCACAGGCAGGGGCAAAGCATCCATTTCTGGGGGGGGATGGCAGGCCAAGGCCAGCATCCTGGGGAACATAAGGCCTGGGCAAACCTTGTTAGAGCTCACCTTCCAGCTGTGAAGCAGTTGCCCTCCTGGGGGGTGCAGGGGCCTGGCTTGGCTGTGCCAGCACTGGGACATCATCATCTTCTGCTGATGGTTGCATCAGCTCTGGCATGCTGAGGTTGATGTACTGGTACAAGGGGCGTAGGTGGGGCTGTTTTCCTGGAGAGGTACAAGAAGATCCCAATGCTGCCACCCCCTTCCCTGCCAGGGCTTTGAGGCAGCTCACAGGCTGCAGCAGCTTGGGAGGAGAGGAAGACTGTTAACCCTCCCAGAGGGGAGCCAGGGGCTGCAGGGGGAGGCAGATGCCCTTGAGGTGAGGCTGCCTGGTGGGATAAGAGCCAGGGGTACATGGCCACATCTGAGACAGCACAGCAGCTGGAGGAATTGCTTGGGCATCACCATGCCTGCCTGGAAACTTGCCAGTGGCAGAGCTCCTTTCATCACTCAACCCTTGGATAGATTGGATCGGTGGCCAATGTTAATAGGATGAGCTTCAACAAGGCCAGGTGCCAGGTCCTGCCCTTGGGCCACAACAACCCCCTGGATGGCTACAGGCTGGGGGAGGGGTGGCTGGAACTGTCTGGGAGAGAAGGATCTGGGGGCTCTCATTGACAAGCAGGTGAGCATGATCTGGCAGTGTGCCCGGGTGGCCAAGAAAGCCAACGGCATCCTGGTTTGTATCAGAAATAGTGTGACCAGCAGAAGTAGGGAGGTGACAGTCCCCTGTGCTCTGCACTGGTGAGGCCACACCTGGGGTGTTGTGTCCAGTTTTGGGCACCTCAATACAAGAGAGATCGCGAGGGGCTGGAGCGAGGGCAGAGGAGGGCAGCGAGGCTGGGGAAGGGCCTGGAGAGTAAATCCTGTGAGGAGCCATTGAAGGAGCTGGGAGTGTTCAGTGTGAGGAGGAGAAGGCTAAGGGGAGACCTCATCGCTCTCTGCAGCTCCCTGAAAGGACATGGTGGAGAGGTTGGTGCTGGTCGCTTCTCACAGGTGATTAGTGACAGAACAAGGGGGAACAGCTTGAAACTACAACAGGGGAGGGTCAGATTGGACATGAGGAAAAAATTTGTTCCCAGAAAGAGTAGTCAGAGAATGGAACAGGCTGCCCAGGGAGGGGGTGGAGTCCCCATCCCTGGGTGTGTTTAAGGGTCGTTTGGATGAGCTGTGGGGGGATGTGGGGTAGGGGAGAACTTTGTAGAGTCGGGCTGAGGGTTGGACTTGATGATCCCGAGGGGCTTTTCCAACCTGAATGATTCTGGGATTATGTGACCCACGGGGCTGTCTGGGAGAAGCAGAAGGGCTGGGGATCACCCTGTTGCTTTGTGGATCCAGCCTCAGCATCATTCCTGAGATGAGGCTGCAGCCACCAGCCTTGCTTACTCTGTGTGTCCTGGGCTGTGGCCCTTCTGGGAGGGTGCAGTCTCCTCACATGTCTCTTCCTTTGCTGCTCCTGCTTGGCAGAGAGGCTGGCATCACCTCCAAGGGTGCCCAGCTCCTTGGCACTGGGATGTGCCTTCTGGAAATTGGGGTGCTGAAACAGGAGCACTTGCAAGTTGACACTGTGGGACAGAAAACAGCAGTGGGGCACAGCCAGCTCGGGGTCTGGCTGCAGTAGGGCACAGAGTCCCTGCCCTGGCATGGGAGCTGTGTCCAAGCGCAGCCCTTGCCCGTGGTCTGTGCCTGTGCTATACAGCAGAGCCGTGCCCTGGGGTGGACCAGCACTTCGCTGCTCCTGCCCTGGGTGCCCTGACTCAGCTCCCTGGCTGGGCTGGGCTGTGGCTGGTGTTCACTGACTGTGGCTGATGGGTGACTCAGGACTACTGCATTGCCATAGAGGCCATTTCTCTTTCTATGGTGAACCCTGCAATTCTTTGTCTTTCTCCCTTTCCACACTTCTCTGGTTTATCTGCGCTTTTAAACTCTAAGCAACTCCCAAAATTACTACAGAGCTCCTTGATGATCAACAAAATAAAAACCTAATCAGAATGGTGTCCAGGCACAAATCCTGGATCCTAATATCTTCCATTCCATGCTCATCCCTCCCTCCCAACCCTGTTTCACCCTCGTACAACACAGCCTGCCCAAGGCAGACCTGGGTCTTACTGCTAGCTGCTCCTCGCATGCTGATTGTGGCTGCGTTGCAGCAGGATGTTGGCTCATGAAGAAGACGTGGTGACTTACTTTACCTCCTTGAGTTTGAACTCGTGGGCTAGCAGCCAGGTCTGCAGTGCTGTGACACAGCTGAGATCTGCCAGCTCTGGGAAGAGGTTTTTGTTCTTCTCCATCTGCTTCTTGTACAACTTGGTGTGGACAAGGACACCTTGCCCATCCTTGGACCACTGTGGCGGACATGGGGGACAGTGCTGATGAGCGATGCTCCTGTCCTGCCAGTCCTTGCACCTGCTTTCCTAAGGCCCTGGCATGGGTGACCCTGCCACTGTGGCTTGGAGCCTTTGCTGGCCATCAATAATCACACGGATTCAGTTTGACACCCAATATGGCCCCAAGGTCGTAGATGTGAGCCCAGCTGGCTGATGAGTGGAAACAACCTGTGCTGCTGCAGTGACTGGCTGGTGGGTGGGACAACGGGGCTGGGTGGTCCCACAAGTTCCACTGACCCTCCCAGGGCTCCAGTTGCCACCTTGACACTTTCCCCCCCCTTCCCCCATCACCCATGGTGACACTACCAGGCCCCAAACAGCAGCTGAGGACACCCTTTTGAGCATGCCATCAGGGCAGAAAAACCACCCTACAAGGATTTGGCTGGAAATTATTCAGCTGCCATTTCATGCAGCTTAACTAGAATCTTGCACATAACTATTTGTGGTCATTTACTCTCAGTTTGAGAAAGGCTTGGGAGTAACATCATGCCTTTTGTTTCTGGAGAGCAGACCCTGCCCCAGGGACATCCATCCCCTCTGCTAAAAGTTTTGCCTGTTCCTTCCAGGACCCCCTGTTCTGGCACAAGGCTTGCACTGGGGCAAGTGCCATGCTGTGGCACGCAGGAACAAAGCCTGTGCTCATTGCAACTCTCATGTCCAACACGGCATCATCCTCACCTCCAAAGCTTTGATGTCTGGGTTCTCCAGGGCTGCAGACAGCTGAGCAAGGATGTGCCCAGGCTCGTGGCCACGGTGCTGCCTCTCCTCAGGACTCCTCAGCAGGATGGGAGGCTCCATCACTGGCACTGGGGCTGACATGTCAGATGCTCTAGGCCACCAGTGGGGGCTGTGTGCAGACCAGTATCTCTATGAGTGTTTGGTTTGGTGCACAGCACTCAGGCAAGGCCCCGCTTCAGGAACACAGGCGCTGGCTGCTTCTCCCTGCTGAGCTGCTGGGGTGGTGGTTCCTCCCCCCAGTCCCAGGACCAAGCAGCAGCTTTGGGGGGGCTGAGCTCTGCCCAGCACAAGGCCTCACAAGATGCTCCAAAACAGCCGGCCCTAGGAGCTCTCCCGATACACCTGGGGATGCAGGGAGGTGAAAACCTCCCAACACATCAGGTGCTGGAGCTCTCTACCCCAGCCTGAGCCACCAGAAGACCCCAACCGCCCCAGCTCACCTTGTACCTCTTTCAAGCCATCAGCACCCAGCCCCTAGCCAAAGCCTTGGCATTGCCCCCCCTTTCCACCGGGAATGAGAGGGGGCAGTTTGCCAGTTAAAGACACCCAAACACGATTTTACCATTTCCACTGAACAACTGCAACCCTGAGAGGCTGCAGGCACCGATTACCCGCCCTGAACGTTTCACCACTGTTTCCCACACACACCAGTTTCCTTTTCCAGCCATGAAACCTCTGGCAAAGCAGCTCTGTGCTCAGAAGGCGGTGGGGGAAGGACTGGCATAGGCCACTGAAAGCTGTGAAAGCCAGCTGTGAGTTTTTTAAGCCATGGTAATGGGATGAGCCAGGTCACTTGGAGCCTATCCTTCCCATCTCTCCCCTCTGAGTCTCCCTTGGGCTCAGCTTTGGAGATGGGTTTGCGGGCAACAGTTGGGCAGGAGACTCTGGAGGACCATTAACTGCTGCTGGGGACACAGCAGCAGTAGCCCTCCCAGATCTGAGCTCCTGTGTGACAAGGGAGGTGCAGGGACCAGAGAGGGCCCAGGGGATGCTCCCTGGCACCTGGGGGACAGTGGAGCTGGGCTGACAGGTCTGGCTGCAGTGGTGACAGAGGTTCTGGGGTCCTGGGGATGCTGCAGCCCTGGGAGGGGTCAGCAGGAGGTGGGGGGTCTCCATCCGCAGGGACAGCAGGGCAGGGGGACACGGCTGCCAGCTGGCATTGCCGACAGCCCTGCTATGGTGGGGATGAGGGACCCTGGTGGCCCCTTACCCACAGACGCTGCCGCGGTCTCTACGAAAACCAGCACCAAGGCCCGTCCCTCAAACCTGCAGCCTGGAAAATGACGGGATTTCGTCCAATTTTTGCACCCCGGGCCCTGAGGCTGGTGCAGGGAGGTCTGGCAGGATCCTCCCACGAGCCCCGCAGAAAGGGGGGCCGAGGGCACGGAGGGGGCTGACCCTTCCCCGCAGAGCGAACCCGCAGGGCGCTGTCCTGCCCGGGGACGGCACCTTCCAGTGCCGAAAGCTGCTGCTGCAGGACACACGTTTGACTCCTTGGGCAGGCTGCACCAGCTGGCTTTGTTCCTAAAGGGCTGCTGGTGGTCACATGCCCCACTCCTAAGGAACACATCCCGCTTGCAGACACCAGTGTCACAATTAGCTGTACTTGTCCCTCTTTGTTTTCAGGGAGACAAAAGAGGAAGTGGCTCCTGAGTCTGGCAGGTGGGGAGCTCATGGTACCCAAGGTAATCTGGATGGGGAAGAGTATTAAAAGGGGAATATTAATCTCCCCCATTGCAGTCTGCAACAGGAAAGCATAGAAATAGACTAACATCACTGGGTAGGTTCACAGCACACTGACCTTATTTCCTGACCCCTGATTCTGCAGGAGGTATGGTACCAGATGTATGTCCCCCCCGTTTTGGTGCAGCTCTCAGGCACAAAGGCTATCCTGGTGCTACTTTCCATTTCAGGTAAAACTCCTGAGGAAGGAAGCAAACAGCCAAGACCAGCTGTACAGAGATTAGCCCTTTGATTTGCTGCAGATGACTTGCTCTGCTTATCAGAGCTTATCACCGTTGTGGGATTTTTTTTCCCATGCTTGCTGAGGTTGGCTCATAAAGGCATGAAGCTGGACTGGCTTCAGCTCTGTGTGTGGTAGTAGCTTCCTGGCCAGGGACCCAGGCACAGTGAAAATGTGGTCTGTGAAGGAGAGGGAATGCTTCAAAGTCAGATGCAGCAGGTTCAAGGCTATTAAAAACACCTGCCACCGCCTTGTCTGTTCCCATGTTTTGTAGTTTCCTTAACTATGATGCCAAAACCAAGCCACTAAAGGAAGCTGTGGTTCATATGGCCTCTGAAGGATCTCAGTTTACCTGGGGGATAAGTAGCATTTTTATCACTTGGTAAGCTGAGGCAAAGGGCACAAAGAGTTGAATTAATGATTATTAAATTTACAGGGACGCTCTGGGGGAGGTAGGGCCAGAGCCAGCATTGCTTGAGTCCTAGGTCAGGATTAAGCTGTGGTCCTGGTGGGGAAGGGAGCAGCTGTCCTGGGTCAGACTGGATGAGTAAGCAATGCTAAAATCATTGGGTTACTCTGGCAACAATGTCTGTTGTAGCTGTGCAGGGCAGAGAGCAGGGTTGGTGCAGCCCTGTGGCTAGGAGCAGTGTTGCTGCTTCCCTAGCGAGCTCTGCAGCCTGGCGGGGGTTAAGAAGAGAGGGGAGTTGCACACATACAATCTGTTTACCTGGATTTAACCAGACTGTGTTTGCAGATTCTGCCAGCATCTCATGGCCTGGGAATCCTCTAAATAGCTCCTATCTGGTGGCAACAGGTCGGGTGCTGTATCCGTGACGTTTAGGTTTCTAACATGGTAATAGAGAAGATAGTTTTCTGGGTGCAAATTAGACAGCGATTGGGTCACTGCTGAAAAGGGCTGACCCTATGCCCTCTTCCTTCCTCCTCTGCCTTGATAGGCACATGCTCCTGCTGTTTTCCTTGTGCTTTTTCTGAGCCCCCCAGGGAGGTAACAGCCAGGTTACTTTTGGAGAGAAGGTTAAATGGGCAGAAAATCCAGCAAAAGAGATAGCTTGTTTCGTATAGGGGTGGTAAATTGAATCAGCTCAGCACAGGACCATCTGCACTACAGAGCTGTCACAAGAGATGAAGCAGAAGAATGGGAGTGACTGCGGAGAAGGTCTACACATCCCCTTTTGGCAGAAGTGAGCCATGAGGTTCTCTCTTGTGTCCCCCAAATACACCCGTGGTTGGCTGGAGCAGAGCAGCAGCCTGGGAAGTCTGTGCTGATCATTGGTAACTGTGACTTGGCTGCTGCTTCTCAGGGCTGGGAGACGAGCTGGGGGCTTGTGTCCCGCGTAGGTGAGTTTGATTGTAGGTACCTAGATAGGCAAGATGCTTACTATTGTAATAAGGTTGTCTGATCTTGCAAGATCCCAATCCAGAGGTGATGTGACTTGCAAATCAGCGAGTGGGTGTCATTTGAAAATTCCCTGCAGCAGGGCAGGGTGCTGTTGGGATGTGAAATGTGACTTGTGTGAAGGTGTACAATGAGCCTTCCATCCCCCGCTTCCCATCAGTTTGCCTTTCCTTCTTCAATCCCCTGCACTAATTGTCTGTTCTGTTAAAGATCTTGATTTCAGCCTGTCATTTTGCGTGTAAATTATTGGGTTTGAAGGCAAGTTCACATCAAGATCAGATGTGAATTTTGAGGCCAGTAGGTGTTCTGAAGTGATCTCATGGTGAACATGCTTTTTTTTTTTTTTTTTTCCCTAGAATAAGAGAGCCGGTTCTGGCTTACTTGGATCCATTATCAAGGAGATTAAATAGTACCAAGACAGTGTCCTTTTATCCCAGGCTAGAGTCTGTGTCTGCTTTTCAAAACCAGCTTTTTCAGAGTAGCTAGGTACAGACTGTGCATGCATGCTGGTGTGCAGTAGTCAGCATTGCTTACATTGCCTCTGCAGTTGTGTCTGGGAGATGAATAACAGCTTTTTGCTAATGGGTCTCATGTCAACAGGGGTGATTTAGCAAAGAAGACTGCAGTGCATTAGTTGCTATGAGTCAGACTCACTCAGTCTTGTGCTGATCGTTTATCCGTTTATAAATTAAACTGCAGATGCTGTGACCCATCAGTGCTGGCATGCTGAGGATCCTGAAAGGGGTTCTTCCCGTAGAGCTGTCTCAGAAATCTTTAAATTACTGCCCCGGGAGTCAGGGCATGCAGGTTGTAGCCCCAGCTCTTACAGCAGTGACTCCAGCCGAGCTGCCCTGGCGCCTGTCAAAATCATGGCATGACTCTGATGATGTACCCAGGCTCTTGTGGCATCTGCCAAAAGCTCACCCAGAGTCTGTGCCTGTGGGTGCAGCATCTTCGTTTCTGAGCAGGGAGCAAGCCCCTCAAGTTTCTTGTAGGCAATAAAATGCTGTCCATGAGATTTTGGTGAGCATTGCAGGAAAATAGGGGCTGACTGCTCCTGGGCTGGAAGGATCTGTGCTCTGCCTGTGCTGGGGAGGAGAGAGGCAGCAGGGACTGGTGTTGGCCAGTACAGAGATT
This sequence comes from Athene cunicularia, assembly GCF_003259725.1. Lineage (NCBI taxonomy): Eukaryota > Metazoa > Chordata > Aves > Strigiformes > Strigidae > Athene > Athene cunicularia. Next base: position 19,953,408 of record NW_020799113.1, on the reverse strand, counting down.
TGCAGATCTGTGCTGGCCCCTGTTGATCTGCATTGAAAAGTTATTTAGAAATGAAAAAGACGTTTTTCTAAACAGGTAACTCTCCATTCTTCGCAAGAGCTGAAAGACAGCTGGGCTGTTTTTGTCTCAGGACTCTTCCCCAAAAATGAAGCGTCTGCCCCTTCGCTGTCCTGCAGGGAAGTGTTTTTTCTCAGGTCCTTTCAAGGTTTAGTCCCAGCCTGCTCAAGGGTGGTGACAGCGCTGGTGTGTCTCTCACAGAGGGTACAACAAAGGGGTTTATCTGTGTGGGGCAGGAGCCTCAGCTTGCTTTGGGTAGCTTGTGTTTGAACCACAGGAGCAATATATTTAGAAAGAGCCCCAGGTGCAAGATAATTCAAATATAAGGCTAAAATGTGTCAGCTGATGTCCCGCTGGGTGTGCTTCCTGTTCACTGAAGGCATACAGGGTGCTTATAGCTGCTCAGCTCCTGCTTTCATGTCTGTATTAAATGTTCCTGTGGGGGAGAGAAAGCCAGGGAGGATTTTCTGTACTGAAGATACCGATATTACAGCAACTGCAGACATTTCAGGTTCAATGCTGGTAAAACCGTTGATTAGCCCCTCAGCAGGGACAGTGCTCCTGGATCCCTTGCCTCACCAGCACGGACTACAACTTCAGGTGGTTTCTTACTTGCAGGTCATCTCTGTAGCTGGGTGTGAGCTCTCTAATGAAAGTCAGAAGTTCACCTATATATATATTAAATGTAGATTCTCAGTGGCTCAGTGAGCCCTGTTCATTTCTGTTCTCAGTGGCAGCTGGTTTCCGTGGCAGAGGCAGAGCAACGGCAGGATGTGTGAAGGGCCATCCAGGATTTCTGGACCCATCCCTCCAGACCCTACGCTCTTTCCAAACTATTATAAACGCCCCTTCTCAGGTGAGTCCCTGATGCTTGTTCCAGATGTGCAGTTTTGTACTTTGGCACGATTCAGCTTGCCTGTGTGATGATGTCCTTATTCTTTGGTGTCCTCAACAGTTTCCACTCACACTGGTGCAGGTGTTTCTGCTGCCTCACAGATGGTGATCCTAAAGGTGGGCTGTACTGGTTGAAAGATGGGAAAGCATAAGGTAGAGGTGGAGGGGGGGTCTTCAGTGTTGGTTGTAGGCTGTGGGTGAAGAAAACCACGAAGTAAAATTTTTTTCCCTGATAATCCCCTTCTCTTTCTTTCTCTGTAGCTCGAGGGAGGCTGGAAGGGAATGATCAGAAGCAGGATTTTACCTCTGACCCCCTGGACCCGGTTCCCAACCCATACCCTGCTTTGGGCAGTGCCCGCCAGGCCCAGCCAGTCCCTCGCATTCGTCCCAGTGGAAGGGACTTCCTGGAGAAGGGACAGAAGGGTACGCTCAGTCTCTTACTGCAGCTTGAAGGGATCTGCCTTGATGGGGGATTGCCAGTCAAGAGTAAGTACAGCTGAGGCACAGCTGGCCTGAGTTCTGTTTGGGGCCAGGGTGAAGCATCAGGGATTTGAGTGGGTTCCTGGGCTCTGCTGCCTGAAGAGAACTTGAGCTTCCTGGGGCTGAACGCTCTGTCTCCTGTGTTTGGCCTGGCAGTGGCATCCCCTGGCTGTTGCCTGTGCTGGAGCTGGTTGCTGCTGCAGCCTCCCTGACTCCACTCCAGCCCAGGTCTGCAGTGGGAGGAGGCACTGTGAAAAAGATGCTGTTTAATTTGGACTTGAGGAACCAGTTATGGATGAGAGACTGTTGAGAGATGTTGGAAATAAATCGAGCCCTCCTTGCTTGCTGCCTCTAAATATAACCAGTATCTTTATAGTCAAACCTAAAGATGGATCAGGTGCAATGTTAATGTACAGAGGATGTTTAGCCTGGGGAATTACTTGTTAGTGAAGCCAGGCAGGATTTGGAAAGACTGTCTGCATATGTGGATACTGAGAATATCTTTGTGAAAGATGTTCCCTTCTCCAGGGAGGTCACCCAGAGTACATTCAGAAGTCCAGGAAGGAGACAAAACTGAGCACTGGGTGTCATTTGATTTACTTCATGTGCTGGCATTGCCTCTAGCCCTGTCTGGTGCCAGCATGGGGGGTGCCACAACTGCTGTGCCAAAGCAGGAGGGGAATGGAAGGGGGTCTGGTTGTGTCAGCTGAGATCTTCCCTGTCTTGGGGAGCCCAAGGAAGGATCAGTTTCAATTTGAAAACAAAAAATACAATCCATAGTCTTGATTATCTCCCCCTGAATGTGGCACAATGGCTGACCCTGAAAACAGGAACAGCACAGGTTTAAGGCTCTGCAGCTGCCATTAACCAGCCCCCTCTTTGCTTTAGAAACACCGTGGGATGCTGAACTGGGACCTGACCTTGCTCTCGAGGGGATGCTGGCATGGCTTGTCTGGCATTGTCCAGAATGGGGCAAGGGAGCCATCCTCTCAGAACAAGGGAGTCTCTGAACACAGTAATGTGCACACACCTGTACTGATGCTCAGCTGGGCACTGTAGGATCCTCTGGCAGAAGAGGGTCAGTCCAGGAGTGTGCATCTAATATGGGAAAAAATGCACGGGTTATCTAGTCTGCAGGAGAGGGGAGAGTTTGCTGGTTCTATGGTTGGTTGGACCAGCTTTGGAGACAGAGCTGTGGGCTCTGGTGCCAGCGCTCCAGGAACCTGCATCTCTTGACAGTGCATGAGGGGTGCAGGCTGTGTCTCCCCTTGCTGTGCAGGGAGAGAGTCCAAGGACCATGAGAAGGAAAATGTGAGGCGAATAAAGGAGATTCAGAAGAAGTGCAAAGAGAAGGAGAGAGCCCAAGAGCACAGTCAGCCCAAGCCTGTGAAAGCTCTGTGGAAATCCCAGAAATATGAAAATGTGGAGTCAAAGGTGAAGGCCAAACTGCAGGTCAGTACCAATTGAGCTCTCAGACTCTCCTGGCCTGGGATGTGGGTCAGCCATGAGGTTCTGTGGGATGGTGGAGATGGGGGAGTCCCAGAACCTATGGGTCTGAGGGCAACTTGGTGCTGAAGCACGGTGGGCAGATGTGACAGTGGGGCTGTGTGCTGAGCGTTTGCCTTGGGTCTGGAGTGCAGTTGCTGTACTAATCCCCATCATGTCTGACCAAGTAGAGTCCCCATGCAGGGGAAGCTGAGGAGAGGAGAATCTTATCACACCATCTGCCTGTGGAGTCCTGTTTGGCCCTTTGGTTGTTAGGGACCTAAATGTGATTCCTGGGGGGTACAGAGCAGCCCCCACAGCCATATTCCCCATATAGAGGTGCATCCAGCTGGCTTTTGAACTTCCCAGAGTGTGGTGCAACACTTGGCTGGGGTTTGTGCCAGAAGGCTGTGGAATTCTGCCCCGTGGATCATGGTCTTCAGGTTGCATCAAACCTCAGGCCAGCTCTTCCCACTGTGTGGACCCTCTGTGGGCTGTATGTCTCTTCTCCGAGCAATTCTACTGGTGAATAACTGCTGTGCAGTGGGGGAACACAGACATCTCCAGGCAGTCAGGGTGGAGCCCTTGTAGTTCCAGCACCGCCTGCAAGGGCGTACGTACCTCCTGTCCTCCGTACACGTGCTTGTGGGAGAGGGGATGTGGGGCCATGCGTTGTATCCTCAAGCTTTTCCAACTGCTCAAATGTCCAATGCTGAAATGTTCTGAGCAGCTGTCTGGCTTTGTGAACATTTTGTATTTCTTTTGACTTCTTTCTTTTTCTTTGGACAATTTTTTCTCCCCTGGGGTTTTCCTGGTGTTTAAATAGTGCCTCTGTCAGAGAGCTTTGTAAAATGGACCAAAGTGGCTGCCTTGGTAGAAGTGTATCTGTTTGTACAGAAAGTAAAGTTAAGGCCTACAGGGAGAGGAAAGGAGAGCTCCATCACTGTCTTTGGGTGGATCTGGTGTCATCGGTCTAGATCAGGGAGACCTGTCATCCAGGTGACTGCTGTGCTCTGTTAGCCTCTTCCTTCACCCAGGAGTAGGCACTGCAGCTCCTGTGGATGGGGTGGGTTCCTGCACAGCAGCAAGCGGGGGGGGGGGGGTTTGTTGTGCCCACCCTTCTCATAGTGACCTCCTGGAGGAGAGGCCTTGGGATTCCCTCCTAGCTCAGCAGCAAGAAGCTCCTTGAAGAGGGGGAAGCGCAGGGCTGCGCCCTTGGCTGGTAAGCTGTTGGCTCTCTGGAGTGGCCTTGCACTGTTGGATCCTGCATCCCCATCAGCTTCAGGATTATCAACTGCCAGGAGAGGACTTTGCCCTTCTGCGAGTCCCTGGTAGCCTTCGTGGTCTCTGTCTCTGTTCTGTCTTTGCAGCCAAGCAGGCTGCGTGGACAGAGCAGTGCAGGGAGCTGCTGCTTGTGCAGATGGTGGTGCGAGCTGGGTGACACCATGAGCACCACCATGACACGAACCTTCCCTTGGTGCTCCCTCGCTGACTTGGAGCTTTCAAGTTCCTCCTCATCTCTGCATCGCTTCCCTCTGGTCTGTGGCCCTCAGACCATCTTTGACTCTAAAATTGCATGTATTGATAACAACTGCAAAAATTGGAAAGATTATTTCCAAGCTAGTGGTTACAAATGCTGTGTCCCTTCTTCCTGCTGTGCCATCAACCTCGCTGATGTCCATGACCCTTCCACACCCAGGAGCACACCCATGTGTGCTTTAGGAATACAAGCCTATGCTCTTTGACAAATCCTCTGGGCTAGAGCAAGATAGAGATCATTTCTTCTTTTGTTTTGGGGGAAGGGGGTGGTCTCTGTGCAGGCAGTTTCTGCGTGGTGCATTACCTGTGCTCTGTGGGTTCCTCCAGAGGGAGGTGGCAGGAGGCCCTGGTGCTGACTCACATTGCTTTAACTGTTGCTGTGGCTCTCCTAGAACTGAGGTGTTCCCTTTGAAAGATCTCCATCTTCTGTGGAGCTGCTGATGCTGCTCAGAGTTGTAAGTTGATTCTGTTTGGTCCTGATGTCTAACACAGAGTGTCTTTTCTCTCATCCATCCCTGAGCGCTGTTAATTGTAGCAGCTTCCTTGAGAAGGGCCCTGTCAATCTCAGTGTCCCCATGGAGGGAGGCAGGGTGTGCTCTGCTTTGCTAGCACGCTCACAAGATCACAGACTTCGAACTAGCCTTGCTAGGTAAAGGCACTTCTCATTAACTTACCAGAGAGATCTGTGTCTCCTGGCTCCTGTTGAAACAAGGCTGATCATCTTTGGAGCGTGATGGGTCTGGGCAGTGCTGAGGTCATCACGTACCCTGGTCCTTATGCCAACACCACTGATGTGACTGTCCTGACCCACCTTCAGGTCTGCCAATCCAAATGGACCAGGCCACAAGGGATCTGCCTCAAGAGGACCACAGTTCAGCTGAGAGAGCAGCTGAGACCATGGGTACCTGGAAAGATCTGGAGGCTGCCCTGTACAGTTCCTGTCACTTCCAAGAGCAGAGCAGTGCCCTAGTTGCATTTATCATAAGATCACCCACTCGCCAGTGTCAATTTTCAGTTTTCAGGGTTTGTTTGCAACAAGACTGTCTGAGATAATCCCCAGACTGACTGTTAGACATGAAGTAGCCTTGTGTCAGTGCTAATATGGCCTTTGAAGATGCCTCTCAGATGCAATTCTACCCTCCCAAAACTACCAGATTCCTTCCTTCTCCACTTTTCTTTCTGTCTAGAGTAGCATAACCACAAATGGGGGTGTTGAGCAGTGCAGCGCTTGAGAACAGCATTTCAGCAGTCAGCTTCATGTCTACCTGTGCCATTTCATTAAAGCATGATGTAGCAGGGCTGCGCAGCATGCTCTGGATTTATTGAGGTGGGATGGCTGCTTCTGGGAGTTCAAGTTCTCCAGTGCTGCCAACAGGAGAGACTGGCATGTGTGTCTTGGCTTTCAGCATGCTCACTCTGTGCTGTCATTTGTCCTTTTCACGGGGAGATTTTTGCTTTTTAAGGAGTCATGATCACTGTCAGTATGGCCTGTCCATCCATTTAGATTGTCCCTAGCTCTGGTAGGTGTCTCTTTTGGGTTATCTTGTGTTGCTCTCCTCTCATGCCTACCAGATAAGTCAGTAAAGAGGGACTCTCCAGTCAATGCTACACGTGCATTTGATCCAAATGTGTGTTTCTGCAGACTTTGTCCCTTTTATTTTTTTTGCGTTTCTTTACAGAGCCAGTTGCCAGGTCTGTATTTGTTGCTGTGGGCAGTCTGTTTGCCTTTGCTGGCTGTGTACAGATCGCCTTCTCCCAAGAACTTCTGCCAAGTTATGGCAAAAAAAGCATGCTGTCACTGGCCTGCTGGAGACTTGTGGCTGAGCTTGTGGTTGACCACCCAAAGTTTGCTGGGTGGGTTTGTCTTTGCTCCAGCCTCCATCGGCTAGTAGATGTTTTTTTTGCCTTTCCCAGGAGAGCTCCCCACCTCCAAATCCAGAGGCTCTGAAATTTCTGAGGGCCTATTCTCGCTGTGGCCCTGGGATCAAGCCGTGCAGACTGCTCTCCCCAAGGCCTACCAGAATGAAAGCAGGAGCAGACACAGAGTCTCCAGAGCCACTGGATGCTGAAACCAAGGTGAGTCGCACACTAACTGCTTCCATCCCAGGGGTTTCTGACACTTCTCTGCTGCTGTTCTTCTAAAGCATTGGGTCAGATGTGCTGCATCAACAGGGAGATCTGTAAATACTGTTCCTGGCTGAAGGGAAGGAGCAGGGTCCTTGGTCACTGGGGTGATAAGACAGGTGTTCAGGTTTGCTGATACTACCCTCTTGCTTCATCCTTGCTCATAGTTAAACAGATCATGAAGTTCCCTTTGCAAATCCCACCTCCTTGCTGTAGAAGTGCCAGTGATCTCAAATCTGCTTCTCCCAGGGCTTTTCAGGATGTCTGGGGAATTTGGAGTCTGCTCCCACCTTAATCAAAGGAACTGTACCTTCTGGACGTTAGATAAAAATTTGGGAAGTGGGTGTGCTTTTTAGTATGGAGAGTTAAATCAGTATTAACAGTTAAACCTTTCAGGTAGTCTGTCTGGGAGGTTCTAAACTGCTCTGTGACTCATGTCTTCTTCCCTTGGCAAGTGTGGGGTTGTCAGTTTGCTGTTCCCAAATGCCATGGAGTGACTTAATTTAAACAGGGCATAAACTCCTAAGGATGAAAAACAAGACAACCTTAAACTCAGATCCAGTGACCTTCTCCCCTGTCTTGACCACAAGAGGAGCTGTGACGGAGGGTGCTGTCTCTGGGGAAATGCCCTCAAGGACTAGCTAAGCTCCTGCTCTGCCAGGGGCTCTGTTGCATTTACTGGTCTGGTGGGGGCCCAACCAGTTTTTCCCCCAACCTGCTCTGATAGGCAGTAGGAGCCACGTGGACTATGTCAAGCCTGGTTCTTCCTGTCCCTCTGGCTTTGAGATCATGGGGACCCCAAGAAGATGGGGTTTAGGTTTTGCCTGACTTTTGGTGCCAGGCAAACCATGGCACCCCAGGGGTTTCTGGCACTGTTTTTTTTTTTTTCCTCAAAACGTGGCTATTAGCTCCTGCCCGTCTCTGACTCCTGAGATGGGATGGGCCTGTCCTGTTGTAGTACACCTGCCATTCTGTATCTTGCGTAGGTGCCTCTTTGCTTTGTCCCTTATGGGGATTAGGGCAGCTGCCTGTGTGCGTGCACCGAGCCAGCCCCTGCTGCCTCCCTCCCTCTTCTTCCAGATCCACGTGGAGGGCAAGAGCATTGACTTCATTACGCACAACGCCCGCAACGCCAAGCGGGCCCCGCTGTGGCGCTCCCAGTCCCTGCAGGCGCTGGCAGAGCTGCTGGAACAGAAGCACCGGGAGCAGGAGGAGTACAACGCCAAGCAAAAGGGTCACATCCCCCAGTAGTACGTATGCCCCTCTCTGGCCCATGGGACTTGCTGTAACAAGCCCACTTCCCTCCACCACATCCCCCAGCTTCTGCCTATAAAGGCAGGGGACCAGAGACAGAGGTGCTCCTGCCATAGATAAATAGCACAATTTACTGTGACCTGGGGAATAAATGCAATCCCTCTTGGTTTCTTAACGAGCATCTTCATGGAGAGTGTGAGTGGGCACAGAAAGAATTTTGTCTGCTCCTCCCTTGCTGTTGTACTGACGTGGGGATGCTCTGTGTGCTCTGAGAAATGTGCTCCTGCCCCTTCGTAAGCCTTGTTACAGGTGACAAAGCTTCAGTATTAAAAGGTCTGGTTTTGGGGAGGCAGATAGCTTGCTCTGCCTCGCAAGTGTTCATCCTGCCTGGGACCCAGAGTGTGAGGAACATCCAAGTAGTGACTTGTTTTTTGGGGTTTCTGAGTGGGGTACAGTTCCTGGGTGACCCTGTCCTCATACTGACTGCGGTGTCAGTCGTTTGGCGCTCTGCTCTGCCTGCTGTTCTCTGCCAGCATCCCTGGATGTGAGCTGCTTTGTCCAACTTCATTCTGTCACTGGCCTGCAGGTGGCTTTGAGAGGACGCAGTAGTCTGGGCCAGAAGCAAGGAGCAGAAGCTCTGATCTCCTGGGAGCTCGTGTCAGCATCAGTGTGTCTCTTCCAGCAGCCCTTTGGTGCATGTGGAGCGTGTCTGCTAGTCCATGAGTGCAGGCTAAACCCAGGTGTATCCCTCTGTGGCAGGGGCATGTGCAGGCAAGGCAGGTCTGTGTGGTCCTCAGGCAGCGACATGGAGACTTGGGGGTTTGAAGAGCTCGATTCCTGGCCTCTGCCTGCATCCCCAGGTGACCTCTCCTGCCATGTGCTGACACATGCCTCGGTTTGCCTTGCCAGCCTGCTGGAGAGGAAGGAGCTGTGGCGCAGGCAAACGGAGGAGCAGCTGCGAAACCTGCCAGATCCTGACACACCACCTGGTCACACCATGATGCCTGAGGGCCAGCGGCTGGAGACCCTCAGCAATCTGAAGCAGAGTAAGAGGAAAAGAAATGGGGATTCCAGCTCAGAAAAACAGGCAATCCTAGCCAGGACTAGGGAGAAGAGAGTTCTGGGGCACAGATTCCTGCCACTTGGAGTGTTGCCTGGAATAAGGCACATAGCTGGGATTGTGCACCACTTGAGCTGTGTGCATTGGAAAGAGCAATCTCCAGGTTGGTGGGACCTGCAGGTTACAGGCCTGGCTCTTTGGAGCAGGCTTGTCCGGTGGACGTGATGTTAGGGTTACTATTGCTCTTAAAATGATAGAAAGATTTTGTTTGGAAGGGACTTTTAGAGGTCTCTAGTCCAACCCTTGGTTCTTCAAAGCTGGAGCAGGTCATTCAGGTCCTCATCCAGCTGAGCTTTGAATAGAAGCATGGGATTCTAAGTCCTTGTTCTAGTGCAGCCACCATTTTCATGACTGAGGATGAGGTCATAGCATTAGGAAAAGGATGGATTTCTTTGCTCTTCCACTTAACACAACTTTTTTTTTTTTTTTTTTTTTTTTACAGGCCAGGAGCAGCTAATAAAGGACCTGGTGATGCTGCCAATGCGTGCAGACACCCTCAGCATGCAGAAGAGGCGGGTAGAGCTGGAGAGGAAGCTCTTCCAGATAGAAGAGGCCATCAAAATTTTCTCAAGGCCCAAGGTCTTCATCAAGATGGACTCCTGAGCTGCTGGGACTTAGTGTGCTCTGCATGAGCATCCTTCCTCCTTCCTTGCCGGGAAGGGATGATCATCGCTTTGGGAGGGAAGGAGAGGAAGGCAAGTTCGGGACCCTGGGCCCATGCAGGTGCTGATGCAGTGGCCAGCGTGCAGCTGGCATCTCTTGCTCACCCTCCACTGCTGTGTCTTGTCCACGGAAAAGGGAGAGAGGTGCCCTAATACACTGTCCGCTCTGTGGTCAGGAGAACAGTTGTCTGTGTGCTGCTTGACTTCTCAGAAATCAGCACTCTGCTCTGGGTCCATGGCATCACCTCTTACTTTCCCATTTTTTCCCACTTCTGGAAACTGGTAGGAGTTCTCCCATGCTGCTGCCTGTGATGTTCCTTGTCCCCCTTTTTCTCCTGAGCTGGGCCATGGTCACGGCTCATTCTGGGCACCTGCAGACTTGTCTGCACAAAAACCTTGTGCTGTATGTTGGCTATGCATGCCCTGGCTCTGAGCACTGACCCATCCTGCTCACATACCCTCTGACCTACTGGCTGGGCTCAGCAGCTTGAGGACAACCTGGGGACAATGAAGAAGCGCAGAGCTTCAGTCCTTCATGTCCAAGGAAGAGCTGGGCTGGCTGCAGGGCCGTCTGGCATGATCTCTGTGGAGAAGCCTTTGCTCCAGTAAAGCACCGATTCCCTCTTTCAGTGTGCTCTGCAGGGCCCAAGGGGCACTGGTGGGCAGCAGAAACCAGCAGCATTGGTGTGGCACAGGCAAGGGAGAGCTGTGGGTCCTGGACCCCCTTTCTGCAGCAGCCCAGGAGGTGTTGGGATGCTGGGGTGTCGTGGTGGGCTCAGAATGGAGAAGGGGTGGAGTCCTGGCAGACCCTGGGCCACAGGCTGGCAGGTGCCATTGTAGAGGTGCACCCACTGCCTCCTTACTTTCAGGTGCCCCACAAGGACTTGTGCAGGCCTTTGTGAGGATCCTGCTGCCTGAAGCATAGAAAGATTTAAGCTGAAAGGGATGGGTGGAGGGCCTGGTCCCTCCTGCTCAGCGCAGGGCACCGGCTCCACAACCTGGGGAGTCAGGAGGATCCAGCTGAGTTTGGAGAATCTCTGAGGCTGGGTTTTCCTCAATCACCTTGCCAGGGCTTTGTCCGTGGGCTGTGCCACACACAGGGGAAACACTTCTTCCCCTGAAGTCCCACCAAAATTTCCCTTGTTGCAGCTTTCACTGCTCGGGGTGTGGAGGCCAAGCACAGCTGCCCTGAACAGGTTGGTTACTCCATCCTGGGCAGGATTTTGGAGCGGTAGGGGGGGATGTTGCAGAGCAGTCCAGCCCTGGGATGTTGGGGTGCCAATGCTGCTGCCAAGGACTGGGGAATAATTTAGCACCTGAGGGCTGGAGGAGGTGAGATGCCAACAGGGAAAATCACCCCACGCTTCCCTTGGGCCACCCTTGGGGCAAACGCCGCAGCCAGGCTGGGCCAGCTGGATGAGAGCTGTGCTGGGGGCCGCGGACGCCAGCCCCGTGCACCTCCCTGCCCTTAACAATCTGGACTAACCAGCCCTGCTGTCTGCTTCGCTCCTGTGTGTCTGGGCCCCGACTGTGTGCCGGGACTGTTGCCCCACGCAGGAGCCCTGGGGCTGCCAGGCTCGGCCCTTGCTGCTGCCCCCAGCGGCGCTGGGGCTCTGGACGGACTGAACAGTTGGTGCCATCCCTGAACATCCTGAGGGCTGTGGGTCCTCCTCACCCAGTCCCACCACACCCTTGGCAGTGGTGGCTGTGAGAGGACCCTGTGTTTGTAGGGCCCTTGGCAAACAGGCTGGCAGAGCCAGTGCAGTCAGTGCTAAACCAACCCCAGCGCTCCTGCAGAGCTGCCTGTGAGGTTTTGGCTAGGCCAGCACAGCTGCCTGTGGTTTGGTTCTCAGGGGTCAGCAAATCCCCCCTCCCTGCAGAGCTGCCCGGCTCTGCCACTGGCCAGGCTGCCTGAGCCCAGCCCAGGGTGCCCTGCGTGGCCCTGTGGGAGCTGGGACTGGGCAACCGGCACCATCTGTCCTTGCTGTCCATGGGGTTTAACCTGAAAGCCCTGGGTGGGCCCTTGTGCCACACTGGGGCTGGCACCCTTGCTCCCCTTGAGAGTCCATGGGCAGCTTGGACAAACAGGCTGGAACAGCCCTGCCCTTGGGTGGTGCCACCTGCCCAACCTTGTGCCCGGGGTTCCTTGGCCAGCAAAGGGTTGGGGCAGGGGTGCTGGCACTGAAGGTTGATGCTGCAGGAGGTGGGGTGAGAGGGGGCGAAGAACCCTTGATCTGGCCAGGCCTGTTCCCAGGCAGGACAGGAAGACAGGAGAGGTCACTGCTGTGGGTCACAGAATCATCTCAGTTGGAAAAGCCCTTGAAGCTCCTCCATTCCAACCACGAACCTCACCGTGACCGTTCCCAACTCCACCAGATCCCTCAGTGCTGGGTCAGCCCGACTCTTCAACCCCTCCAAGGATGGGGACTCCCCCCCTGCCCTGGGCCCAGTGGGGCCCAGCAGCACCTTCCTGCTGGGGTGTAGCTCTGTCCCTCCCTGTGGGCAGGCAGGTGCTGGTGCAGAGCTGGGCCAGGCCAGCAGCAGAGCAAAGGCCAAAGCCACCATCAGTCCAGCACCTCAGTGCTGGGAAAGAGACCGAGGGTGCTGGGAGCCCCAGATGAGCTGGGGAAGTGGGTACAGCTACCCCAGCTTGGGGCTGGAGGAGGAGGATGGAGCTGCACCACCCCAGTGGCGTTTACTGGGGCTGAGTGACAGCCAAGATGCTGCTGCCAGCGTGGTGCCACCCACAGTGTCACAGGGGTGTCCCCTGGGCAGAGAGGGCACTGCAGTGGGGACAAGGGGGGAACCAGGGGGGAGGCCAGGCAAGGCTCATTGCATTGGGCCACCGTGCCAGGCTCGCTGTGCAGGGGGAGGGACGTGCCACAGTGTCCCTCAGACCCCTGTTCCTCCCCACAGCGGGTCTCCCCGGGGTGCCCAGTGCAGCCACAGCGTGCGCCTGGCCAGGGGTGCCTTGTGCATGCAGGGCCGGGGTTCCCCTGTACTGCCCCCCCCCCCCCCCCCCC
>NW_020799113.1:19935301-19940720 GCF_003259725.1 Athene cunicularia | reverse complement strand
CCCCCCCCCACTGTCCCACTCCTCCCGGGCACCTGCAGGGCTGGTTATGGGGCTCGTGCTGGCCCACGACGGGACAGGCAATGCCTTGGGGCTGGTGGGGACATGCCTGCCCCCTCCCACAGCACCAGGGTGTTTGGTGTCCTGGAGGGGGCTGTGCCCTGTGATGACACGAACCAGGGAGAAGGGGAGCTTTCTAGAAAAGGTTTTACTGTCCGTTGCAATATATTAATTGATGATGCATATTTCGAGAAAACAATTAAAAAACCCCACTTGCTTGGAAGGAGGGGGGTGGGAGGCAAGGGGACTCGGAGGGACAGTGCCTGCCAGGAGCGGGCACCACCGCAGGGCTCCCGGGGATGTGGGTGGCAGAAGAGGGAAGCAGGTTACCCAGCTCTGCCCTGCCCCACCCCTGCCCACTGGCCCTGTCATCGCCCCGGTGCCCGCAGCCAGCCTGGCCACGTGGAAGGCCAGCTGGCCACCAAGGGCGGTGCAGGACCCCGTGGCTATAGGGTGATGAGGGTGCCGTCCTCCCGCCCACTGCCCCGGCCGGGGCTGCCGTCGTGGCTGCCAAGGGACTGCAGGGAGCCCCGTGAGCTGTGCGGGGACAAGCTCCGCTGGAGGGGTCCGTCGGCGGGGCCCCCGTTGGGGCAGCCCCCGGGGATGTAGTGGGGCGCACTGTCGCTCTCGATGACCAAGTCACCCTCCTCGTCGCTCTCGGCCGTGCTGTAGTTGCTCAGGTACTGCGAGGCTGGGCTGGGGGTCTGCTGGCTGGGGGTGCTGTCTGTGGACATGCCTGAGCTGCCCGAGGCCTTGCTGCTGCGGATGACGTTGTTGCGCTGGTTGGCCGGCTTAACGGTGATGATGAGGTTGTGGCTGTTGGCCACCATCATGTCCGTCACCTGGTCCAGGGACTTGCCGGCCACATCAATGCCGTTGACCTCCAGGATCTCATCGCTCACAGCCAGCAGCCCTGTGCTCTCGGCCAAGCCGCCCTTCACCAGGCGGGAGATGAAGATGCCGGGCACTTTCTCGACCCCCTGTGGGGCCACGCGTACGCTGACACCATCGCGGATGTAGAACCCCAGCGGCTTGTCAGAGCCGTGCTTGTGGAGCCGCACGCGGCGGTGGGTCTCAGGCAGGATGTCCACATCGATGATGGAGGAGATCTGGCGGAAGTCCTGGGGCATGCCGATGAGGAGGTGAGGCTTGGCCCGGTAGTGCGTGGGGCGCAGCAGCCCCTTCTTCTTCCGCTGCAAGGAGTTCGAAGCGAAGACGCTGGCATCAGACTCTGCTGTAGAGAGCAAGGGAGGACCCAGGTCAGGCACCGCAGTTGCCTGGGGATGCACCCGCGTGCCCTCGGCCCCAGGCTGGCGGGGAGCTGGTGGGAGGAGTGCCCTGCTCATGGGTGTTACCGCCTTTTCCTCCCCAGAGCATCACCCTGGTTTTTCCTGCAGTCTGTCTCTGCCAGGCCCATCTCCTGGGATTACCCAGCGTACACAAGGCCAGGATTAGTGGGATCGAGGCGGTGATTCAGCCTTAATCACACTTTAAGCCAAACTCTGCAGTTTAACACTGGAGCTGCCGGCCCTGATGGCCCAGGAGCCATAGCTGTGCCCCAGTTTGGGTTTGGGGAACCACCCCAGCACGAGGGTGTGCTGTGGTGGCCACCAGCTCCCCAAGGGCAGGTCTGGCCCTGTGAGACGGCACTGGAGTCCCCTGTTGCCACTGGAGCAGGACCTTCTCTGGCACAGGGTGGGGATGGCCGCAGCTCTGTCTTGCAGAGCCTGTCATCCCCAAGGATGGAGAGTCCCCACCTCCCAGGGACCTATCCCAGGGCTGCAGTGTCCCCAGGGCCCCTGAACATCCCAAACTAATTTCTGCCACTGTCTCTTATTCCACCATCTGGCACCACCACATCAGGTACAGCTCCATCCTTCCTGACCTTGACCTGGGGCTACTCTGGAGGACCCAGCTCCACCACATCCCCTCCTCGGCTGCATCCACCAGATGCTGGGGAGCATGCCCTGGGCCCTCTCTGGTTTCTCCCCATCCCTCTCCACGGGGGGGCCCAGATCTGGACTCAGTGTTCCTGGCACATTCCCCACAATGTCCCCCAGCACCCAGGGGCACTGGGGCTGCCTCAAGCCCAGGGGACATGGGGTTTCTCCCTAGCCAAGCCAGCCTGCCAGGGCTCCTAGGTTATAAATATCTCCCTGCACACACAGCCTGGCATATTTTTAGCTTGGGGAAGGGCAGTGGAGGCTTTCCCACAGCTATTTCAGCACACAGCTCCTTTCCGAGGGGCGTGGAACAGCTTGGCCCAGCAGGTCCACCCCCCCATGGACAAACCCACCAGCAGCTCTGGTGATGTACTGGGCTTTCCCCAGCCCCTTCCATGAGCCAAGCCCAGCCAAGGAGGGCCAGTGCCACTGTCCCCAACCTGGCTGCCCTGTGGGGATGGACGGCTTCACTGGACAAGGTGACAGCACAGAGAGGAACCGAGCTGCTGCCTTTGCTTTTTGACCCCCTGCGGCAGTACTGGCTGCTGCGGAGCCCACCGACGGGTGCACACCTACGTACACACGTGTGTGTGCGACTCCCCGTGCCCGGCTGTGAGAGGCTCTGCAGCCGCATTCCTCACCAACCTGGACTGGTTCGACAACAGCCCAGCCCCAGGATGACCTGGATCCATTTTAAATCAGCTGTGACTCAGCCAGGGCTCGCTCCTGGCCTCTCTGCCTGCCTCCCACAGTGCTGCCGGCCCTGTGGTCCCTCTCCCGTGGGCACAGCCCAGTGCCAGGGCTCGTCTGCACTAACTCCTCACCCTCTTTATCGTGCTGCCCAGAGTGTCAGAGCCGCAGCTGCCTGCTCTCTGCACCATGCTAGCTCAGTGCTGTCACCCCCGTGCCCTTGCAGACTTTTCCCAGGAGCAGACGAGGTGGCTCGAAGCAGGAGCAATGCTCCCGCAGCAGCCCCGGCACATCCAGTCCTGCACCAGCTCCCTGTGCTGCAGCCTGGGCCCAGGTGTTGCTCCAGGAGCAGGGGGTGGCTTGGTGCCGGCAGCAGCAGCCCCTGAACACACCATGGGCTCCAGCTCCCTCATGGCAGCAGCCTGGATCACCACTGCCAGCCCCCATATGTCCAGGGCATCCCACACCACCCTGATGTAAGAGCTCAGAGAATCTGGCCCAGCAGCCAAGGTAGCCACCGGCATCACCCCTCACCCAGGGACTTCATACTGACAGTGTGAGCAGGAAACGGGGTGGCTCTGGGCACTGTGCTGGGGAAGCCAGGGCTTTTAGATCAGACTCTGGCTTTGTGCAGCTTTGCTTGATGGACAAAAAGCCTCGATGCTACTGAACTGAGCAGAAGGGGGTGGGTTTGTCTCCATCTCCCTGGCAAAGAAGAGACATACCTGGGGTGTTTGTCACCGGGAGGCTTTCATCCTCACGGGGACAGGACACTGCTATCATGGTGATTTCATGCTCCTGCATGAGAAAGCTGCTCTCAGGGGACACACCATTGCAGTCAAGGCGAGCCCCTGGGCTGCTGGGGAGGAGATGGGCCTCCTCCCACTGCCAAAACCACAGCAGCACCCAGGACCCCAAGAGCTCTACCAAAGCCATCGGGGCAGGGAGCCAACAGGGCACCCAGTGCAGCACTCAAGGAGCAACACGGTGTTTTCCGGGAGCCCACACAAGCCTAGCTGGAAAATGCGACTTCAAAGGGGTGAATCGTGAGGATTTGCCTTTGCTCGCTGGGGCGCGTGGGGCTGGGCTGGGGCGGGTGCCCCTTGGCGTGGGAAAGGGCTGCCGGGGGGAGTCCGTGTGGGTGCCCTGGCCCCAGCAGGGCTCTGGGAGCCTCCTGGTGCTGCCACCTCCGCATCCATCCACCACAGCGGTGGCTGGAGGGTACGTGACTGGCCACCCCCACCGCTGTGGAACCAGCAGTACCACAGGACATGTCTCATTTCTCTTGATGGGGAGGACGGATCCAGCACACTTCTCTGGATGCCGCTTACCCTTCTTCTGGATGATGACCCTGAGGAGGGGGTTGGCGGAGGACAGGGCTTTGTGGTAGTTGTCGTCGTTGTTAATGGGCAGGAGGTCGCCATGGACGTCCGTGTAGCCCAAGAGCACGTCCACCCGTGGGATCTGGTGCACTGTCTGCAGCAGGCGGTAGAAGTCCTGGAAGCTGCCCGTGCTGGAGCGTTTCATGGCAAAGCGGCGAAATTCAGCATCAAACTGTGGAGGAGGAGGAGGAAGAGGGTGAGGCTGGGCAGAGGCTCTGGCCAGCAGGACACCACACAGAGCTGCCCTGAGGCAGGCAAAGCTGGGCACTGCCAGCGCCAGAACTCTGATAGCACCAAGGCAGCGGCGCCCGTTGGTCAGAGCCCATCCCAAAAGCAAAATAAAAGGAGCGGAGCCATTTTCCTGCCCAAACACCGAAGCAGTAGGTGCAGAGAGGTGCCGACGCGGCAGAGGAAGGACCCCCCAGCCGTACTGCTAGCCACGGCGGCCACCGTGCCACCGGCAGGCCCTTTCCTGCGACATGGGCGCTGCCGTAGCACCTGGTGAGCAAGAGCATTAATTATTGCCTCCTTCAGTCACGACAAAGGGGAAGCCAATTAAGAGCAGGCTGAGGAATGCTGCGAGGATCGCGCTGCCGGAGGGGGATCGAGCTGTCGGGGCAGGCGGCGGCTCGTGCGCCCTGGGAAGGAGGGTGCCCCGCACCCCCGGGGGTCCCGGGCAGGCACACGGGTCCTGGGTGGGGGTGCAGCAGGGGAGCGCCCACATCTGGGTGAGCCCAGGGCTGAGTGGGTGGGCGCAGATGGGTGAGGGCGTGCCAGGGGAGTGCACATCTGGGGGTGGCCACATCTGGACGAGCACACTGCCACGCGAGTGTGCCCAGCTGGGCGCACGGCAGGGGGTTCGCCCCTTGCTGGGGGGCACATCTGGGTGATGCGCATGTTCTGGGGAGCGTGCACATCTGGGCAGGAGCACAGCAGGGCGAGGGGTGCTCCCAGGGCGCCAGCACACCCTCGTGCTGGGGTGGTTCCCCAAACCCAAACTGGGGCACAGCTATGGCTCCTGGGCCATCAGGGCCGGCAGCTCCAGTGTTAAACTGCAGAGTTTGGCTTAAAGTGTGATTAAGGCTGAATCACCGCCTCGATCCCACTAATCCTGGCCTTGTGTACGCTGGGTAATCCCAGGAGATGGGCCTGGCAGAGACAGACTGCAGGAAAAACCAGGGTGATGCTCTGGGGAGGAAAAGGCGGTAACACCCATGAGCAGGGCACTCCTCCCACCAGCTCCCCGCCAGCCTGGGGCCGAGGGCACGCGGGTGCATCCCCAGGCAACTGCGGTGCCTGACCTGGGTCCTCCCTTGCTCTCTACAGCAGAGTCTGATGCCAGCGTCT
>NW_020799113.1:19931110-19935251 GCF_003259725.1 Athene cunicularia | reverse complement strand
CACACACACACACACACACACACACACGTGGACGGACACACACACACACACACACACACACACACGTGGACGGACACACACACACACACACACACACACACACGCATGGCCACACACACAGAGACACACACATGGACACACAAACACATGGACACACACACAGAGACACACACACATGGACACACACACACGGACACACACACAGAGACACACACATGGACACACACACGGACACACACACACGGACACACACACATAGACACACACATGGACACACACACGGACACACGCACACACGCAGAGATACAGACACACAGAGACACACACACACATACAGACACACACACAGTGGCCACAGGCCCCTCTGCGGGGCCATGTGCTCAGCACCTCTGCTTCGCCCCCACGAGTATCCCCGGTGGGAACCTGGCCCCCACCCGGGGGTATTTCAGCTGGCCGAGGGGCTGTGCCTGCTTCTCCCGCTGCTCCGCGGCTGCCTGTGCCCGGGGGCCACTGGACTAGGAGGCCACCTTGCCACCCCAGGCAGCAGGGGACGGTTTTCTGTGCAGCCTGTGACACGCTGCCCTGCTGCTTGTTTCCAGCCTCCCTGGTTCCACATTCCCTACAGTTTTTCTCCCATGTCCAGCAGGAAAGTTTCGTTCCCACTCTGGAGCAGTGGCAGGCCAGGGAAGTTTGGTCATTCTGGGGCTGAGCTGCTTTACTGAGCGGTGGAATCACTGCATGGAAGGAGGGAGCTGCTGGAGTTCACTGGCAAAGCACCAGGCTGCCAGGATGCGCTGGCAGAGCACATCTCCCTGGGCACTGCAGGGTTGTCTCTGCAGGCAATGCCTCTGGGATGCATCTCTGGCAGAACTGGCTCCATTCAGGCAGGGAAATGCCCTTCCCCACAGACCCCGCTGCGGCACAGCTCTGCCTGCGCAATGCCTGAGCGTGCTGCAAGCTCATGGGTTGCCAGCACCCGGCCCACCAACGGCAGTGCCTAAACAAGACTAAAGTCTTGTCTGCGGGCTCCAAGGGGCCACAACAACAGCGCCATGAAATGCTTTTTAAAGCCTGATACCTAACAAGCACAGCTCTTCCTCCTGAACAAACACATTGAACTAAATCCTGAGAGTCAGCCCAGCTTGTCTGGACAATGCCATCTCCTGATCCTTGCTCTATCCCGGCCCGCAGAGCAACCTCTGGACAGCACAAAATTGCATCAGACCCTAGCATCACTACCACGCCAGGCCCATGTAAGCCGGCCTGTGGCTCCAGGCAGGGTCATCCCCTGCGTCACCATGCCTAGGTGAGCAGAGGGAGTGCGCTGGGCTGCGAGGCTGTGGGACACCTCTGCCCCTACCAGCAAATTCTCCCCTGGCTGCTCCTGCTGTGCTGAGCAACTGCCACATGGTGAAAACGAGCCCAACTGCACAGGGAGCTGTAAACTCATCCACAATTTCCTCCCTCCCAGGTGTTGTTTTTTTGTTTTTTTTTTAAACAGAGTAATTGTGTTGAGGTCAGAGAGATAATCCTGATTTACACCAGGGTTAATGTTTACGCAGGCACCGGTGACAAAAGAAGCTTGCAGCCCTTCATCTCCAATTTTGGTAAATCAGTTAATTGTTCAGCAGGGCGGTGGGGGTGACATGCTGCTAACACCTTCTGTTTTGCGCTGTGATACAGAGTGAGACCTAAGCTAAGCCCACAGTATGGAGGCAGGGAGTGGTTTTGCCTTAGCACCAGGAGCTCTGAATCAGCCTCTGGGACCAGAGCACGTGCTACCAGATGTCCAGGTATGCCCACCAACTTCAGATCCATCAGTTCTTGGCTGTTTCAGGTGAGGAGACTGAGGGCCTGGATCTCTGGGGGTCTCAGCACTCTCTGACTCAGAGGGGGGCTGCCAAGGTTTAGAGCTCAGGCTGGTGGGCGCCTCGGGAGGTTTCTCCTCCAGCCCCTGCTCAAAGCTGGGTCAGTGCCAAGCTCAGATGAGGTTGTCTGGTGCGTTCCTGTGAGCAGGCGGTTTCCCCAGCAGTGGCTAGGGCAGGGGATGGGCCATGGGCAGCTCAGGCCTCAGGTAAGCTCTGCCTGCCTTGTCCATGACAGGGGGGAGAAACCCAGGAGTCTGAGCTCCAGGCAGGATTGGCACAGCTGCTCACTCAGTCCATGGGCCAGCAATGGCACAGGGAGTATCACTCAGCACTGGTGAGGCCACACCTTGATGACTGTGTTCAGTTTTGGGCCCCTCACTACAAAAAGGCCATTGAATGACTCAAGCATGTCCAGAGAAGGGCAACGGAGCTGGGGCAGGGTCTGGAGCACAGGTCTGATGGGGAGCGGCTGAGGGAACTGGGGGGGCTTAGTCTGGAGAAGAGGAGGCTGAGGGGAGACCTCCTGGCCCTCTACAGCTCCCTGACAGGAGGGTGCAGAGAGGGGGGATGAGTCTCTTGAACCAAGGAACCAGCACCAGGACAAGAGGGAATGGCCTCAAGCTGTGCCAGGGCAGGGTCAGGCTGGCTCTGAGGAAGGATTTCTGTGCAGAAGGGGTTGTTGGGCGTTGGAATGGGCTGCCCAGGGCAGGGGGGGAGTCCCCATCCCTGGAGGGGTTGAAGAGTTTGGTGGAGTTGGGAATGGTCAGGGTGAGGTTCATGGTTGGACTGGAAGAGCTTTAAGGGCTTTTCCAACCTTGATGATAATTCTGTGAGTCCCAGCAAAACACAGATGTGGAGCCTGAAAACCTAGTTTGATACCAGTATCTTCAGAGCTTTACCCTGTCCCTGCCACCCACGGGTGCCTTCTGGGCACTCTGAGCAAAGGCTGCAACTGAGCGAGCAGCAAAGTCACCTTGACCTTAACGGGGGACATTGGCAAGGATGGCCTTGGACACTGCATTTGTCTTTCCCTCTTCTACCACCGGGAGCTCGGGGACTTGGATCACAGTCCCTGCCAGCAGTGCAAAGGGGCAGAAAGCCCTGACAGCATCTCCTTGGCTTGGCGGGGACAGAGAGCTGAGGCTGGGGAGGGAAAGCCCACCTGAGCGCTGAGTCTGGTGGGGGACCGCCAAGGGCAGAGCAGGCAGGGAGCTGCCACAGTGCTCGTTGTGCACAGGAATGGGATCTGCCAGCATCCTCCATCCCTGGCAGCCGGAGAGGGTTCGTCTGACTAGATGCAGGCTCAGTTCATCTCTCTGTGATTTTACTATGTCGGCTCCCGAGGCAGCAATGCCCCGTGGCACAGCCCTTCCCCGGGAAGCTGTGAGGTGATGCATCCCCGTGGCAGAGTGTCTGTTCTGGTTGCAAAATCTGGTACTGGCTGCAAACTCATCCGTGCCTTTGGGCAACATGTCTGGCTGCCAAGGAATACTGAGCAGCTAATGAAACACACACAGTAAATACGTGGTGCTGACAGATAAAACTGATTTCTCACGTTCCTACGATATTGTTTTACAGTATGCTAGAACTCCCTCCTAGTGCATCATGATCACTACCACTGCTTTTCCCAGTGCTGGATCACATCTCAAGGGAAGATGGGTATGGGGAGGAGGACTCAGAAAAGACTGTTCTACACTTTAATGTTTGGTTTGGTTTTTTTTTTTCTCTCAGTGGTAATTTTATTATCACCTTTTGCCAACACCACATTCCTTTTGGCCCCGCGCAGAAGCATAGTGTGTCCTGTCCCCATGAAGTCAGCAACAAACCTCCTGAGGTAGCTACACGGATCTGGTAAAAAAAACCCAAAACCAAACAAAAAACACAGGAAAAACGGTGATGTTTCACCTGGATCAGGCTGTGAATCCAGCGTGTGCAGGGCCCCAGAGAGCTAGGCAGCTCCTGAGGGCGAGTGGGAGGAGTGAAGCCGGGGATCCCGAAAACTGGCGTTGCTGCCGAAGCTGATGTGTGGTGGAGCTTTCACCCGAGCAGGGCACCAGAAGACCAGAGTCAACGGGCCCCCACTGCGGGGCCCCTGCGCCTTTTGGGGCTGTGAGGACCGGAGATGAATCGGCACCTGCGTTGCCAGCAGCTGGAGGCGCGTTTCGGTGGCACCGGCAGCAAGGCCAAAGCAGGCAGGAGCGGGCGGGCAGGGTGCGGGCCGGGGGTCTGAAGGAGAAGACGCGGCAGAGCACCAGTTACGCGTTCCCTGCTCG
>NW_020799113.1:19850557-19931060 GCF_003259725.1 Athene cunicularia | reverse complement strand
AGGAGGGCCGGGGCTGGCCGCCGCGGACCTGGCCGTAGATGACTGCAGAAGCGCAGCAGGCTCTGTCCTCTCAGCCCCCTCGGGGCGCTGGGAACTGTGTGGCGGCCTCAGTCCCCGCGGGGCAGCGGCGGGAGCTGCCGAGGGGCACTCGGGGCCGACGCCGTTTTGTCTGGCCGGGACCTGTTCCCTCCCCCGGGGCGTCCCGCACCCGGTTGCATCAGCTGCTCGCGGGCGTGGGACGCGCTGGGGGTTGTTTGGGGACTGGACTCGGCTTCCGTTAAATATTAACTGCCCCCGCCGCTCCCCGGGTCACTGTGTGTCCTGCGGGGTGTTGGGGAAGGTGCGCAGCCACCCGGTGTGCGGGTGGCCTGTGCGGGGACATCCCCCTGCGCGGGGGTAGTGGGTGGGCTGAGGCACTTTCTGGGGCTTTGTCGTTGTTATTATTGAAAGCTTTTCCCCCTTCAGCAGCAGCCCGAGCTGTGCATGTCGAGGTAGCTGGGTTTGTAGAGCTGCTTGCTGTGGTGAAAATGCAGAAGTTCGACTTCTCGGTCTCGGGTCTGGTGAGCTGGTGCCGTGGAAGCTCAGCGAGCGTGGCATTGCCCTGCTCTGCCAGCTGCCTTTCAGCAGGAGGATATGCTTTTTTTTTGCCTTGCTTTCCCTAGGAGCGAGGTGGTTGCCCAGAAAGGCGATCAGCATGCTTTCACCCGCTGCCGTGCTGCGCTAGGAAGGCTCTAGGTGAAGAGCTGCTGGGCTGCGTCTGATGGGCTGTAACACATTCACTTGACACCACCTCCAGCGCTGATCAGATTAGCTGGTGCTTCGGATCTCGAAGAAACACAGATGTTTTTGTCGGGACTATAAGAGGCCGCACATAACAAAGTTCTTTGCCGAAGGACTGCTTTATCCTCCTGCTGATTAAGACCTCGGTGTTGGTAGTCTTGAACTTTTGTATTCTATTGTTCCTGTCTCATTAGCTGAATTTAGCTGGGCACAGTTCCCTTAATGTGTGAGGTGCTTCCATCTGCCTGCGAGTTGTCAGCTACTGTTTGCCGGTGCTTGGCAGAGCAAATCATCCCATTCTTTGTTTTCTTTCTTCAAAGGCTGAAGAGGACCAAAAGTTGATTTATTCTGGGAAGCTGCTGCTTGATCATCATTATCTGAGAGAGTTGCTGCCAAAGGTATAAAAAACTTTTATGATGTGCTGAAATATATAAAGAAAACTGATTGCTTTTTTTAATGTGTTTTTCCTTACATTTTAGCACGGGGAGTTGCATGCTCTTCATTTGGTATACAACTTCAAGATGCCTGCAAATGTGCAAAAAACCAATGCAGAGGTACTTAAACTAAGTTAACATACTACTCCAAATCTGAGTTCTGACTAAAACCAGGAAGTGCTGAATGGCTATTTTAAACTTCACTGGAACTGCAGATGTTTCCTACTAGTGCAGTGGTAGTATTATTTTGTAATAATTTGTTTAGGAATGCAAGAATGTATTTGGATTAAGCTACTCTACATTTATTCTGTGAAGATTCCCATTGCATTTAAGAAATATCAAAACTTTAGTTGTAACACGCTGCTCAGGTGAGAAGTGATTTCTAGTAAATTGACTATTACATTGTGTGTCCCAGGCTCTTTTGGACAGTGGTTGTGCTTGTGGTCAGAAGACACAGTAGTTAAAGTGGAAGTGGTTCTGATCTGTGTTGTGGGATGGGGAAGGAAGAATGCTGTTAGCTGAAGACACTTTAACTGCTCTCATTAATGACTCAGCCTGTAGAGAGGAAGCCAAAGATGAGCCTTAATGCTTAAACTGAGTATTCGCTGGTCTGAGTGCAAATGGCCAAAACCAATTTTGACTTCTAAGTAGATGTGCTAATGTGTCTAGGGGTGTGTTTATATTGCCCATTATAGGCAATTTGAGCTATCCTACCCAGAGATGTGAGCTAGCTTTGATCTGGATATTATACAGATCTGTAACCACAGAACAGCTCCTGAATTCTGTGTACAGCAGTTTGTGTATATAAGTACAAACTTACCATAGGTAAAAAGCCAGTGTCCTGAGTGTGGTTTCCTCTGTTCCAATTAAATTTTTATAACCAGCTGGAACCTGACTGCAGGCATTAAAACTAATAGATGTGGGTGTAGATCTGGTGACAGTGAAGAGTAATATCAAGTCAGTCTTACATGCCAGTCATTTTTTAAAGTGCTTTAAAATACTGGCGGAGATGCTTGTGGCACAGTGCTCAAAGCAGTGTTGGTACTGTGGCAGTACCCAGAGGTGGTGCAGGACAAAGTGTGTGAACTGTGTAGCAGTTAAAATATGAGCATATTCAATGTGGTGTAACCTTTTTATGTAAGGTATGCATAGTGCCCCGAATAAACCTTGCTAACTGCATTGCTGTCCCTAGGTTAAAGCTGATCAGCCAAAATTATTGTCAGAAGCCAGTCAAGAACAATCTGTATCTTCCTCAGATGATGAAAGAATGACATGCTCTTCTGGTGGGCAGTCTTCAGCAGAAGTTGGTAACAGGTAGATACAGTTCTTAAGTACATCACTGAAATATTTTCAAACATTGACTTTGTTGGATGCCAGCTCCTTATGCCACATATACAGTCTTAAGTCTATAGAACATGGGTCAAAGATGGTGAGGTTATACATAAAAGCTTCAGTGGATGTGGAAGAAGCTAAAAGAAAATGCACTGCTCTGTTAGTTGAAAATCTTTGCTTTATTCATGTGGGAGGAGATGTCTTTAATACTCTAAAGGAAGGATTAATTTTGCATTTGGATGCACAAAATGTCAAAAGTGATTGATATTGTCTTGTAATAAATGACTCTTGCAGTTTGTCCAATATTTGCTAATGAATGTGTTCAAATTTTGACCAAGGCTGGAAACAACTCGACACCCCTTCCAAACTGTGACTCCTGGCTTCTCTGCTTATACAACCTACAGCATGCTTCAGATGTCCTGGTTTCAGCAGATTTATGCAAGACAGTATTACATGCAATAGTAAGTTTTCTATCCAAAGCTACCAGTAGGAAGTAGAAACTGTAATGCAAGGAAACAGAGCTTCTGGCAGTTTCTCCTCTTTTGATGGTGGCTGGAGGACTCTTTTCTGTTGTAACTTAATGCTGAGTGGTGTGGGAACATACCTGTAACTGTAATGTGGTGCTTGGCTTACTGGTTGGGCCAGTGGTTTTGAATTTGGAAATTGTAGATCTCACACTTTTTCTTGGGAGGGCAGGTGTCTGTAGATTAAATGTAATCCTGCTTGATGGTCCTTAGCTCTTGACCATTTTTTTGACTGTTTAAAGTAGCACACAGCACTGATGGAAAAATCAGTGACAAAGGTAAAGCTGAGACTTGCAGAAGCCTTCTAAACTACCTTTAGATTGCTCTAAAGTATTTTTTTGCAAAGGATTAAAATGACTGTTCATAAGGTGGCAGGTGCCTAGTTTGACTTGCTGAAGTCACTATGCAACTTGTCATGGGTAGAACTAAAATCTGGATGTAACCCATCTGTAGCCTCTAAACTTGATGGTTTCTACTTGCATATGTTCTAACTCTGTACTTAGATGGACCAATTTTCTGTGCCTGTGGAAGGATTTGACTAATCCTTATTCTGTACCTTGTGTTCTCTGGCTTCAGCTTGGCTTCTGCTGCTGCATCTGCTGACCCAGCCCATGCACAACATTCTCAGGAGATACCAGTGGCACCAGTGACGCCTCCAGCACCTGTTCCAGACCCCTTTCCTGTACAAAATCAGGCGGGAAACCAGAATGCCATTGCCCAGGTTAATGCAGCAGCCAACCAGAACTTGCAGATGAATGCCCAAGGAGGTCCTCTCATGGAGGAAGAGGAAGAAGGTGGCAATCGAGATTGGTTGGACTGGCTGTACTCAGCAACACTGTTCTATGTCTTTGCCAACATTATCTATTTCTACTCCAGTCTCAGCAGATTCCTCCTGGTTATGGGTGGCACTGTGCTGATGTATCTGTAAGTATAGTATTAATATTTACTATTGTATCCAGAAATGTTTCCTTGAAGTACTGAGCTCTGTGCTGTGGTCAGTTTTCTGGAGGTTGAGCTTCATGTGACTCTTGTACCTTGCAAGGGTAAATTGCTCCTCTGTACTGGTATAACACAATCACAGAATCATCTGGGCTGGAAAAGCCCTTGAAGCTCCTCCAGTCCAACCATGAACCCCACCCTGACTGTTCCCAACTCCACCAGATCCTTCAGCACTGGGTCAACCTGACTCTTCACCCCCTCTGGGGATGGGGACTCCCCCTCTGCCCTGGGCAGCCCATCCCAATGCCCAACAACCCCTTCTGCACAGAAATCCTTCCTCAGAGCCAGCCTGACCCTGTCCTGGCGCAGCTTGAGGCCATTCCCTCTTGTCCTGGCGCTGGTTCCTTGGCTCAAGAGACTCATCCCCCCTCTCTGCACCCTCCCGTCAGGGAGCTGTAGAGGGCCAGGAGGTCTCCCCTCAGCCTCCTCTTCTCCAGACTAAACCCCCCCAGTTCCCTCAGCAGCTCCCCATCAGACCTGTGCTCCAGACCCTGCCCCAGCTCCGTTGCCCTTTTCTGGATACGCTTGAGTCATTCAATGGCCTTTTTGGGGTGAGGGGCCCAAAACAATATTTAGCAAAAATATAAATATAGCCTATGCCTGGATTAAGTGAAGAATGAGTGGTGGGTGATCATACCTGTTTTTTGTATTAATGCTTCTGATGTGGCTGGGTTTCTCTTTAGAAAACTACTTGAAACCTCATTAACTCTCAGTGTAAAGCCCCAGCAGCTTGGCAGTGCAGAGCAGACAGACCTGTAGGTTCAATGTAGTAAATGACAGTTGCTTGTTGGATAATTAAGTGTTTGAAGTCTGGGAGGAGGGTCTCACACCTGCTGGTTAAGTCATGTGCTCATGCAGGTTTTTCTGCTCTGTGTTGTGCCTCTGGAGAGCAGACCAAGCTAAATCGCATGTGGTGTCCTGAATTGTAGTTGAGCTCTCCTGGGGTGGAAATCAGATAAATTTTAAAAATGTGATAAAGATAGTGACCCCTCAGCTGACATGCTTGGGATGTCCTGAGAAGGATAATCTGTCCTCTTGAATTCTTCGATCAGTGAAAGAAGTTATGTAGGCCTCTGAATTCCTGTTGGTAGGTCTAGGAGTTGAAACTGGAGCAGCTCTAATGGTCAGCTCTACCAAATGCTATGCAGACTTGGAGGGTGGAAGTTAATTGCTTCAGTAAAAGTTTTTAAATTTTGCTATTGGTAACTGGACAGTTTATATTGTGGTTTACAAGGTGCAGGTGCTGTAGAGATACAAGACCTTCTAAGAAGGTCTATGTGGCCTCTTATATTTTCATAAGAAAATGCTGTCTTGCATGTTTTGTTGTGCCCTTCTTTTAGGATGAGTATAGAGAAGTTACCCAGGGGTGTGCATGAGCAGGCTCTCTGTACCTCTAGCAGCATGTTAGACACAAACCTGGATGTAGTGCTGCTTAATTTGAATGTACAAAGATGCTCAACCTTCCCCTCCTACCCCATGGTTTGGTGTCAACAGGAGGCTTTGAAAGTACTTACTGGGTGAGCACAGAAAGAGACCTTAATATGTGGAAGTTGCTGTCTGCAGCTCTGAGCAGTCAGATGTTAACTTGAACTGTGTTGGTGTAACAGGTGGGAGTAAAGTTTAAGCAGTATTAATAAAAATCTCTTGCCTTCCCCAGGCACCATGTTGGATGGCTTCCATTTAGACGAAGACCAGTTCAGCCCTTCCCAGGCAATGCTCCTCTTCAAGCTGCCATAAATCAGGACCAGAACAATAACTTACAGGTATTGTCTTGTTTTTTTTTTAAACTATGAGCATGAAACCCTGTGAAGTTTTACTTTCAGTTTTGTAATTACATGTAGTAGCAAAGTCTTTTCTCTAAACTTGTCAGAAACAGTCTTCCATGGTGGAATAATTGCCAGCCTGAGTTCTCTTTTAGTGTAGCCTATTCCTCTGTTCCACAAAATATTTCAGGCTAAATATTATTTCAGTTGTTTTTCTACTTTAGGGTGTTGTAATAGAGTGGCCTGTCACAGGCTGAACAGGCTCTGTAGCTGGAGATGGGGTTCAGACTCCTCAGTGGTAGGATTTGAGTGTATAAGCAATCTGAGTTGACACTTCTGGTTGATGTCAGTGAAAGTGAATTAGTTGTAAATACATACATAGTTCACCTGATCTGGTGCTTTGTGTCTGTCCTAAACACTGTTCTTGGACACACAGCATGTGTTAACATCTAATACTAGTGTGTAACTTGAGTTTTTTGACTTTGGTTGTCTGGGGATACTTGCAAGCTTTTTATAGTGTTGAGAGTAACATTTGGGTAACATGCTGTTTGACACCTGATTTTTCTAATGCATTCCTGAAACTATTTCATTTACCAAATAGCCTTTATTTTGGCAGGGAGAAAATGCAGGTGGAGCAGATGAATCTGAGGCATCTCCTGATGAGGGACAAGTTTTACAAGAACTGCAGCAGGCTAACCCTTCATTTAGGAGTACAGCATGGGTGTTTTTCAAGACTTTCTTTGCATCCCTCCTGCCAGAAGGGCCTGGAGTGACGCGCAACTGACTTGTCACGTGTCTACTTCTCTGAAACTGCAGTGGGATTTAGTCTACCTGAGTGAATTGGATACCAACTTCAAGCCAGGAGTGAAAGTGGATGACACTTCCTCTGGCTTTTACTGACCAAGCAAACAAAGCTGCAAGAAGCCTTAAGTCATTACAGCCTAGAGACTAAGATGCTTGCCTTCATTCCAAAGAACTTTGTTCCGTAGCATTTATTAGGTACCTATGTAGAGGCTTGGCATTGTAAACTTGTGCACTAATTGCACAGGCTATAAGCAGGTGTGTAAAAATGTTAGAGAAGCAAATTGCTTCTTTGGTGCAATGTGATTCCTTTTGGAATGTTTCTAATGCTATTTAAATTACACTGAGTGTAGGATCTCAAAAAATTGCTAGATATGCATTAGCAGACTTTTAGGAAAGATCTATTGTTAAAATTACTTCAAACAGTAGTTTAAATTTTCTGTAAATATTTTCCTATGAAGGAGGTATGGTGCAATTTCCTTGATGGACAAAGTGGACTGTAATTACAGGGACCTTTTAATAAGTAATTACCTTGGAGTTGCAGGCTAAACTTGATGTTGCCAAATTCAGATAGTTTAAACTCAAGGCTTAATTTCCTCCCTGCCAAATCATGGGAGAAGAATAAGTGTGTTTAGCTCTACCTAGCAAGAATTTCTGCAAGATGCAAACTTTTATGTAAGATGCTTTTGGATGCAAAGTTAAAACAGTCTAATGCCTGTATTCAACTCTGTGTTCTTACTCGAGCAACTATCTTGTATTACTTGTGTTCCCTTTAATTTCTGATATGGTTAAGGGCTTTGATTCCAATAAAATTTGCAGGCATTTATATCCATACTGGCATACACTGTACAGCATTTGGAAGACTACTTGTGCAAAGCAAAGGATGTGCTCTCACTTTGGTTTTGTTGAAAAATTATAAGTGAATTGGAATATGGGAAAAAGATGCTTGCAGACCCTTAAACTTGGCTCCTTGGCTAACTATTTTTCAGCAGCCTTTAGCATTTAAAGTGCCTTGGATAACTTGCAGTTTGTTTGCAGGCTAAAAGCTGCTAGCACAAAGGCCATGGATGTCTTGAAGCAGGTATTTCTGCAGGTACTTGGAAAGCTTGCAGTTTGACCCCTTGAGCCCAGGGTGTGCAATGCATTATGTCAGCTTGGGGATTTAACTTGGCTTGAAGTGTGCTCTAGGAACAACAGTGCAGCTTGTCATGATTTCCTCAGTGCTACCTGCAGTTGGCAAAACTGTTTAGGAGTGTCTTGTCAGGGTTAACATGCATGAGTTGGTACAAGCAGTTGTAACAGCCTAACTGGCAATGCTTGATCTTGCCACTTCAGATCAGACTGATGTTAGGCATAGTTTGCTGATGTTACCTGTGGTAGCAAGTTTAATGTTAGTGACTTTTTTGGGCTTTGAACAATTTCCTTTCCAAGCCTCTTAACAAGTAGGTTTTCTGCCACATCTTCAACTTGCTAGAGACTTAGAGAAGTTGATTAGGATAGTGGTAAAATTTAGCAATAGAGTCTGTAAATACTTGGAATGAAGTAATTTGAGAGGAGGTGAGTTTGTTACTTTGTATATTCTACATAAGCCTTTGAGAATGTTCTTGGATGTAAAGTCTCCTTTCTTGCCTTGGTAGTGGTAAGTCTCTCTGTGCTCAGCAGTGCCTTTTGTGGATGATGGAGGGTTTTTTATTCAGAGTATATCTGATCATCACTTGGGTGTCTCAGCAAGGTGCCTAAATCAACTGAGATACACATGTGCCCAGTCTTGGGAGGAGAGGAGGGTATTTCTTGGCAGCCAGAAAAACTGTTTTGGTATGGTTTAGGCAACAAGCACTGAGTGCTGGATTACTTGTGAAGCTTCTAATCTGAGAAGTTACCAGAGAGAGCAAAGCATCTGTTGTTGTCTTGAGGCTTTTGCTACTCCCACAAGCAGACTGACTGGTTTAAAATTAGCTGGAAAACTAATTAAGCATAGCAAATGTCACCGGAGGAATGTAGTGAGGCTCCTGGGCCTTAGAGAATGTTTCTTTAATGGCTTATTGAAATGTGTACTTCTCTTTGCTATTGTGGTGGAGGGAAGCTGTGGCTACAGCAGAGGACACTGGGCAAATAATGTGAAAGTAAATACTTTAATTCTGCAGAGACAGCTGCCAGCACTGCACCCAGGCAGGAGCACTGGGAAGTGAGAGCAGTGCTTGGCTGAGGGCTCAGAGCACCAGCCTGGTGGTGTGTGGAGAAACCCTAACTCTTACTAATCCTTAATCTGCCTTGCCTTTGCCCAGAACAGCCTGGGAGCAAGTGGGGATGGCTGAGGTGTGGGAGCAGAGGAAGGAACAGAGGCAGCTCGGCCTAGAGGAAGGGCAACATAAACAGATATGTTAAGCAGTGACAGCAAGAAAGGGGATATAGCCTGTATGCCAGCTGTGGGTGAGACAGTGAGCATGGGCCTTACATTAGCTGAGGGAATCAGGTTAGATACTAATTAAAAATGAGCCTTGAAACTTCCAGAGCAAGGCTGCTAAAAGAGCATAGGAATCCCAAATAGGTTTTCTGGGAATAACATGATCCTGTGCTTGTTGCAGAGAACAGAAGGGGCCTCAAGGCTGGGGATTTGGGAAGCTGGGTTTGTCTTGGCTTGCACTTCAAGCTGTGTGATACTGCTGCTAGTTTCAATCCTCTTTGTGCTTGCAAGCACAGCTGCATGCAAATGTTCTAGTGCAGCCCAGCTGTGGCTAATGTACCTGTTGAGCCATGGGTGTGCTGTGCGGGGCCTCCCTCAGAATGGGGGTGGGCAGGTGGTGAGGGTTCACAGCATGGCAAAGTGAGCAGCGGAATGAAACTAGCTTCTCTGCTGTCTCCTCATGTCTCCTTTCAGCTCTGCCCAGTTGAGAGCAGATTTCTGTCCTTGCTGGAAAACAAGTTGAGGGAGAAGTGTAGTCTCTTGCACATTTTTTCTTCTTGCTGCAGAAACTTCCAACAGGCTGCTCACTTCAGAAGTCATTGAAGTCCTGCTTGTCACGAAGAGTATGTTCCTTCAACTTGTGGCACAAAAATCTCGTGAGAATGAGGTTGTGCTGGGCAGATAAGCTGGGGGTGTGTGATGCCCCCTCTTCTCACAAGAGAAATTGTGCACATGCTTGTTGTCCCTGTTCTCATTTTCAGCAGCCAGGGACATCCCAAGGGCTGTGCACTTGTCCAGGAAAGTGTTAGAACCTCCCCCTGCTCTTTGCCCTGTGATCTATTATTTGCAGAGCTGTGCATCCAAAGGCCCTCCCATCAGATATGTCAGGCTGTCCCAGGGCCATTCCCTCCATTGTGTTATCAAACATGCCAACTGCACCTTCGTGACCTCATCTAGCCCCTCTGCTTTGTAAGAACAGCTCTTGAAATGTCTGCTAGTATTTAATGTTGTCTGAATGCCCAGTGGAATGATACCATGAAGCTGGCCTGGTGTACAGCCAGGGTCCTGAGCCTGCAGTGAGGACCTTGAGGTCAGTTCATGCTCAGGGAGGGTTGGGCAGATGCTGGGAGATAACTGCTTCTAGGCCTATGGCTTGTGTCTGCTCAGTGGCCTGTGCTGCAGAAGAACCACCCAGATTTCTTATATTAGCACTGAAAGTTGTATTTGTGGCTTTTTCAGTCTGGATTTGGCAGTGCAGAGTCAGAGCTGCAGAAGCACAGCTGGCTGCTCTTCCAGGCTTCAACCTAGCTGCCCTTGGCAGCCTCAGTGGTGACAAGCCTGGGCTGAATTAGGGCCACCTGTGTGTGCCAGGTTTTTTTGGGTTTTTTTAGATTGTTATGGGTGATACTGGTAGGGAAGAGCAGAAATTGAGTTGGTTTCAGGAGAATTTAATGGAAAACCATGTGGAACTTCATTGTCAAAAAAAATCCCTCATGGGTGGTTTACCCTCCCAAGTAATAGTCTGTTAAAATCTCACAATTCACAAACTGGAGTTTGAATTTATTTGCTGCCTAACACCCAAGCCTGTCATGGTCACAGTTTTTAACTGACAAATAACCTCTCTTCAAAGGTGAATCTTTCTTCAACCCAAGAGTCCTGCTGCTGGGGCTTGACAGCACAACCCAAGGTCTCCAAGGGCTGCTGCTGGATGTGTGGGGCTGACCATGGCCTTGTGCTGTTGTGTGAGGTGGAAGCAGCTGCCTGTGGGCTTGTCCTCCTGCCACCCCGGGGCTGAGCTGCTGCACGAGGCCCAGAGGAGGTGCTGGAGCCCGTCCTGCTGACGGGGCGGTGGGCCGCCAGGCTACCTGGAAGGCTATCTCAGGAAGCAGCTGCAGGGTAACACTGAACCCTTGGGTCAACGCAGCACAGAGATTAATGGCACTGTGATGTACCTCTGCTCTGGAGAGTGTGGGGAAAAACAACCCCAGTCCTAGGACAAACCCCAGCAAGGTGGTGAGCACATGTTCACGGCCTTCAGATAAAGCCTTGCACAGCAAGTATTTATCAAAACATCTTCTACTATCTTCTTTTGTAAGCACTACCCAGCAGCTTGGGCATTTAATCTCTTGTTGGGTTTTAAAGCCTTCTCTGCCCCTTGCTAGCTGAATTTAACCTTTCTTTGGGTTTTTAAATCTGACCTGTCTCCTGCTAGCCTGACCTTGCACTGGGAGGAGGAGGGGGGTGGGCTGCTGTGTCCCTGCTGCCCTGGCCTCTGCCTGGTTACTCCAGGGCAGGGATGCTTGCGGCACCTCCACATTCCATGTGCTTTTGCTATTGTAGGCAGAAAGTCTCCAGTCTTCCTGTTCTTGCTGGAGGTCAATGTCCGACAGTCCCTTGTCCTCCCTTGCTCTCAGCTTGGGTTATCTGCCAGCAGCAGCCTCTGAAGCAGGGGGCTGTAAACACACCACATTTGCCCTGACCAGCACACTGGCTCTGGGTTTTTGGTCTCTGTTATCTTCCCTGGGACACCAGTGACAAAGACCCCTGCATCAAAATGCCCTGCTTTTCCCTTCATGCTGGTATGAATGGCTGCTCTGGGTGAGGGGTACCTGTGGTTCTGCTCTGCTTTCATTTACAGTGACTGACACCAGCCTCAGTGGGGCTGCTTCCCTGCTGCAGTGTCTCCCATGGATCTGTTCCAGTAAGACTTAGACTGCATGCAAAACTCCCAAGTTTGTGTCCTGCAATAAAGGGGAGCATGTCCCTTCCTCTCCTGAAAGCTGTGCTGGGGACACAGGCTTGCATGACACCCAGCAGCACTGTGTTTGGCTGCCAGTTTAAGTGCCTTGCTGCCTCTGATGTATTTGCCCTGCTGTGCCTGGGGCTGCCCCCTCCTGCTCTGGCTGTAGGACTCCCTCACCCCTGGTCTTGGCCACTGCACCAACATCCCTTGAACTGCAAGCTGCTGAGGAGGTCTGGGCATGTGAGAGCCAGATGAAGAACTGAAATCAGAGTGGTTACAAAGTTAAAGCCTTTTGAATTTAAATCCTTTTGTAACACCTGTGCCCTTTTCAGCTTCCCTACAATGACACCTTCTAGCTGGGGCAGCAAGAAACCCACAGCAGCTGAGATGATGATGCTGGGCTGCCATGTAACAGGGCCTATGCTGGTCAGACAGCTGCTGTCTTTATACATGCTTCTAACCTTTAATTCACAGAATCATCTAGGTTGGAAAAGACCTTGAAGCTCCTCCAGTCCAACCATGAACCTCACACTGACCATTCCCAACTCCACCAGATCCCTACTCTTAAACACCTCCAGCGATAGGGACTCCACCACCTCCCTGAGCAGCCCATTCCAACACTAACAACCTATTCAACTGTTCATTTATAATGTACCATCTTGCAGCAGGCAGCCTGTTCTAGGCCACAATGCTGCTCGTCTGGAGGAAGCCTGTGGATGCTTTGGTTTCCCTCGGCAGGTCAGTGACCGCAAGTGCCTCCCATGGGGTACCCAAGGCCATTCACTTTCTCAACTCAGGAAGAAAACAGCACAGTAGGGTGGGAGCTGCTGGACAGCGGGGCTCCCAGGAGGAAATGTGCTCACCCAGTGCAGGGAGGATGAGGCATCTGCCAGGGAGAGGAGGGAGGCTGGCACCTTGTCTTCCTCAGGGGTTTGAGGCTGTTCCTGCAGCATTAACAAAATTTCACCTTTCCTTCTCCATCAAGTTTTGCTGGCAAAATGGTTCACAGGAGCTGCTGCAAGCCTTGTTGGTGAAATAACCTCACTTGTTTTGTCCTGGAGCTCATTTCGGATTGGGCCCCAGCACCACAACAGGGGTGTGGGGAGACAGTGGTGTGCAGGGCAGGTGTGAGTGAGGGATGGATGTGAACCTGGGTTTCTAATGTTTCCCGAATAGCAGCTGAGAGGCTAGGGGCATGAAAAGCTCCAGCTTAGTGGGTTCCTCCCCATCTGGAAGGTGGCAAACCAAAGATGGTCCACAAATCCAGCTAGGAGGCAGAGAGCATCACAGTCTTGTGGTCATGGAGCTCTCCAGGGATGTGGGAGATTTGGGTTCACCCAGTGGTAGCAGGAGGAACCCCTTTCCCAAGAGCATGTCTCAGTTTCTCCACAGTGTGCCTAAAATCAGTGGAAGGAGGAGCAGTTAATGTAGGTATCTTTCAAAGATGGCTTTTCTGGGAAATTACTGTAGTAATGCAAAATATGGAATATTTCTGCATGAAAAGCAAATGATGATCTGGCTGGAGGCTGACTGCAAGGCTGCTCCCTTGACTTTATCCTCTCACAATCTCCATTCCTCTCCAGCTTTCTCCACATGCCTTGATGTCTGCATGTCCTGAGTTAAAGCAGTCTTGGCAGGAGCACCAAGTCCTGTAGCCCAAGTGCCTGCTGTGGGAGGAAGGCAGTGTGTGACTTAAGGAAACTATAGGAAGATTAGGAAATGTGTGATGAGTTTTGATAACCAGAGGAAGCGGGTCATGTCCTGCTTCGAACCAGGTCCTCTTGGAGGTATGAAAGCAGCCTGTGCCACGATCAGGAATCAGTCTCTCTCACCAGCGCTCTCTGCTCTGGCTGAAGATGCTCTGGACTGGCAGGATGAGGCTGGGGACCTTCAGGATCTTGCTAATCCTTGTCCACACAGTAGCAGCCTGTGACTTTGGGCCCTTCCCTTACCGTGTCACGGGGATCGTCTGCAGGATGACCAAACCTGCGGCATTGCTGTGTAAGTGCTTGCTGTATGGGGCTCTTTTTCCCCCCACTCTACCAGGAGAAGTTAGTGAGAGATCAGCCAAGTGAGGGAGTTTCTTGCTTCCTTGGCTCTCATGGAAACTCTTTATCTAATAAGATGTATTAATACCTGCCTGGGACCATGTGTACAAGCATGGCCACTTGAGCTGAATAGGCACAACTTCTCAAAGGAGCTAGAAAGTAGTTCCCAACCCTTCTCCTTAGCCCAGAAATTTAGTATTGTTTCTCACTGGGGGCTGATGTGGTGGAAGAAGTACAGCAAATGCGTGTTTGAGTTCTCATCTCTTGGGGTTGGTGTGCAGAAGGGGAGAAACAGGTTTTCTCTGCTGCTGTGGGTTTATTTGCAGGGATTTGGGGGGCTCTGTGGGTGGGGATGAATAATTAGTGCTTTGTGAAGGGTGGGAACAGTTCTGTCCCATCCCCTTTGACAGTGGTACATACAGAGGAGGTTGCTGGGCCAAATTAAGAGAGGGTATTTCTAGAAAGAAAAAATCCTGTACAAGCGTGTTACTGAGGCTGGAATATGTTAGGAAAACGGGTACAAAAAATTGAGTCTCAGAAGTTTTCCTTTGGAGACCCAACAGATGACTGCAATACAAGTAAGCAGCAACAGAGAAAAGTGCTGGGGTAAGGTCAACAGCTTGTGTGGCATCAGGACAAGCACAGCCTTGACCTTTCCAAAATCTGCCCCTAAAGAGCAGGTGAAGTGTGTGGAAGCTGGGCTTGATTCCCTGGCAACAGCCCTGCTGGTGACTGTCGAGTCACATATGCTGCTGTTCCCAGCTGCCATCAGCTGTTAAAGTCAGGGATATTTATTTAGTTGTTTATTTATTTATTTTATTTACTCTGAAGCTACCTGTAGTGCTTCTTTAATCTAATGAAAATGCCTTGGGTAGAACTCTTCTGTAGTGCTTTACAGAATTCAGAGTGTGAACCTGACTTTGCAGCTAGGAGAGACTGCGGTTGATAGCTTTGCTTTTTTCTTCCACTCACAGTGAACCAGGAAACGGCACAGGTCATTCAAACAGCATTCAGAAATGCCAAATTCCCAAATATCACCGGGGAAAGATCCATGCGGCTCCTTGGCAAGGTGGCTTATGAGCTGACTCAGTGAGTATCTCTGTGTCTCTGTGCTGGTGAGGTGCGGGCAGATGGGGGGAAGAGAAACTGGGCTCAGAGGGAGCTTTGATCCAGCAGTTGCTGGTGAAAACAAAGTTCTAGATGAAGGCAGACACATTTTCAGATTTATGCCTTGCAGACAATTTGCATCTTAAGATTTAGGCTGCTGATGTATTATTTTAAGAGCTTTTCCAACTCGGTGGGCAGAGAGCGAGGCAGGGCATAGAGCACATGTGTGACAAGGGGGATGGGAGCTCTGTCCCTGTGAGGGCTGGAGCTCCTGGGGCTTCTTGCCGACAGATGGTGCCCATGACACACTGTCGCGGCTGCCAGAGCCACCCTTGTCAGCAGGATGTCACTTGGCCAGGCTTTGTGACAAACAAGGCTGGGTTTTGCTGTGTTGTTAACTTTTATTTGGGGACAGCAAATACAATGATGCAAAGGCCACTGAATGACTCGAGCGTGTCCAGAGAAGGGCAACGGAGCTGGGGCAGGGTCTGGAGCACAGGTCTGATGGGGAGCGGCTGAGGGAACTGGGGGGGTTTAGTCTGGAGAAGAGGAGGCTGAGGGGAGACCTCATCGCACTCTACAGCTCTCTGACAGGAGGGTGCAGAGAGGGGGGATGAGTCTCTTGAGCCAAGGAACCAGCGCCAGGACAAGAGGGAATGGCCTCAAGCTGCCCAGGGCAGGGTCAGGCTGGCTCTGAGGAAGGATTTCTGTGCAGAAGGGGCTGTTGGGTGTTGGAATGGGCTGCCCAGGGCAGGGGGGGAGTCCCCATCCCTGGAGGGGTTGAAGAGTCGGGCTGAGCCAGCGCTGAGGGATCTGGTGGAGTTGGGAACAGTCAGGGTGAGGGTCATGGTTGGGCTGGAGGAGCTTCAAGGTCTCTTCCAACTGAGATGATTCTGTAATTTCCTGCTATGACTGTGGCTGACATAGAGCACTGCAATAAAATTGGGTTATTTCTGCAGCACATTGCTCTGTGTTTTGGGTTTAAAGCATTCCCCCCCCATATCCAAACATTGCAGGGGAGGTGCTGTGCACTGAGGCTGAGCCAAAGCCCCATTGCCCTTGTGCATGGCCCCTGTGATTTGCAACAGCTCCTGAGTCTGGAGTTGGTACAGGTCCTTAGAGACCCCATGTCCTCAGAACAAACCTGTCTCACCTGGTTACAGAAAGTAGCCTCAGGGTTGGAGACAAACTAAGTTTCTGTTGTTTCTAGCATCCAGGTGAATGGCTTGTCCATAGAGCAGAGCGAAGTGGATCTCAAGGAGAACGATGCCATTCACATTGCCATCAAAAACGTGACAGCCTTCTTCAAAGGGACTCTGACCTACGGCTACGCTGGGGCCTGGTTGTAAGTACCTGGGGGCTGGCTGCTACCAAGCACCATGGCCCCAGCTCCTGCTGCTGCCTGCAGGCAGGACTGGCCCGTGGCACGAGTAGGGGTGGAGTGGCTGCGCTCCTCTGGATCTCTAGCAGCGGCAGCACTGCTTACTGCTGAAGCGAGACAGGACTTTATATGCTATTACTGCTCTTTTCATCTTGCTTTCTGCCTTTCTATTCTCACTGTCACTCCTTGCATGAGGAGACAAGATAGCGAAAGCATACAAGCTGATTTCTCCACTCTCCTTCACTACTCTATAAACTCAGAGTGGGGAAAAAGGGGCTTTAATGCTCCCATTCCAAGTGCTGCTAAGGTGGTGGCTTGCAATGATTTAAAGCCAGAGTATTTGAGATGGGCTGTTGCATGCTGGGGTTTTGTACACCACAGTGCAAGGACTGATGTGAAAGGTGTTACAAAACCCACCCTGCAGCTGACAGGTGATCAGGGAGAAGCTGCTTCCAGCACGGGTTGCTAAATATCCTCTCTTCTGTCATTACAGTTTGAAGCTTTTTCATTCAGTTGATTTTGAAATCGAGTCTTCCATTGACCTCCAGATAAACATTAAACTGAGTAAGTAATGTCTGAGAATTGCTACCTGTGGGAGCCTTTGTGTGTGTGCTCCCTCCAGAGCAGCAGGACAGACTGGGCAGTGGGCAGCGAGCTCTGGCTGGCTCTGCTCACCTCTGTGGGGATCAGACAGCACCCAGGGGCTGGAAATGGGTCTCTAGCACCCTGTGCACACAGGCTAGGAGACAACATGACCTTCAAAGCCCTCAAAGTTTTAACAGATGAAACAGAGGAAGATGGTATAAATCAGTTCAGCAAAGTGGTGCTGTTTTACACCAGCAGCAAAGGAAGAACGGTTCGGCCTTCTGGACTCTCTTCAGGACTGGCTTTTCATGATGACTCAAAAAAACATGTTTCAAAAGAGTGAGCCAAATGAGGGCTTTGGTTCAGGAGGTTTGAACCTTCTTATAGTCCACTTTTTTAGCTGTCTCCAGGTCAAGGTGTGCTCTGGGAAACAAAGCCTCTTCCTCAGGAAGGTCAACAGACTTAGACTAGAAAGGGACAGAGACAAACTGCACTCCTCCACTTCTCATAAGGGATGAGAGGGATGTGGGTTATTATATGTGCCTCAAAATACATTTTCCTTCTAAGCTCCCAGAGGAAGAGCTGCGTGAAGCTCTCATCAACAGTATATTGCAATTTCCCAACTTTTTGCAATACGACTTCATTCCCTCCCACTCTTGTTTGTGGGTTGCACATACTGCCCAAGTTGTTCTGGGTGATGTTAGGGGGCAACTGAATGCCTGACAACAGGAGCAAGCGAAGCTGGCAGGTATCCAAGTGAAGCATGAAGAAGGCTGTCTGGCAGACTAGTTTGGCTGGAGCTGCAAGCAGAAATCCTCCACCCAGGTGCAAGGTAGCCCCATTTGCCCCACTCTGCAGGGTCTTAAACCATTTGGAAACATCCTCCGGGAGGTGTGGGGAACTCTGCAGACCTGAAGCAGGGCATCACTGCAGAGGGGCAGCCAAAGTGCACTCGTCCTCCTCATCTCAGTAGCGTTAGCTATTTTTTTTTTCTTTTTTCTTTCATACCATGCAGTGTGCCAGAAGGACCAAGTGGCTGCTGATGCCTCAGACTGCTACCTGACTTTCCACAAACTTAAGCTTCACCTCCAAGGAGACAAAGAGTGAGTCCGTCCCCCTTCAAAATCAGGCTTCACTTGCCCCTCTGCTCGTCCCCGAGTGCTTCAGCCCAAGTGTCACTCCCCGAGGGGACCACTGGGCTGTCCCTGACCCTCCTCCCTGTCTTACACAGACCGGGCTGGCTGAAGCAGCTCTTCACAGATTTTATCTCCTTCACTTTGAAGCTTGTTCTCAAGAGTGAGGTAAGATCAGCCATTGCTTGTGGACAGAGGAAAGGTTGGTTTGTATGCTATACATTCCTCTGCTCACATATGCCCACAAGATAATAGCAGTGTAATTTTAGTGCTTGCAAAAAATAAGACAAAGAAATAGAATCCACAAAAAACCCAGCTTGGATGAGGTGAAAGGTTGTGCCTACACTGAGATCTCTTATGGTACTGGACTCTGGCAAACAGCCCACAGATCTCACCGCAAGGCCCAGCTCTGCTCTACAATCCAAAATCCTAATCTCTGCCTTCAGTTTTTCCCTTCTTTTCCTCTTGTAGGTGTGCAATGAAATCAATTTTCTTGCCCAGGTGCTGGCAAATTATGTACATGATTTAGCAGGTAAATATCCTTGTTTTTTCTTTTTTTTTCTTTTATGTGCAACTTTTAACATTTGAGCCCTAGCAGGGCAGTAGCCACATCCATCAAAAAAGTCATTCAAAAATGTGTATGGGATCCCAATCCCTCAGACAACAGCAAAATAAACCTTAGCACTCTTATGTTTTCAATTTTCTCTATCAGTTTGTTTTTTAAGGGTGATTGCACTGGTTGAAATACACATTTCATTTCAAAAGATATTTCTCCTTTATTATGTAATAACCAGAGGTGTAGGATAGCTGCAGAAGGACTGATGTTAGCTAGAACAGGAGCATTTGTCAAGCTCTGGGATCCCCAGCATAAGGAGGACACAGACCTGCTCGAGTGGGTCCAGAGGAGGCCACAAAGATGACTGGGGGGGCTGGAGCACCCCTCTGCAAGGACAGGCTGGGAGAGTTGGGGGTGTTCAGCTGGAGAATAGAAGGCTCCGGGGAGATCTTAGCCTCCCAGGACTGAAAGTAAAGTACAGGAAAGCCAGGGAGGGACTCTTTATCAGGGAGGGCAGTGATAGGATGAGGGGTAACAGTTTTAAACTGAAAGAGGGTAGATTGAGATTAGATATAAGGAAGAAATTCTTTATTGCAAGGGTGGTGAGACACTGAAACAGGTTGCCCAGAGAAGCTGTGGCTGCCCCCTCCCTGGAAGGGTTCAAGGCCAGGTTGGATGGGGCTTTGGGCAACCTGGGCTGGTGGAAGGTGTCTCTGCCTGTGGCAGTGGGGTGGAACTAGATGATGCTTAAAGGTCCTTTCCAACCCAAACCATTCTGTGATATGCACTGGAGTACTGGGACTGAGCTATTACAGCATCTCTATCTGCCTGCTGAAGATTTTCTAATGGTTCCCAGTCCCAAATATCAGGGAAAATGAACAAAATGTAAAACTGAGAGTAATTACCCCTATTACCCAGTGGAGAAACTGAGTCAGTGAGCAGTAGCAGGATCAGCACTAGCACCCAAAGGAGTGGGACCCCTCAGTCCCATCCCTGTGTCCTTTTATAACTCCCAGTCACCTTCTGCAGCAAGTCCTTAAAAACACCTGTCACAAGCTCTGCTTAAGGTCATATTTCTGGTCTGAGGTTTTTATATTTTCTTCCTGCAGCAAATTTTGTCCAGGATAAGGATATCTCTGTTGATATCTCCCTTGCATCAGCTCCTTTAATAAAAGCAAATTACATAGAATCACATCACAAGGTAAAGTGACCCACGCTGCTCAGAGACCAAAGGTTTGCTGGCAATAATGATGTTTGCTGGCGGGCTGGGAGGGGCTGGTCGCTTGCTGTCATGCAGTGCTGCGGGGGTAAGTCTGGAGCAGGGGCTAATGCCAGCCTTTCACCCAGCGGAGGAGCTTGCTCTCTGCTCTGAGGCCAGCCAGGCCTTCGCCTTGCAATGAAAATGCAGGTGTTGACATCTTGTCCTGTCTCCCTGCTGCTTGTTGTGGCCAACATGCTTGCTTTCCTTTAAAGGGCCTTGTCCTGTACAAGAACTACTCCGATGTCTTCAGTGACTCTGTTTTCTCCCCGTCGCTGCTGACTGAGTCTCGAATGCTCTACTTCTGGCTGTCCGAACACAACCTCAACTCTTTGGCTTTGGCAGCGTTCTTAGATAAGCGCCTGGTGTTGACCTTCAGAGGGGAGAAGTTGCAGGTGACTTTCAGGGGAGGTTCTCTCATACATCATATTTTGGGGAGTACAGAATCGTCTAAATACTGTTTCTTGGTGAGAGGTAGTTTCTATAGAAGATAGAAATCTACCGTTAGTCACTACATGTGATACAGGCAGTCACTACAGGTGATCCTGGTCTGAAATTGGTACTTTCTTAGCAAGTGTGTGCTACCAGGTAGTGTAATCCTTTAGAGTGATAGAAAACTTGTCTTCTGAGTTGTAAAGTGATGTGATTTTCTGTGGAAGTACTGAGGTAGAAAGGGGAGGTAGGGTTTCTACTGGACAGAAACTCAGGAGGAACTCAGCCATGCCTCTGAACTAGGCACACACTGCACGTCAGTGCTCTG
This sequence comes from Athene cunicularia, assembly GCF_003259725.1. Taxonomy (NCBI): domain Eukaryota; kingdom Metazoa; phylum Chordata; class Aves; order Strigiformes; family Strigidae; genus Athene; species Athene cunicularia. The sequence continues at coordinate 19,910,452 of NW_020799113.1, read as the reverse complement.
GCCCATGGACCCCACATCAGGACTAACCATAACCTCATCTTTCATTTTTCTACAATCTGTTTCTTCTTTGTTTCTGAAGGCGCTGTTTGAAATAGAAGACACAGAAGCGCAGCGGAAGATGGTGCAGATGGTAACTTTTGGTTCTATTCAGAGAATTTTATGTCAAATGAGCAGCTTCTCAAATGGATTCTGTTGCATTATAACATCTTGTGTCCTTCCCTCGATAACTTGAGTCTTGGGTGGGCCTGATGGTGAAAACCAGGGACTGGTGGAGCAACTGTTGTGCTTTGCAAGGATTTCTCCACCCTCTATGTTGGCACAGCTTCCCTGAAACCTGACTGAGCTATTGAGTTTGTGTGAACTGGAGGAGGAATTGAGGACTACAGAAGGGATGCAGCTGTGTGGCAAGTTGGCATGGAATTGGGATGTGGTATGGAAACAGCCTGACTCTTCTCTCTGCTCCTTACTTGACCAGATTTTTCAAGGCACCTCCTACAATGACTCTGTGGCCAAGGTGTGGAGTCTCGCCCACCCCCAAATCTCTCTTCAGCCTGAAGGGACAGTTGTGAAGTCCTTGGTAGCAGCGGAGGTCAGCGTCTTTCCTGCAGGAGAAGAGTCTCTGATGGTTCTGTACATGGAGAAGGTCAGTTCTTGCTTCTCCTGAGTATGAAGACCTTGGGACAGCCTCTGTCCTGACTCTGGACCACTCCTGATGCTCAGCAATAGTAATGGCAGGGAGCCCTTTGGGAAGGGTGGGTGGCTAAACCATGGGAGGTGGAGAAGGCATATCAGTTCTTTTCAACATTCCGATCTCTTCCCCTGTCATCTGAGGCTGGGAATGATGACAGTGGCTGTGTTAGCTCAACACCTCCTTTCTTAGTCCAGCCCATTACTGGTATGTGAGGTGGTAAGTGCAGCACTGGAAAGCTCTGATGAGCCCCCATTAACCTGCATCAGACACAGTGAAACTCCTTCAGCTGAGGTATTTTAGGAGAGAATGAACACACCACAGGAATGTATTGATTTTGGAATCTCCTCATTCCCAAGTTTTACGTCTGACCCCCACTTAGAGGATGCTTATCTCTGAAATGAAGAATGTTCTGAAGAATGCAAAGCTCAAAATATCACTTATTCCTCTATGTATGCCTGTATGAAAGTTCTTGCTTACACTGTGTTTTACCCCAGACTGCATTATACTGAATCTAAGGAGGCAGAAAAAATAAATGCCAACAGCCTTTCTGTCATGAGTAACATCAGAACAAAGCAGTATGTTTGTCCAGTCTTGTAGTTACGGGCTGTTACAGACACTAAACACTGCACAAAAGCAAATCCCTGCCTGAAGATAGATCAGAGTCTTTATAATTTAAAGGGTTAAACTATAATTGAGACTAATTCCCTCCTGTCCTTTGCAAGTACTCTATGTTAGCAGGCCATTACAGGGAAATATGCACAGCTGGATTTTGTGTTCCCAGTGATATATTGAAACAAATTTCTGGTAGGACTGCAGAAGCACTAAACCGGAGATGGTCCTCTCAGGAGACCTGAGTGGCTCTCAGGATGTGATCTGCTCCTGGCCTGCCAGACCCCTGGTTGTGTCCTGCAACAGGATCACAAAACGCTCCTTTTAAATGAATGTTTGCATACAGGCAAAATAAGAAAATGAGCCTAAATGGCCAGAATTCCAAGACTGCTTTATTTTTAAATTTGGTTATAAATAAAACCAGTACGGTAAGATTACTTGTGGTAGCCCTGGCTACCCTGGGGCTGACGTCTCCACATCCATTCTGGTGATCTTTCATGTTGAGATAGATGGTCATTGGGAAACAACACCCTATACAACCATTTCCTTCCTTCTGCAGGATTTGGTTCACAAAATGGTGATGAGCCAGTCTACAGCCCCGCAGGCTGAAGCTGTGGACATTGTGGGGGGGGAAAGTTAATTGTGTGCAAATGGAGAAGAAAGATGCCAACTTTCTCTAGTGATGTCTGCAGGCAAAGCCAGAAGGATGTTGAAGTCTGAGTCATAGAAATTAAACCAGAATTTCCAAATGCAACTCCCTGCTGTAAGGCAAGATGAGCTACATCTCAACTCTGCTGTTCTTCTCTGTGCAGGAAATCACAGTCACTATCCAAGCTGCCTATGAGGAAAAGAAGCTCATTTTGCATGCTTCGGATTCCAGGTCAGTATTGTGGTTCTTGTGGGTTTCATTGCCTCTTTCAGCTCATGTCTGAAAGCAGCACAAAAAGATCTCTGCAGTTCTGTCACTTTAGTGACTCTTTTCCCCCCTTTTTCCTTCCCTTCAGCATAGACTTTAAAGTCTTTAAATGCACAGCTGATCCAAGTGGGGTAAGTTCTAAGAAAGTATTCTCTAGGCCATTTGTAGCTAAATGATGTCTTTGAAACCTTTTTGTATTAATTTACTGGCTTTCAGAATGACCCATCCATAAGAAACTTCCTGCAGACAATAATCTCGGTTGCTGGGATCCCAGAAGTGATTTCAAGTGAGTTTTCCCTTTGGGGAAGGGTCAATATACTTCATAAGGTGTCTAACATCAGATCTCCCAAACCTAAGCACTGAGAATACACATCAATAACCCTGACAGCTGGTGAGGGGGAACCACATTACTGATGTGAATTTCTGTGGGATTCACTTGGGGAATGGGGAACCCTTTGTAAATGGCTGGGACAAAGGAAAAGTGAGTTTTCTGTCAGGCCGAAGGTTGTGGGGCATTGGGGCACAATTAGCTTTTGGCAACAGGCAGACAAGGTCATAGTACACGATGAGCAATAAGCCAGGACAGCTGTACTTGTAACTGGATGGGTTTACTGATTCCATAGGGATCCAGCTAGCTTTGACTTCACTGATGAACAGCAAAGGGCTTCATCTGTTTGAGATCAGAAATCCTGAGATCATCACAAGAAAGGTAAGCAGAGTTCAGGCATGCCTGACTCTTAAAGCCCTTCTTGGGAGTGTCGCATAAACTAATATAATACTTTTCTTTTTTCTCCTCCCTTTTTAGGGATATGTAATTGTACAACTTGACTTTAGCTTCCCGAATCATTTGCTGCTTGATTTTCTTGAGAAAAGATTATAGAATTGATCTCTTCATAAAGGAGTATAGGAACTTGTGTACAAACAGAAAGATTGTTTGTGAACCAATTAAAAAAACAGCTGATTTAAATCAACTTCAGTTGAATTTTCTTTCCTTTGCCTGAGAAACACTCCAGTTTCTGTGCAATTGTACTTCCACAGAGCCTCTCATCTGCAAGTCTGCACCTCTACACACACTATTTTTCAAGATCTTTAAAGGACTTGTGTGCTTAGGAGTAAGGGTTGGACCCTTGAGGTGCATGGGCTGTGGGTTAGCATTCATGGGAGGCAGCAGAAATGGGCTTTGCCCACCTTTTGGTGTCTCTCTGTTGTTATGGTTTGGAAATGCAGCACCTTTTGGACAGACCCTGGGTTTTGTTTTTACTATGAGCCAAGAGGCTTCTGATTTTAACAGACTTCAGCAACTCAAATGACATTATCAAACTCCAAGTAAACTCAGGACCACTTATGCTAAAAGACCTGGGTATGGCTGAAAAAAGCATATAGGTGTGATTTTTCAGTGCGGTACTATAACAGAGATCTTGTGCCCTGGGTACTCTCTTTACAGAGCCTGTAGTCTCTGTGTAGAGCTCTAGGGAAATTGTTATGCCCATGTTGTTGCAACAGTGTGAGCAAACTTGAGAAAAGTAATAAAAATGATAAGGAAGTCAAGGAGATTAAAAGAGAAAGTGTCTAGTCAGACAGCAGGCTCCTGTTCCTTCCTACTACAGTACAATAACTTATCTGAAGTGGCTCAGTTATTTTCCTGTACCAATTCATGTTTCCCTTCTTTAATTTGTCTTTTCACTTGGAAGAGATCTCAGGCAACAAATCTAAAACTAACAGTGGTCACATTTAAAAAGGCAGAGGATTACATTCTCCTCCCACACAAAGTGATATTAAAGTTGGGGCTTTCCACGACCAGCCCTGCGAGGCTGGTGGCAGGACAGCCTCAGTTTCTCAAGCCCCCTGGGCATTGCTGGTGGTTCCCTCACTGCCATGGTTGTCCTCCCTGCAGGATGAGCCAGGCCCCTCCAACCTGCTCCTCTCCTATCATCAATGCTGGAGGCCACCGAAGTCCCCCAGTACTTCCTTGCTCTGTGTGACCCCTGGGTTTCGTCAGGGGTCGTGGTGCCAAGGCTGGTGGAGCAGGCGACTGGGGCACTGGACGTGAGCCGAGTTTACAGGTTGCTCCATGGCAGCCAAGGAAAGTTTATCTTACCGGGTCTCAAACAGCCATGTCCGTGACACAGCAGGAGCCAAGTGGTGCAAAAGGTGTGACACCACAGTGTGGCCAATGTGGCCTTGCAGCCCTGGTGTAGTGGCCAACTTTCTACCTCTCTTCCCACCCTGTTCCCAACACCACCTCTGCTGGCTATTTCGGTACCGGCTAAGGGCTTGTCGGGGCTTCCTCCTGCTCTAAAGCCACCAGTGCTGAGGTGACATTTTCCCTCTCCCTCTCTGCATGGCAATGTCTGCTGAAGACAGTGGGAACTGGCTTCTGTCAAGAGGGTCCTCCTGAATGACATCCCACTAGAGTAATGAGCATCAATAAAAAAGAAATAATAATACGGGGGAGAAAAAAAAAGAAATGGCATTTTAAAATGCCCTTTTCCCCGCTTCAGCCGATAAAAGAAGCAGGAAAACGGCCAGTGGACCCCCAAGGGTCCTGAGCTGCTGCCCTGTGGGGCTGCGACCCCTCACCACAACACGGCGGCCAAGCCCTCGCCAGGCGCTGAGGGGCGCCGCGGGGTCCGCGCCTCGCCGAGCCAGGCTCCGATGCCGCACACTCATGTGCTTTCCCGGCAAAGCCGCTTCGCCGTCGGCCGGTTTCGTTTTCAGTTTCGGGAAGGCCGCGGCGGGGCAGCCCTGAGCTGCAGCCGCTCTAAGAGCGCGCCGGGACGGACCGCAGCCCGGTGAGTGCCGCGGGAGGGTCGCCCCGGGCGGGGAGGAGGAGATGGAGGCGGAGGCGTCGTGCTGGGGCACCCCATGAGGGTTTAGATTTGGAGGGGACTCGGGGTCTGGGGGCGCCTTTCCCCATGTTCAAGTCTAAGGTCAGAAGCGTTCCTGGAGGTCACTTTTGTTCCCAGGCACAGGTCCCAAACCAGTATCTCGGCTTTTATAAACCAGAGTTATCTATGGGACGGAGGTCATCAAGGACGACATCGGGGATTTTTAGGCACAGAACTGTTAGATTGGCCATAGAGGTGCCTTGTGGAAAACAGACTCTACAGCTGGTATAGAGTTACACAGCAGGTAAGTTTACTCTGGCCAGGGTGCAAGGGGATTTCTCCACAAAGCTTGCACGCCCATCGCACATTTTACCAAAAATTGACAGAGTGTGGATATCCATATTCCCTGGATTACATAACACACATATCCATATGCGTGAGTGAGGCTGGGCTAGCTCTAGACGCTGGTGTCAGCAGTTGATGTTCTCTTTGCAACCGCCCATTGCCTCCTGGGGGGTGTTCTCCGGGGGTCTGTTGGAGGAAGGCTCACAGTCCTCCTCTCCTTGTACTTTTCCTCAGAGCATGCGCAGATACTCCTAGCTAATTCCTTGAATAACAAGAGTGGTTCCTGCTGATTTACCAGATCTGTCTTTTCTAAAAGTACCAGTCTATTAATTTCTACCACCCATGTACGGCTATCTATCCATAAACTTGCTAGAGCACATCTGCTTTCCAAGGACATGTCTCTTATTTTTGCCGTACATAGTAATTCTTGGAAAATTTCGACAGAAAATTGCTTTGTTTTGATGAACACAGTAGCCCTTGGTAAGCTTCCACAGAACAGTTAGGGCAAGCAAGATTATTAAGCAATATTCAGAAATCATTATAAGTTGCTATAAATAAATAAGTTGCAAAGTAGGTGATCATTTCCTTGTATCAGAGGGGTTATGTTGGTAGTGCTGTGACAGCTTCTGGTCTGGTGGAAACACCAGTGGGGGCAGTGATGGGCCAGATCCAGGCAGGTAAGGCTGCAAAAGGGGGCAGAGCACGGCAGCAGGTGCTGCCCGAAGCCCCCCCAGAAGCCCCTCAGCACCTGCGGACCCCTCCATCCACCCCCAGGTCTCTCAGAGCTCCCCCACATCCCCGGTGCCATGCTTGAGGCATGATAACTAAAGCAAGCATTTCTATCCAGAGGTGGGGGTATTGCTGGACCTGTTTGTGTTTTGTTTTGGGTTTTTTTTGATAAATTTTGAAACAGTGCTGTGTGCCATATTGCCTTGTCTGGAACTTGGCTTGCAGGCTGCATCTGGTTTTCCAATGTAGCTTCTCTGTCATCTAAAAAACTATTAAAAATATTCTGTTGTTGGTGAGATCTCAGGATCTCTGTGCACACAGCTCCATCTAGAAACCTGGGATTTTTCCTCAAGTCATTCACATCTACTATGTTCTCACTTAAACCTTGTCCCCATTCCAAAGGAAAGGCAGGGTGCTTTTTTCTCTTAGATATAATGGAAATGGTAAATAAGTGTTTTCCTGTGTTAGAATAATCAGATGTATGCATATCAATAAAAATTTTCCCACTGTAAGAGCCTTAAACACAACAAAGTCAGAGTTTACTCCACAGAGTGTTTGCCTCCGAGTCCCATTTCTTTGGACCACCCTCTGAAAGCTTTACCTAACTTACCATCTAGCTATATATTTTACAATAGGAATAACACTCGTCCACTGTTCTGATGGGCTATTTTTGCTCATCTCACTGTTGGCACAGAGGAGTTGCAGTTGGGGATTCCCGGCTGGTTTTACTTTCATTTTGCTCTCTTCATCAGGACACAAAAGGCACTGAAGGGCTGTGTGCCTCGGGAGAGTGGTGGGTTAGCAAGTGAAGAGATCAAGGCAGTGGAGATTGTCCCTCAGCTACTTTGTTTTGTGACCCCCACTTTGTTTTCAGTGCCGTTGCTCTGTTACCGGGCTTTTGGTAAGTAGCACGTGCTCCTTGGAGCATGCAAGAGGTTGGTAGATTTGCAACAGGGAGCTTCACATTTCGGTTTTATTTTTCGTGGTTGGGAATGGCGTGAATGCCAAGTTGGGGAGGAGAGGCGAGGCTTACTTTTGCAATGTATTTTAGTGCTGTTTATGCATTTGAAGGATAAGGGCAAGGGTCAAAAACTTTCTGGCTCTTGGGAGGTTTTTGTGTTTCATTTTGAGCTGGGAGGCATTTTACTGTAGGTCACTGCCCATCGTTTCTTAGGGTCTTATTTAGCAGAGCAGGAGTGATGTAGGAGCTGTTCAGTATTGCCTAAGCTTTCATCTAACTTTTCAGTGTTGTTTTGTTCTTGAGTATGAGTCTTTCATTAATTCATGTGAGTCTTGTCTTTGCCTGAATGGCTTTCAGTCTTCATTGGCATTAAGGTCTGACTTTTAATTTTTTCAATACAGTCTTATTAAGGAGGTAGTTCTTGGTCATCCTGGGAATAAAGTCAGGGCATTGCTGTCTATGGATTTCTATTTTTGGGCTGGAAAGATGTAAAGGGAAAGTCCCTAGATGATCCCATGACTGATCAAGGTCTGAAAGCCCCTTGACTTTCCCAGGCTACTGGGAAATGAAGTTTGTTTTGCAGGAAGCCCTGTTATTTTGCAGTTTGCTTAAATTTGAAATATTTAAATGTTTTCTTTTATGCTTTTAAGGTAATTGAAACATTGTTTCCTTTTTAAATGCATATGTTACTATTTACATTCTTTATTTCTATAATATAACACAAATTTCATAATAAAATATTTTGAATGAAGACTTGCAGAGTCCTTTCCAATACGGTTCAGCGTTTCAGTTTTTGGCACCATGGAAATAGCCTGAGGAGAAAACTGATCCTGGTTAAGCCCAATTTTCTTAACATTTCACCAGAAACTTTGTTGTTGTTGTTGTTGTTGTTAGAATAGTGAATGACAGACACTAGAGAATTTCTACAAACTGGGTGTTTTACCCACATTATGATGGATCCCAGAACTGCCTCACTTTTTATGTAATGCATCCTGAAAGCTTGATCTGGAAAGGGAGCCTAGGTAAAGTCTTTCAGTGATACTGTATTATGACAGTATATGGTGATGCTGCATGATAACCAACTTTGACATGGTTTTGACCTAAAGAGTCGGAGATTAGTAAAAGAGTCCTTCCCATCCAGTCCTCTCCTGTAGCACTCAAGTCGGGTCACATCCCTTTGCTGCATTAATTGGCTTGGTCTGAAAACATCAAAGGCTGTTGGAAGAGGCAGTACAAAGAGGTCAGAGAGAGGTGCTGGATTATGAGGGAAGGGGTATCCTCTTAAACGTGAGCGGGACAAAACTCTTGAGCAATTTTACCTCCAGTGCTCCAGCCTGGTGCCTGCTTTTTGTTTTGTCTTCAGCTTTTGGGTGTGTGCCATGCCCAGCAGCGATGTGGGGAGGTGATGTTCTCTCCATGCAGTGTGCCTCAGGGAGTCGCGTGGCTCTGCTGTGAGGTCACTCCAGCATGAGCATCACTTTCTGATGAATTCGGAGTTGTCTCTGCTCAGATGGGAAGGTCTTGGCTGTTTCCAGCAGAGCGTCCTTCTGTCTTCCACTTCTGGTTTGAGTTCTTCCCTTGGCTCCATAGAAATCTCCCACTTTCCTTCTTGGCCATGGCAAAAAGTAGGCAAAAATAAAAAGCCTGAAGGCCTGTGTCTTATTTTTAGTGTAGATACCTGAATGGTCAGTGTGGGGGAGAGCATCTCTGGGGAGTGAGGGCTGAACACGAGAGCAAATGGGCTTCTCAGCACAACTGCCCGCTCCCTCCACCCTGGTGGTGGTGGAGTAGCTGCTGCTGTTGGGTTGGGAACGCGCTTGCTCAGAAAATAGCAGTTCCTGGGGAAGGGGAACAGCACTGTGTGTACCAGCCTCCTTGGGATGAAACAACTCTGCCCAACAGGATGCTTCCACTCGACAGTGTCACTGGCTTTTTGCTGAACTAGGTTGGTCACTGTCCTGTCCTCACCCCATGTAAACTTGGGTGTTACAGCAACTGGGGTTTTTCCCCACACCATAAACTGTGCAGCAGTCTTGGACCTGGAAGAACTGTCCCCTCTAGATGCAAGACAGATAGTTGCTGGGGGCATGGAGCATGGAGGCTGCTTCCTGTGGTTTCTATTTCTCAGCCTTTTTGAAGACATGGTGATGGTGGTTCTAGGTGGAGCTGGCTTCCAATATCCATGTAGACAGCTGTCTGCTGGAGACAGCACAGTCCTGATGCTGCTGTAGCCCGGGCTGGGACCCTGCTGCAGAATATTTGGAGGCATGCAGGATGGTGATTTCTTTTCTCATCCCTTTCCCTGTGGTAGGAGTGCTTGGACACCAACCAGCGTCAGCTGCAATTCAGGGAGAAACTTCCTTTTGCCATCTCTGCTGAGAGGTGGAGGGGCTGACACTGGCACTGGTGGCGTTTTCTGCCCCCTGTACCTGAAAATTGTTTGCAAGAGCTGTGTAACCTCAGAGGATCAGCTTTTCTTTTTTTTTTTTTTTTTTTCTGCTGTGACTGACTGCCTGATGTGAGCAAGCTGCTGCTGCTTCTGCATCAGCTTCCATGGAGGGGCTAAGAGTAGCATGTTGACAGCGAAGACCAACTCAAGTCAGGCAGCAACACCAGGAAAGCTGTGATTGCCTTGAAATGGTCCTGTAAAGCCTCTCTTCACTTGCATCTTAGGGTACAAGGCTCAGTCCTGCATTTTCATCACATCAGTAATGGATCATCAAATGTCCAAACATTTTGGTCACTGCTGGTTTGAGTTGAGGTTGCCACCTAGAGATGAAAAGCTCTGCAGCTGACCCCAGGATTAAAGGCAGAGCTTCTAGATGTGTGACCCATGTAATCACCCATGCCCTTTTATATCTCCATCCTAGGCATCTGCACTGAGTGAGGCAACTGCATGTAGCATGCCCTGTGCATTGGAGTGTCCCTGTGGGCTGAAACGCTGCTGCTAGCAGATCAGTTCTTCGTCAGGGTATGGAGCAAAAGCCACATTTCAACTTAGCAACTGAAAAGAGGCTGACCATACAACAATGCAGGTAGGGGACTGTATGTTCTTGGCTTTACTGTGAGAAGAAACTGGAAGGTAACATTGTCACCAAAGGAGAAAGGAGTTGTTCATCCCAACAAAACGATCAGCAAGAACAGCTGCCTAAGCAATTTGTGCAGCGAAATATCTTGCTCTTATAGTCCCACACCTCTCCAGAGGTCCTGTGCGCATGAAAGATGCCTGACATGTTATACTTGGCAGATGGCCGCTGCAGCGATACAGATGTCAACAGAGCTGCTCCCTGGCTGCTGCCCGAGAGGCTGACTCCTGTTGTTCACTCCTGTCCCTTGCAGTGCTGCTGTGTTAGGCACTGTACAGACAAGCACTGTGGTGCTTGCACCTTGTCATGGCTGGGATGGGATTTGCCATACGACACTCTGAAAGTAGGGCAGATGAATTCTGGGTTAGATCAGGGGGTAGAAAAGCAGATCAAGTCATCAAGGGCTGTGCTGGCTGCTCAGCAGCAGGACTGTGTGCGTGAACATCTCTCACTCCTATGCTCATTGCTATCCTTTCTGGTTTCATTCCTCCAGCTTCCATTTCAGAGTGATGATCTAGACCTGGAAGCAGCCATAGCAAGTGCCCGCCCCCAGTTAGTGGAGTTTCTCAGTCACCGTCCTGGCTGGCTGCTCACGACCTCCCAGCGCTTCCTACCAGGGGTGGCCTTGAACAGCCTGGATGGCATCACTGACCACAAAGAAAAAGTCTCAGTGCTACTTGAGCTGCTGGAGAAGGCTGGCCCTGCCACCTGGAAACAGTTTGCACAGTACCTCTGCATGGAGTGTGACCTCCCCCTGGATCTGGAGATACTGCTTATGAGTTCTGCGGGAGAAGGTAATGGAGATAGGGCCAGCTTCCTCTGCCTGTCTCCAAACGCAGCCAGTGCCTTGGCCACCCATGGCCAACAGACCAGTCTAGGCAGTGAGACCACCAGTGTCCCTGTTTGCATGGTCAGTGCCTTGTCAGTGAGAGGTGGCAATCCAATCTGTGGTGTCCAGGCAGCTACAACCCTTTTTAACCAAGCCATTTGGTTTAAAAAAGTGATCTGAATTTACTTCTGGCTCACCCTGTCTGTCTTTCACCATAATCTCTGGAGTAAGATCAGACCCTCCAAAAATAGCTATTGCCAGGAAAGAGCAATAGTTCACATTTTCAGATGTGCTTTTTATCATTGTATGCCTTGCTGGTGTTGGTGAGCACTGTCTTTGCTCTTTCAGTGAGAATTGGCCTGATTTGAGGATGGAGGATATTGTGGGAATCTGCATGGTCATATCATCTGGATTCCTGAATTGGAAGTGTCTCCCAGGGCACAGTCACTTAGCCCAGAGATAAAATAGTGTTCTTGAGACACTAATTGAGTCTATTTGAAATGTGAGGAAAAGTGTATACTGTGCTTTAGTCATTCCGGACTGCTTTTTGTGAGAGTTGACAGCGTCACGATAGCTGTGGGAGAAAAAACATTGATGCAATAGTAGCTCAGGCATCTCTCAATAGCAATGATTTTTTTTTTTTTAATCAGAAAATTTAGCTTCAGTCCATATTTCTTGGTGAGAAAGTTTATTTTGCCAGGTTTTCTCTTTCAGATTTCTTGATGGAAGGTTTTGAAACTGCTGAAATTTGCAGAGGTATTTTTTTCTTGGAAGTGCAACTTTTGGCTTAGAAATGTAAGTTGAGGTAAAAAAAATGAGACATGAAAAGCCAAAACCAATAAAAATTGTGCACCCCCCTCTCCAGTAATGCTGAGGTGAAATTTTTTGATAGATTGATTTGAAGAAAAAAAAAAAAAGACCACCTTTTTGTTCCATGGATTTTCAATTGCTATTTTTTATTTTCCTGATCCAGAAAGGCAAGATGTACAGAAGTCTTAAAATACACACAGCACAAGAAAACCACTTCCCTGTATTTCTCATTAGCAACTGAAGCCAGTGGCTTTCGAGAAAATAATAGGACCTATAGAGTGCAGTCAGTGTGCTGTGTGTTGTGGTCTATACATGCACGTGCATGTGCTCTCCTTTATGAAATCCTGTGGCACCAGCTAAGCTGCACTTCTCCCTTACTGGGTTACTTTATCTGGTTATTAATTCTTTTCTGTTAATATTCTGCTTCGCAGGAAATCTTTACACAATGACACCTTCTCAGCAGTACTGTTTTTCACATGCTGCTTGCAGTAACTTGTCGTTACTTGCATCACTTGGATGGATGCAGCCTTTGGTAACCAGCTGCAGCAGCAGTTACTTTTGCAGAGGTGAAATGGGGGAAAGATCAGTCAAGTAACAGAGAGCAAGGACTGATGGGGACTTTCTATTGGACTGAAGCTGAAACAGATTTCAGCCTTTTAATGCTGTGGCATACCATAAAAGAAGATGTGCTTGGGATGAGTAGTGAAGAAATAGTGGGATCGAGTCTTCCAGCACCAGAACTGTCTTACTTTGCTTTACATGGCACACAGGGCAAGTGTCAGGATATTTGAGCTGTTGAACGGATTTTGGGTGAGGCTGTGGCACAGCACATGTGCCCATTTAGAGCCTTGTTTTTCGTTGCTTCATGCTGCTGCTAGAGTTAGGAATAAATGAGTACTGCACTCCCAGCTGGGCAACACTGGAAATGACAGTGAGAGGAATTGATGTACGAAGGCTTCCTCTCTGATTTTGGAGAGCAGTGCTTTCAGACGTGAGTTTATCTGAACAGAAGAGTGCTGGTGGTATGTGGACTCCTGTTTGGCCTGAGCAGGATCTCCCTGTGAAGCTCTGTGAGTGTTGCCTGTGGGGCTGGCTGTGCTGAGTGGGGTTTTTGTGTCAGCTTAAGCGGCACACTGAGTCAGAAGAGGCCCTTGACTGGGCTGTTGACTGACTACCAATGGAAACACCTCCTTTGCAGGCTTCCCTTTTTGGCTACAGTGTGGTTTTAGATCAGCCAGTCACCCACGCTCTGAGTTTGTTTGTATCATAGAGAAAACTCATTTCACTCCTCCCTTGAAAGCAGAGGTTAACTGTATTTTAAAGCAATTTGAAAGGAAAAGATCAGATGGGAAGCCTGAAACCTGTCTGTGTTGTATGAGCCTTTATACTGAGTCTTGTTTTGTGCCACTGTGTGTGTTGCGAGCTTCATACCCTTTGACTGTGGCCAGCAGCACCCCAGATTTCAAGAGCAGGATGCTCGCAGTAACTATTTCATTTCCAATCCAACTCCTTTAGGTAACTTAAGCCAGAAACAAGAAGTATACCCAGGTGTGAGTGCCCAGTCGTCTGTGCTGAAAGGTAAGGCTGGAACAGACCCTGAGATGCTATGCTCTTGGAGTTTACCTTCTCTGCCTGTGGCCTGGGCAGGGCTAGAAATGTCCCACATATTGGCCACAGTGCTGGCAAGGTGTGGTGAATCCCACTGCAACTTCAGGTTTCCTTTCTCTCCTCTTGGTGTTTTCCAGATGAACCTCCCCTCTTTTAGTTTCCTCTCCTCAAATTTAAAAAAAGCCATGTTGGCCCTGTGAGCTCAGAGGGCAACTGAGTACCACACAGCATATCACTACACCCTTCCCCCTCAGTGCTGAGAAGTGGAAAATAAGCAAAGATGCCACTCGCTCCCCACTCCCCTGTGCTGGGAAGGAGGGAAGCCAACAACCCAGGAACTTGAGATAAGGACAAGGAGGGATGACATCATCCTCTAAGGCACAGGCAAAAACCAGTCTCATTAGGGGAACTAAAAAATGAACATAAATAATATAGACACTAAAACACCACTTAACAGACAGTAGGACTGGGAGAAGCATTACCACATCTTCAAAACACCTTCCCCCATTCCTCACTTCTTCCCAGGCTCAGCTTTTCTCCCGATATCTCTATCTCGTCCCTTCCAGCAGTGCAGGGGGCAGGGAATGGGGGGTGCAGTCTTCTGCTTCAGTCCAGTTGCTTCTTCCACCTTGGTGGCGAGGTCCTGGCACAGTCCCCCTCTCACAGGAGACAGCCCTCCACAAACCAACTCTGACATGTGTCACTGCCATGGGTGTGTGGATCACCCCTGTGTGTTGCAGCCCTCCCAGCGCTGAACTGCGACAGCGGGGCCTTCTTCCCGTGGGATCCCAGCCTTCTCTGGTCGCAGTCACCTCAGTCAGCGTGGGGCCCCCCACGGGCTGCAAATCAGTATCTGTTCCTCCTGTGACCTCGGTGGGTGGCAGTGGGGGGTGGCCCTGCCATCTCACCACGGGATACAGGGGAGTCTGCACTGACATCGCTGTTCACACAGATGTTCTCACAACTCCTCCTCAAAACTTCTACAGCTCCTCCCAGGCTCCCCTTCTTAAATATGTTATGGCAGATGCACAGCTAATTGGTCCAGCCTTGGTTCAAAGGTGCGTCTGACTTGGAGCCAGGGGAGCTTCAAGAAGCTTCTCACAGTGGGCCACCACTGTAGCCCCCTCCCCGGCTACCAAAACCACCTGCCACTCACTCAAGATCAGGACACCCTGATTCTGCTGAGAAACTCACTCATTTTAGTTTTGCTACTCAGTGGAATCTCTCAACCATTCTGTAAAATCCCTGCTTTTTGTGCTTTTACTGTGGTTGGCTCATTGGTAGGTGCAGGAAGTCGATACGACTTTTAAAGGAAGAGCAGAAAGACTTACTCAGGAGTTGATCCAGCAGAAACCATTGCAGAGTTGTCAATCAGAGCTTAAAAGAACAGATAGTAGTAGTTCTAGGGCTTTCTTCAGGGGTGAATTTGGGACTGAATGCAAATCATGAAATGAGGGATTTGTTGATCCCTCCTCTTCCCCTGTCACTTTGCAGTGTCATCCATCACCCAAATGTCTGTCAGAAGCCTTTGGTGCAATGTGAAAATACTGAAGGTATGTGCCATGTTCTGAGCTGCCTTCTCAGTCACCAGATACACAGTTTGCAGAAAATGAAACACCAGCACAGGTCCTCCCCGTGTGAAGAGTCTCACAGCAGAAAGAGCATGATTCTGGCATCCGGCTTGGTGAGAGGATTAATGGTGGAGGTAGCAGCAAAAGGAATCCAGATTATCACAGAAAGCTGCCATCAGTTTGCTAAGTCCTCCTGCACTGTGTGCTGGGGGAAAACGAAGCAGCAGTAAATGAAGCCTTGTGTTCTGCAGGCTGCAGCATAGAGGAGTCACTGAGCCGGGACCCTGGCAGTGCATAGAACAAAGTACAGCCCTTGTGTCCTTATGTCCTGTTGAGGTGCTTGATGCCGGTGACAGGGAGTGGCCTGGTGCTGGATTGCCTGTTGGTGAAAAATAGATGATTTGAAGGAAAAGCTGCTCTTCATATTTTTCCTGCTGTGTGAATCTGGGGACTTGGCTAAGGCTCACACTCACAGCAACAGGAGCTTCTTGCAGAGCTGACTCTGGTTCTTGTTGAGGTTTTCCAGTTTCCTCAGTACCTTATAACCCGTGTGTTTGCACCTGCTGTTTGCATTCCCTGCTCCTGGCCAGAGGCAGAGGCTTGGCACTGCCATCCCTGAGCAGTGAGCACTTCCGATCTCTGCCAGTGTTACCCATTTCATATCGTAGCTACCAGCCTACCCTTTGCAGTTCCAGCTGTTCATATGGTCACAGAGATGCTTCTGCATCTGCTTTTCACTCAGAGACTGCTTCTGAGTCACAGCACTGCAAACCTTTCTGTTCTGCAGACAGACTTCTGCTGCTAGCTGTGCTGCCCTAGTGAGGAGGTGGTCAATCTTGCCAGTTGCTCACGAGGAAAGTTTCTGTGAACAAGAGATATGTCTAGTCATTGATATTTCCTGCTCCTGCTTTCTTTCAGGTCCATCAGAAGGGTTTATCCTACTTTGGGTGTACTTAAATCCTGAGGAGGAATGGAGAATAATTGAAAGAAATGGGGCTTGTGAGCTTTGCTACGGTGTGTAGCTGGGATATGTGGAACTGCTATTTGCGTTTTCTCTGTCCTGGTCTGCCAAGCTTCTTTCATAGGCTCAGAACCACTCCCTCTGTGCCCTATGTAACTTTGCAGTGCTTGTGGTGGGAGTCTTTGATTAGGATGCCTGTGGCCCTTAATGCTCTCTCTACTTCTGTATGCTCCTCCAAACCCAGAATTGCACTTTTTTTTTTTTTTTTTTTTTTTTTTTTAGGGTCATTTCCTAGGATGCTTTTTGATGGGCTGTTACAGTTTTTTGCTAAGATTTTGGCACTGCTTAGCACTGTGCTTCTAAGCAAATGAGGGGATTGAGTATCATTTGCTAAACTTAACACATTTCTTGCAAAACATGCCTTTTAAAATTCAGATTGTTTCCTGCAGAGATTTTCAAAGTCAGGCTTCTACCAGCAGCTTATACCTCCCTGTTTCTGATGTCCCAGCTGCTGTTGGCTGAGAACAGTAAGATTTGGATATTAACAACTCTGTGAAACACAGTCATGTTCCAAGATTAGCTAAATGCTGAATCATTATAGCTGATTATGTGTCCCAGGAAAGACGAAGGACCTGCTTGACTTCTCTTCAAAAACTCAAGTGGATAGAACAGACAAGTAGCAGATCACACCATGGCAGGCGAGATTGATGTTATCCACTAGGAAAATCTATATAAATAAACTGAAGTGTTGGAATTAATTGCCTGGAGAAGTTCAGGGAGCTCCATTACGGAAGGTCTTTAAACCAGCCCAGACCCCTTGGTCACCCCTGAGAGCTGCAGCATATTTGGGGTGGGACAAGAGGGTGGATTAGCCTCATGAGAACCAGCCCAAGCTGTCTTTCTATAGCTAGATGCACCTCTGCTTTTACATCCACATTTGCAAAAGCAGTTCTGTAAACTCAGCCTGAATTTGCAAATAGTTTTGACTCTGATTTTGCCTCTTCAGCTCCCCAGATGCTTTGCTGGAGAGCCTTGCCCAGGGTTAATACACTGCCATTCAAAATGCGCTTTTGACATGTTTCTGACTTTTCAATTTTCAGGGTCTACTCGACGTCGCCATTGCAGCAGCACCGTGAGTGATAAGGCTGTTAAACAGCAACGGCTAGGTATGTAGATGTTCCAGAAGCAGAGCAGTTATCTGCTTCCCTCACAGGAAGGACCTATTTAACTTCTTTGCAGAAGCACCCAAGAAATCAACCTCCCGCATTGAGGGAAACTTTTGTTTAGTATCTGCATAAACTCTTAATGCAAGAGGTTATAAAATACACAGACAACAGGACCTGGCAAATAACAAGAAACATCAATTTCCATTTTAGAGATATGTTAAATCTACCTGAGGAGAAGGGATACAGATGGCATAGGCTAAGAACTCCCTTAAAGTGTGATTTGGTTTTACGTCATCCCTATATTTGCTTTTTGTAACCGAACCAGGAGACATACTGACAATCTAAAACCCACTAAAGGCTTCACAGTTTCTCTAGCACATTAAAAACTTGTATGATTTCAGCTCACTCTAAAGTAGAATGAGTAGAATAAAGTAGAATAAGTTAGAGTGAGGAAAAAAAAAGTGAACTGAATGGTTGAGTAATGACAAAGTTAAGGCAAATTCCAGGAAAGACTGGCTAGCCTGAGCAGACCTGTGTAACACCAGTGTTCACATCCTTTCCTTCATCATCTGCCCTTCTTTACACATTTCTACCTCTGCTTTTAGCCTTACAAACCCCGTGGTCCAGCAATGCCCAGTGTCTGGTGGGGGAATACAGGGAGCATGGCAAAGCTGGCAGCTTCAGCTGGGTTAGCGTCAGTCTTTGAAAGTTTGCATACAGCAGACTTCTCGAGGAGGTACTTCCAGGAGGGCAGGTCTTGTCTGTTGTCAAAACTCAGCAAACTTAACATCAGTGAGGACAGAGTTTTTCAGAAGGTGTTGAGTGCCCTTAATTATCACTGCTGTTCTCTCTTCAACAAAGAGATGCTGATACCATTGGGGATCTCAGATTCTCAGAGCAAAAGCTATGTCTGTTCTGAGGTGCAGAGAGCTGAGCACGTGTGGCACAAGGCTTGCATGGGTGAACAGGGAGCAAGTGGACAGGAATTATATACATAATACAATACCTAATTCTCATCTTAAAGAGAAAATAATATTTAGTTTTTATATGAAGCTGTTTCACCTTTTCCCTGAATTTTCCTCTTCTTTGCCCCTGTGCAAAAATAGGAAAAATTATGGGTTATTTTCATGTGTTCAAACTTTGTCATCTCTACTTAGCTCCACTCAGGGCCATTGTTTCTCTCTGTGTAAGTGGTAGTATTTTGGAGCTGTTGTGGCTCAGAACTAACTTTTTTGCCCTCATTGTGACTCTGTTCTCCTCTCTCAGATTCAGCTGAAAAGTACCGGTGTCTCCTCATTGATTCTATCTGCCAGAGATATGGAAGCAGGAGAGCAGCTGGAGCAGCAGCACAGGAACAGACTCAGCCACTGTCTTTCAACCAAGCCTTTGTCAACCTTGTAATTCGGCAGAGCAAAGCCTCCCCCTTAAAAGAGAGAACAGATAAACCCCAGGAGGATGTGGCAGGTGCTCCTGAACCAGAAGGATGTGCAGATACAGCCTTGAAAGTGTCAGACCTCTTTTGTAGTGTGGGCCGATCAGGCATGACAAAGGTGATCTTTTTGTTTGGTAAACCAGGCACAGGCAAGACCATGCTAATGCACAGGATTTGTCAGAAATGGGCAGAAGGTGTCTTACCTCAGTTTCTCTTCGCTTTCCTGTTTGAGTTTCGGCAGCTGAACTTATTAAAAAGAAAATTGACTCTGAAGGAACTTTTGTTTGACCTGTTCCTTCAGCCAGAAGACAGCCCTGATGCAGTGTTCCAGTGCCTTCTGGAAAACGCCCGGCATACGCTGATCATCTTTGATGGGCTGGATGAATTTGCAGCTAACATGGATGTGTCATCCTCTTCTAAGGAAGGCCCAGCGCTCACCTCCCGTATGTCCATATCTAAGCTCTTTGCAGGCCTCTGTCATGGGAAGCTCCTTCCTGGCTGCACAGTATTGGTTACCAGCCGACCTAAGAGACTACCCGACTTCCTATTAAACACAGTAGATCTGCTAGCAGAAATTTGGGGCTTTGACCATGAGAAGGTTGAGGAATATGTCAGCCGCTATTTTCGTCAGCATTCATTCAAAGAACAAGCCATTGCTCACCTGAAGAACAACACCAAGCTCCTCAGCATGTGCCTCATCCCTGCTCTGTGTTATGTTGTGTGCACCTGTTTGGAGTATTTGCTCCTTAAACATCAGGTGAGTGTGGAGCTTCCTCAGACTATGACACAGTTTTATATCAAAATGCTTCTCATCTTCATAAATAAACAGCAGGGAGAGCATGCAGGTGGTGAGGAGACTCAGCTGAACTGTAACAGGAAGGCCATTTTGGGTCTCTGTGACCTTGCACTGAAAGGCCTGGAAGATAAGAAGCTTGTATTTTATCTTGGTGACACTCCAGAACATGTGAAGGAGTTTGCTTCCTTACATGGGTTGCTGACGGTCTTTGAGGTGAAGACGAGTGGCACTTGCCCAGAGGCTGGCTATGCCTTTGTGCACTTGAGCTTGCAGGAGTTTTTTGCAGCACTGTGTCTCATGGTAAGTAAGAAGGTGGACAAGAACTACCTGAAGAAGAAGTTCTCTTTGAAGTCAAAGTGGATTTTAAAGAATGAGGCAAAGACCGAGTTCATGGAGAGTTTTCACATCTTTCTCTCCGGCTTGTCGTCAAAAGAATGTAGGACATTTCTCATGCTGCTAGCTGAACAAGATGAAGCTTGGGTGCAGGATAAGCAGGACACAATCCTGCAGTCTCTCAAGAAACTGGCAGCCACTCAACTGACAGGGCCTAAGGTCATTGAGCTCTGCCGCTGCACGTTTGAAACGCAAGACCTCAGAGTAGCCCAGCATATTGCGAGCCTGCTGAATTTCAAGTATGAGTTTAAAAACTTTAGACTGACACCTCTGGACATGTCAGCTTTGGTTTTTGTCATAAACTCAAGCCAGGATTTGACTCGTTTGGATTTCACAGGATGTCTTGTGGATGTTGACTGTTTGGAGGTTCTGGCTGGCTGTAAAAATGTAGAGCACTTGAGGTAAACACTGAGTGCTATGAGCTGGTGGGTGGAGAGAAGGGCTAAGAGGTTGGAAGGGTAAGCCTAATATTTGTTTTAGAAGGGAGAGAAAGAAGATGTGACAAATTCTGATCTGAACAGCATAACTTTGATTCCAAAGAAATTTAGGAAATAATTTATGAGTGATTGAAGGATTTTAAGGTGATAAATCAATTCTGGCTGTATTTTTGTATGTTTCTTTGTTCTGATTAAAACAATCAAACAACAGTGTAGTTAGTGTAGTAGATAAGAGAGAAAATGATAGGCATTTCTTGACAATACAAAGGCAGGGCAAATCCTGCAAGCAAATGAGAAAGTTGTTACCTAAGTGAAATCATAAACCAGATGAACAGAAGGTGACAGCTGCACTCTCAGGTGATCTCTATCGGTGCTTTGCTGTAATGCTGAGAGAACTTTTGAGATCCGGTTGTGGGATGGGTCTCGTGGTATTTTTGTGAATGACTTAGAGGAATATCTGTAAGTTTGCTAGTGTGGAGAAGATGGGGAGCAGCCAGGGTGAGTATTACCTTGACCTGAAGGGAGTGATGTTGTCTGCTGTGAAACGGAGGAGTAGAAACAGACATGGAAACTGCTATTCCTGGATATCGATATTGTAAACAGGACAGTAATGGATTGTTCTCTGACTCCATTAAGAACAGGAATACCATTTAATTTTTTGTTAGGAAAGCTTTCTGATGATACATCCTAACTCTAAATTGCAGACACAGGGCAGTGCATGGAATCCTCTACTTTCAAAGAGCAGATTAGGCAGATGCCCGAGGATGGATGGGCTGTTCCCTTGCATTAGGAGAATGGAACAGGGGATTTTGGGGTGTTCTTCCTCAGCTTATACACGTTCCGGTCTGTGCCTGGTTTCGTTTATGGTCCACAGGATGCTAGCACTCTGAGTACTGACTCTTGGAAGGGTGGGCAAAGGGCAGTGGCACCCCAAGCATTTCAGCTGCTGCCTGTTGCTTGCACAGAACCTGTCTAAAGAAGAAGCATGGCCTCAGGTGTGTTCCTGATGACTGTGGGATGTGTCCATCATGCCACTACACCTCTGCAGCTTTTTTCTGGCTCCCTCTGGTTAGGGGAGGGTGGCAGGGCAACAGGGTCATAAGCAGGTTTCTGCTCTCATCACCCCTAGACACACTGTGGGAGATATGCAACACAGGGTGCTTTGCACCAATACATCCCATAATCAATCTATTCTGCAACTGATTCAAAGGAGAGCTTGTGTGCATGAAAGCTTAACTGTTTGTTGTTTTTTCCAACACCACCAGTTCCTTCCATAAAAGAGGTACTTTCCCTGAAAACCTTGATTTTTATATTTTGGACAACTCTGACTACTCTGTGATGCAAATTTAAAGTATCTGGCCTGAAATCAACCCTCTCGTAACTCAGCAGCTCATCACATGGGAGCTGTTAAACCCTCTCTGTTTGTATGAGCTTGGCTTGCTCCTGTGTGACCTCCCTTGTGTCCAGGGTCCTGACTCTGGTGGGACATGCAGTAGGCCTGACTGTTCACCTGTGACAGCACTTAGACATGGTGTCACTGTACCAAAAGGCAGAAATAATCTCTTGAGGTATTTGCAGTTGATGTGCAAGTTTAATGTTTTATTTAAAAAAAAAAATGTTTGAAGAGATAAAGATGATCCAAAAAAAAGAGCATGATACTGTGGTCGTTAAGAAAGAAATTCAGTGCTTTTTTTAAAATCATGTTTTAACTTGCTCTGTTGGCTAGCTTATTTCAGGTTTTGTTGTGTTTGTGTTTTTTCCCTTTTTTTCATGTTTTAGCTTTCGTAGTAGGAAATGTGGTGATGATTTTGCTGCTGCTCTTTCAAAGAGTTTACAAGGAATGAGGCACCTGAAGAACTTAGAGTAAGTCTTTGCTTCTAAGGTCAGAGCCTTCTTTCTATCTATCCTCTGTTTTTATCTTGCAGTTTAATTACATTGGCTCACTCAAGGCTGATCTGCTCTGTGCAGCACTGTATAGAATAGAGCAACACAGTGCTCTGCAGGGCAGCGCAGATATGTGTGGCTCTTGTTTTATGCTGGTATCAAGCGGAGTTCTGCATTGCCCTGCTTGAAAAGGAGTATAAAGTTAGTTGCAGGTGGCAGAGTCAGGCCACCTCATCTCGGTGTGCTGGAAGTTTGGCACAGGCACACATCGGGTACAGGCTTGCCATGCGCTGCACGGGATGCTAGTCCTCTTCTTGCTTTGAATGATTCTTTGTTTTTCCAGGTTGACAGGTGGGAGCATCACAGCTGAGGGGATGACTAGCTTGGTCCAGGTTTCATCACAGTACCTCCAGCTTGAGGAAATAAAGTGAGTGTGTTGTGGTAATGAACCTCAAATCAACCATTCATTCCTTGGGGGCTCAGGGTACTTAATGAGCATTAACCTGTGTGCAGCTTGCAGGACAATCAGATACGGGATCTGGAGGTGAAAAGGATGATGGACCTGTTTTCCAGAATGGAAAAGCTGAAGAAAATAGAGTGAGTGAAAAATGGCTTAAAGCTATTGAAAATGGTAGTCACTATGAAGCCAAGCATAACATCAGAGAGAGTTTAAATCCTCGTCAGAGCAGAGTTGCTGAATGTCTCTGTAAGGGATGACATTTGCTCTTAGAGATGTCAGTGGGGGACATGTGGAGCACTAAACTGAGGCACAGACATTTAAGGGCTAGCAGGGCTGTTCTGGAGACCTAGCTCAGTTTGAGATAGACTCAGCCTCACAGTTCCTACCCTAGTGTTTTAAAATAATGTCAAGGGAATCCTGGCACCACTGACACCTCTCTAGGAACTATATAATACAAGTGCTCAATTTGATGCCTGGCATAACTTTTTACCTCTTCTGCCTCCTCCCCTCTGTTCCCCTTGCTCAGGCTCAGTTTGAGATTGATGTCTGCATAAGGGAGGATGGCTCCATCCTATGCAGTTTTCCCAGCCTTTTTTGTTAGCCCTCTTGTGCTGTACTCCTAACACTCCTGTAACAGCACAGTGCTGAGTGAGAGGGACTGGCCACTAGGAAAACTCACAGCACGGATCTGCATCCTTTTAGGTGGAAAGAAACAGCCTGATTTGTGAAGGGATTTAAAGCCTTTGAAAAGCTAGCAGGGGCAGTTTAAGCAGCAGCAGGCAGAGCAGAGCAGAGCTACAGCAAGTATTGGAGTCTCCGTGTAGTTTGCATTACAAGAGATGGATAGCCACAAAGCTGTGCTACACCCCTGCAGGAAGTCAAAGCCACAGCACTGCCTGCCTGCCCCAGCTAAAAGGCAATGACTCTGCCTTTAAAGGTCTTCCACGTACCCCCAGGTGCAGACAGGTGAATCCAAAATACCTGCAGTTATTGCTGGATTCCATCCAGGAGTTCATTACTGGATTTTCAGCATGATTAGAAGTGCTTAAAAGCATGGCAGAAAGAGGGAGGAAAGGGGGAATGTACCTGTTCTTCAGCTTTCCCAGGCACACTGGGTTAACAGCTTGTGGGAAATACCAGCCTGTCCCCAGTGAAGCAGCTTACATGGAAACGTTCAGAAGCCAGTGCAATTTGTAAGCCTAATTCCTTCACACGTTTCTATTACACACCTGCGGTGGTGCTGTCATGGATGATTCCTTTGAGGTTCACAGGAACGGTCCTCTGCGGCCCTGAGAACAAGCAGAGGTTTTGTAGAAGCAAGACCTTATGTTTCATATTTAATGAGGTTCAACAAGTAATAAAACAGAATAACTGTGCAATTAAAGAATAACTCCTCAGAAGTTGCTAATACTGTGCCTCCGGGAATGTTTTAAATTTGAAGGTTTAGACCACACTAATATGCCATACTTGAATTGGATTAGTTTAACTGCACTGTGGGTCGGTTGTGTAATCATACAGGTATATAGTACATTCCCTACGTAACCCCAAACTGGTTAATTCTTCTGTTGTACATAGAGGAAATGTCTCTGATTCTAAATTCATGGGAGCTATAGCTTGCAGAGAAGAGCTATGATCTGATAGTGCTTTTGTTGAGTCCTAAGTGCGAAATTCTGAAGCTTTGGAGGAGTCCCCTAGCTAAAAGAATGTGTGTGTGCTTCTGGGTGTTTGGGTGCAGAGCAGAGAGCATTTGCATGACAAAAAAGGGTGCTGTTTGTTCCAGCGGCTAAGGTTGTGCTCTTCCTCATGTTCACAGTCTGAGCAACAACGATCTTTCCGTGAATGCTGTTCTCATTTTGGCAAAGGAAGTCATCGCCTGTCAAAACGCTACTGAACTGCGCGTCAGGTAGCAATGCATGAGGGCTGTTACAAAAGCAAATATGTTGTCTCTTTAGATGCTGGCTTTTAAAATGGACCTTGTTTTTACAGCTTAGTTGTCAGATAATCAAAGTCACCAAAAATTAATTTTAATCCTTTTTGTTTTCAGTTTGAAACAAGATTTGAATTCATCATATTATGGACTTCCTATTTTCATTTTTTTTAATGGGTCATTTTAGGTTTGGTTTGTAAGTTGATTTTCAGGGTGTAATATTTGTTATTATATAACAGAATTTAAACTTGCCTTTAAGCTATGCAATATATCAACCAGGAAATTTTTTACTAACTAGCATAAATTTGCTAGTTTACTGAAAAGGTGTGGATATAAGTAGCTCTAGCTCTATGTTCCTTTAAATTACATGTCTTGCTGTTTTCATAGGTCCAGAATGACAAAGAAAGCGTAGAATTTTTAAATCCTAGCTCTTATGATTGTCTTACTTTGTAAGCTTAATAGGCCAAATTAATCCATGGTGTAACTCAAGGGAAGCCAAATTGCATACAGATTTTTCTTATTTTTCTTCCTGGAATGAAGTTTCTACTGAGCTCTTTCCCACAAATTGCTAATCTTGAAAAAAATCCGATAAATTCCAGCCCAGTCATCTTAACTGTGTTACTGTCCTGTCTGTACTGCAGCCTCAGTTCACCACGAAGGGTGTACTACTGCCCTCTAGCCAATGGCTGCTCGATCGCTCACCGGTCGCAATGTGCTACCATAGCACATGTCAAGGCTCTCTTTAGCATACAGGCAACAGTTTTGGTCCTTACTGAGCACCTCTAAAGAGATGGCATCCTTCACCTGTGTCCTAACACTGGCTTGGATCTCTTTTTCAGGAAGGACACTGTGATTATATATTTTTCTGGCTTGTCTGGGAAGGCTCCAAGGTAAGAAACTGCATTTGGTTTTGTGCTATATTCAGAGTTAATGCTAATTCAAACCATCAGCTTGGTGTCACTTCAGCAACAGAACTGGTTGCCTCTGCCCTTGCATCTGGCAGAGCTGGATCCACCTGAGCAAGACAAAAGGTGACCAAAATAGGTGGTCTTTGCACGGAACTACCAGCCAGTTCCACGAAGGCAGCACAGCGCCTTAGTGCCTGTGTAAGCTTCAAGTGCTGCGTTTCTATTGCCAAACTGCTGAAAAACAGTTGAATGTGAGGGTAAATGTAGGAAAAGACTTTGGTCTTTCCCTGGCTGGCTCTTGTGTTCTCCCTGCTTTTGCATACTTTAGAGGGAAGGGTGAATTTCACCTTAATTAAGAATCTACAAAGCAATCTCTTGTTCCCTGACAGGGAACTCGCTTTGCTCTGTGTCATGCAGCCCTCGAGGGACCTCACAATATTTATCACATGTGTAAACTGACTCAGCCTGGCCCTGAGTTAGATAGAAACTGCTCCTATTCAGATGCCTGGACAGTCATCTTGTGCTCTTATAGGCAGCCTGGCACGGGTGGATGTTTTTATCCCTTCCTGTGGTGGCACAATCCCACGTGAAGGCAAAACACCCTTCTTAGTAGTGCCTTTGAACTGGAGTTCAGTTATCAAGTTCATCACATACACAGTGAAATCCCAAAGGGACACCTTCTGTACTCCCCATCTACTGGTGGAGCTCTTCTGGGTCTTGAAAATCACTTAACCTTGTGTGGAGTGCTTGGACAGAACACAGACTTCGTGGTTTCTTCCAGAAAACTTGCAGAAAATGCTAACCAGCACCCAGGTCCTCATATTTTGTGAAGGCATATTAAAGGCCAAATATTTTGCTTGTTTGCAGGTCATTGGATTTGAGGTGGAAAGAGAATAAGGAATGTGTAACTCCAACTAGATTTGTGAAGCTATGGTAAGAGAAGGCATTGAAATTCCTGCTAGTGAGTGATTTGCAGTTGACAGGTCCTACAGAAGGACAAGAATAGCAGCTGTGTTGGTCCTTAAGGACAGAGGGTATTTTCACATATGAAAAAGTTTGAAATAAACCTGAATCAGTAAATAAAAACAATAGAAATCCCTATCTGGCCCAGCCAGTGGCTTTATTTCTTGTGTATTGGGCTCTACAGCCCTAGGGCAGAGTTCCCTTAATAATGCCCATGTTGCTATATATATTCTTATTGCTACCAAAGGCATGAGCCATGTAGTTTCCTTTCTTGCCTGGGCTTCTGAAGAGCATACTGGCTTTCTCAAAATAGGAGATCTCCAGCATGTTGTCTGAGCATGCTAAATCTGGGAAATGGCCCTCCCTTACCTCCTTCTCTTTTCCTCACCACTCTGCACAAGAGGGACATCTGTCCCCTTCTCGTGGATGGCAGTGCCAGGAGGCTCTGACACAAGGTGTTGTGTGTGCACAGCACTCTGCAGGTGCATCCCCCTGCACTCTCTTTGCAGCACAGGCTACAGAGAGACAGAGTAACGTGGCCAGGATTGTGTGGAAGAGCTAAGAGTAAAGCCTCCCACTCTTGGTACTGCTGCTGTGTGCTGTCATTTGGAGAGGGACACCAGAAATGCCTGGGTCCCACTGTCACTTCACTGCTCATTAACCCTTCCTGTTCACAGCTTGCAGAATTGCAGCCTGTCTTCCCAACATGCAAAGGAGATAGTTGCCATTCTCCAGAGATGTCCCCATCTCTCTGAAGTGGAGTGAGTGCCTCTTTTCCTTCCTGTTGAGTGGCTGTAGGTGGGTGGTGGGGAACAGGGGAGGTTACAGGCAGTGAGACATGGGGACAGACACCAAGAAAGGGTCCCAGCACTCTGTGTTATGTCTGGTGGGATCCTGGTTAGGGGTGTTTGGTGAGGTTCAGCAGGAGATGAATGCTGAGCAACCTTTGATTTTTGTGACCACTATAACCAGAGATGCCAGTTACAGAGCAGACCCTCCTACCGAAGCAGTGCTGCACGCGGGAGGCAATATGGAGCTGGCCCAGAGGCATGGCTTCTCCAGCAAATCCTCTGGGCTGGTAAAGGGAAGATTGCTTCTGTGCTGTCCCTTTTGTCTTGTAAATCCATCCAGCTCTGTTGGGAGCGGAAGAAGGCAATAAATCTGCTTAGTAACCTGCACATTAGAATGAGTATCATCCCTACCTTATTTGCCTATATATGAGGCCATCTGGATTTGACTGTAAAGCTTTCCTTCTAGTCTGTCTGCCCTGTAAAATGCAGGAATATTTGTTGCAAGGTAGTTCAGTCCAGATAATGTCTTGAATTTAGGTACACCTCAAACCCCAGTTTTCTAGCTCACTGATCTGAACTGGGCTCTGGAAATATTTGTCATCCAGTGTTTTCTGCCTTCCTTTCTTCCTTCCAGGAGGACAGTAAACGTGCACTCATTTGGTGTCTGGTTTTGTACTCCCACTTACATTTTGTAAAGTCAGATGATTTGGGGGCTAAAGTATAAATCATGTTGTCCTAGGGATAAAACTCTATGTCTGAAGTTACTTCATGCAGAGATAAGTAGGGAAGATTTATCTAGGACAGAAGAACAGCCCAAGCAAAAAGCAATTGTAGGAAAAGGAAAGCGATCAGAGTTTGAGAACTTTGGTGTTTATACTATTCAAAACAGTCCCCACTAACTGGAAAATGCCTCAGTTTATCAGGTAACAAGCTTGGAGATGAAGGCTGCAGTTGCCTGCTGGAAAGCCTCCCTTGGCTATCAATTTCAAAACAGCTGGAGTAAGTGTTGCCTTGTACAAAACCAAACTGCCCTTTTTTCTTGACCCTGACAAGGATTGTACAGAGATGCTGAGCAGGGATCCAGGAGGCAAAGGCCTCACCCAGACCAGTGCTAAGAACCTACTTAGAGCACTCCTAAGGAAGGATGAGACTCAGCCCATGAGACTGTTCAGGCTGGTCACTGAGCATCATGCACGGAAGCTGGTCTAAAAGCATCTGAAGTGCTAAAGTGCCCTTTCATTAAAACCCCTTCCTCAGGAGTAGCAGTGCTGTGTGTTTTCCACCATGCCACTTCTGAAGTGAGATGGGTTCAAGCACGCAGCACACTGACAGTCCTGTGTGATTTCAGTGACCAGCTTGTTGCCTTTTTCATCTTTCTTAGTCTCAGCCAAAACCACCTCTCTGTTAATGGCATTTGCAGCCTGTTGAAGTCTGTAAATACCTGCCAGAAGATGATGGAGGTACAAATCAGGTATGTAGACCTTGAATCATTCCTGAAGTTAATATAATAATATAAAAATCTGAGAGTTAGGTTCTGAGATTTTTTCACCCCCCTCAGAAGTGGAGCAGGTAAAGAACAGATCCAAAGCCAATTACTAACACCGATGCTTGTTAATACATGGCTGTAAGCTGATTTTAACTGATCCATCAACCAGAATTTAAGAAGGTACAGAACTGTGTGACTTTTCATGCATGGGGACAGTATTAGACTCTCTTGCTCTCTGCCCTGGGAAGTTTTGGTAGAGGATCTCCGTGGAGTATGAGAACTGGTGACATCTTCTGGAGTGGAGTTGAAAGTTCTCTTCTATTTACTTTCCCTTGGAAACCCCCTGGAGTTCAAGTGTAACAGTTTTGTCTGCACTGTCTCTAATGATTCAGAGAAACTGAGTCATCTGATACTGCACAGTTTGATCCAACCAGTATTTAAAACTAGTGGATTATTTTTTTCTTGCTTTGGGAGTGTTTTAAGTGATTGGTGTCACCAAACAGTTTTGCAGAGTAAACTCAAGCATTCTTAAAACAAGAAGTCCTGTAAATAATTAAAATGTGGCATTGATTGATTCCTTCTCTTCTTCACAGCCTTTGTCATGAGACTGCAGTCCTGAGGTTTACAGAAGACAGAGAGTTTTCGTCCCTTCTTCCTAGGTAGAGTGTGGTGTGTTCTCAGCATCTCGTTTAGTTCTACATCCTGTTTAGGTACCACAGCAGTTCTTGTCCCCCCTCCCGTCTGATTCTAAATGTTGTACTTTCTCCTGGTCTTCTTAGCCACTTTGAAAGTTGTCCACTGCCTTCTATAGTGTTTGACTGCATTCCATATCTCTAGGGGACATTTCAACCCCCAGCATCCTAAGCAAAGCAGGCTCTTTAATGACAGCTGTGCTATCTGATAATACTGAACAGTAAAAAAGTAAACCCCACACCTCCAAAACAAATTCCAAAAAGATCCACAGATCCCTGCATGTTTAAAATCATCTGGTTCACTACACCAAGCATTCTGGATCATGGTACTCCGAAATCAAAGTAAGTTTGGAGTTTTATTCTTTCCCTCAGAAAATTGTGGTCAAAACAGCTCAACCCAAATGTTTTGAGTGAGAAATGGTTTTCCGTTGCTCCTGGAGCTGTAGGCTCATGTATTTATGCTCTTGTTCTCCATGGACTGAGCCCACTGTAAAAGAGCATTTCCCACAGTACACCTGCATCCTACCTCCCCAGCCAGTGAGGAAGAGCAGGGCTATCATGAGATGCAACCCGGTTGTGGCTATTGCTTGGAAGAGGGTGACAGCCTGAGACACATGATCTGTGACTCCTTTAAGGTACCAGGTGACATTTCAAGCTCCAGATATTTTAGGATTTGGATGTTCCATTTATTTATGAGTAGTCAGTTTTTGTAGATGTGGACTCTTTTCAAAAAACATGTTTAGTCAAGAGCTGAATTCTCCATGAGACTGTAGCTTAGATGAGAAATCTCTTTTCCCTTTCTCCCCACTTGCCTGCATACTCAAGTATTTGGCTAATCACTGAAAGAGGGAAGAGCTTGTTATTGGCAACATATGGGCATGGGCTAGAACCAGGGTAGCCCCAGGGACCTGACAAATTGCTGAAGTGTAAGTGTTTACCCTTGTCTGGTTTTGTGCTCACTTAGGGAAGAGCCCATGTTCTCTAATGATGACCAACAATATGGAGAGGAAAACCAGACACCTACCTATCCTCAGAAAATAAGGTACCATGGCAGATTTTCATTGTATTTCATGCATGTCCTTTCTCTGGATCCTATAGCTGATGTAACCTGCATCTCCAAGTTTGTATGCTGAATCATAAGAGATCTGGTAAAAGCCCCTTCAGTCACTCATTTGTCCCAGCTTGCAGCACTAGAAGCTCTGTGGTTAGCATCTGTGGAGTCAAAATAGGAGTCTACAGGAGTCAAAATGGACTGTGGGTTGTGTATCTTACAGAATTGGTGTGGTAATTGTGCAATTACTGCATAGGCTCCCATGTGGGAGCTGGTGGTGACAGAACTTGTGATGTTGGGGGGGGTCTCTACTGATATTTGAAGAAATGACCCGTGTTCAGATGTATATTGGATCGTGATCTTACTCCACCACAGAGTGCACCTGTCTCTTTTGCAGGCTGCAGTGAGGAAGGAAGTTGTGCCTTCTAACCAGGATCTAGTTCTTTGTTGTGCCACAGATTTTCTTTACCTTGTCTTTTTATTCTCTGTTTGCAGACAAGAGCTGAAAGTACAGATTATAAATTGTTGCAGACAAAGAAACCAAAACCCACAAGATATTTGAAGGGGGTTTTAAATTTCATTATTATCTCATTTATTCTCTGGTTTTCTGAAGAAGTGCAGTTTACAATCTTGTTTTCAACCCTGAAGTCCTGGACTACTGAGTTCTCTTTCCCCCTAGACTGACAGACAGTAGTTTTCAAGCCAGTGACCTGAAGAAGCTGTTCGAAGTCCTGAAGGAATGTAGCAGCATCTCTGAGTTGGAGTGAGTCCTTCTTAACTCTTATGGTCTTTATCTGCAGCTCTTTGGGATACTGAGAAACTGCCACTTGTTTTTTCTGCAGTGTTGCGTAGAGAATGTAGCAGAGACATATCCTTAAGAAAGGTATAGCTTTACATGGGCTAATATCCTTTGCCAAGGAGACATACAATTTTAGTGCTCTCTTAGAACAAAGTTTGCAGGTCATAAATCTAGAAAGGTGCTGTTTGGTCACTTAGCCTGACATCAGGTATTACAAAAGCTGTAAAACCTTGCCCTGTCATTTTTGCCTTTGGGCCGTTTGGGAACAAAGCTGCAGAGGCTGAGGAATCCCACCCAAATCCAGTGTGGGAGCCTGTGTGGTATGCAAGGACATTTAGCACCAAAGCACTTTCTGCTGTTAACGCTGTGTGTGGGGAGTCATCCTGTTTGCTAACACCAAGAGGTGAGCAGACAGGCCTGACAGAAAGGCTAAGCCAGCACAACCCTGCATCTAGGTTTTGAGGACAGAACAAGGACCATCACTAACCTGTAGTCGATGTACCATCGCCTGAGGGCTGGCTGTGTCCTTAGGCCTGGCAGCCTTTAGAGCAGATTTTCAGCCTTTGCTCTTTTTAGCAATCATGTCTGTTGGTCTCACATGGTCCATAGCACACTGTAATCCTTAGGCTCTAATATCAGATCTAATATCCTTCTCCAGGACTAACCCTTGGCTCCTCTGCTGGGCCTGTCCAGGTTGATTTTTCAGAGGTGTAGACTTTTTGTCCCTGGTAACTGCATTAAAAAACACTGTCACTCTAGAGACGTCACTTGGTGGGCATGAGAAAGTGATGAGCCCTAAGCTAGGCTTTTTGCTATTCTCTGTTGTTAAGTCCTGTCTCTTGTTTCTCTGTAGACTTCAGATGTAAGTGGAGAGGGGCGGTGTATGTGTTATTTTGGTTAGGGTGCCCATGTCCTGCTTTCAGAGCTCTTGTTACTAAGAGCTGACTGTGCCTATTTTATTTTAATGAAAATTAAATCCCTTTCTTTAAATCCTAGCCTATCAAGTAATTGTCTGGGAGATGAGGGACTTCTGCAGCTGTTTCAGTTCCTCCCAAATTTGAAAATGTTAAGTTCTCTCAAGTGAGTAGCTCCTGTTTCTCCTTACTCATGGATAAGTTTTCATGGGAGTAGTGGTTGGGGAAGCTTAGTCCACATTTGGGAAGGGCTTTTCAGGATCAAGTGCAGTTATATTCTGTGTCTGTTGAGGGTCCAGTGTGCTGTCTGGTCTGTCTCCACCTCTAATCCAGAACAGATTGACTCCACTTGAAGCTTGACTGAGATGAGTGCCTGAGAGCCTCTGTACTCAGTACTCCGTGAAGGAGATGGGTGGTCTTGTGTGCAGGTTTGACACCTGATTTCTAAAACAGATTGAGGTTTTTGTCAGACCACTGAATTTTTCCTCTCCTGGTTCCTCATTGGGAGGGAGAGCAGTCCTTCCTCTCCTGAGGTGGGCACCTTTGGAAGATAAATGCTGGTGAGCTCCAGCTTCAGCTGTGGAATCTGAATTCAGCTGTAATGAGTGTCTTATGCTTATTAGACTATTTTACTTGGCACTTCCATTGAAAGTGTACTGTACAGGACTGTAGTTAAGTAGTATAGCACCATTCTGCTTTATTGAAAGAGTTATTTATTGTTCCCATTTGATTAATTGAAGTGTTCTCAAGACAAGACTGTTCCAGTTCCTGACAGTCTGCAGCTTCCCATCAGTGCAATGAAATACACTGCTGTTATTTATCTTTTTTTTTTTTTGCCAGCATCAGGTACCCTGCCCACGGTCACACGAGATACTGTCATAGACCTCATAGGCCTGATCATGATCTTAATTAGTGTGGGTTTTGTACTGCCACAACTGTACTTATAGCCAAGGAGTTATTGCCTCGAATTGGTGTCTTGAATATAAGGAATTCCATTTCTTATGGTTAATAAGAAAAAACTTGTGTGGTGAGGTTGGTCTGTCAGCTAGGTTGCCCAAAGAGACTGTGGATTCTCCATCATGTTAAAAACCCAGCTGGACAATATCCTGAGCAGTCTGTTCTAGCCTAACCCTCCTCTGAGCAAGAGAGTTTGACTAGAGCATCTCCAGAGGTTCATTCCAGCTTCAATTATTTTGTGATTCTCTGAACTCTGAAGGTGATGAATGAATTTAAAAAATACTGGAGTGAGTTGTGTTTGCAGAACTGTAGTTGGAAACACAGGCAAAAGGTGGCAAAGAAGTGGTCTCTGAGTGTGTTGGACAAGGATCGCTATTATTGGGTGACATAGTGTGAACTGTTAGTAGTTTTGCTTGCAACAGCTGATTTAATTTCTTCTTTCTGTAGGTTTAATGACAACCAAATCTCCCTGAATTCTGTGTTTTTCTTAGCTCAGTCTTTACCTACATTGGAAAACATTAAAATGATGAACCTCAGGTATGACCAGGAGTATTTTTCTTATTTTTTGGTATTTAAAACCTCAAGCTATGGTTTTTGATGAGTAATACAGGAGCACATGTCTTCAAACTCCATCCTAATTGTGGGTTTTTTTGGTTACAGTTTAGGATACCCGCAGGTGGTTCATCTAACCTTTTGGGAAAGAATCAGGTAAAATCATACCCACTCATCTGTCTAAACCTTTCAGACTCATCTCTTAAAAAGATACTGATGTGTGAGTCCCTGAGGTGTAGCAGTTAAAGAGCCATTTGGCTCCAAACTCCAGCCAGGGTTGTGGAGGCAGGGTGAGCTGTTTCAGGGTTGACAGTGGCCTGAGGGTATGGAGCAGACAGCAGTATCCAGCTGCTGACCGGGGCTGCAGCCACCTCCCTCCCTGGCCAGCGCAGAGCAAATGCCCAAAGTGCTGAGTGGGTGCAGAACTCCCTGGAGGATGAAAGGGATGATAAGACCCTTTTTTCTTCTGGGGATGACGTGAACCTAATTCTGGCAGGTGGTGAGAAAAGACAGACTGAAGCGTGAGGCCACTGCCACCACCTCACCCTCTTCCCCAGCTGCAGCATGGGGAGTCAGCTACACCGGGGCAATAACATCAGCACAACTCATGGGGTAAACTGTTCTTTCCTCAGGGTCAGAAGTACCAGCAGAGGGAGAAGTAGTTTCCTGGCTCATCCCAAGTATGAAGCAAAAGGACGGTGCTTTCGGTATGGCAGCCCCAGCTTTGTCACTCAGGAGCATGGGGAGAGATGGCTGTGAGGGTCCATATCTGTAGCGTAAAGTGTGGAACAGACCTATCCATCCAGCTGTCTCCTCAGAGAGCTGTCTTGTGCCCTGCCTGCCTTTGGGGGCAGACTGTCCTCTGCTTGTATGCCATCATGAGATGCCTCTGGAAGAGGGGCATCTTTAATATATCTCTCTTCCATCCTCTTTCCTGCTGAAACTGGTCAAGGAGGCCAGTTCCCATAATAACACTTGGTTACAAGGGAGAAAGTCTTGGCTGTTGTAATTTGGCAAAGACTTAAGAGAGATTGGGGCCAGCTGGCATCAGCCCAGGCCAACAGGTATTTATACTTTGTGGTCACTGGAGGGACACAGTGATACACCAGAGGTGGCTGGGTGAATAATACACCCTCTTGGGATAGACTTGGAATGTCCACTGCTACACACATGTGTGTGAAAATAAATAGTACATCTTTTGCTTGGCTAGGCCTGAGGGGATTGTCTTCCTTTCCTGCAGAGGAAGCTTCTACCCATAAGTGATGAGATACAAATCTGTCTGGCTACTACATTAATCCCATGGAGACTTACCCGTTTGTCACCCAGGAAGGTTTCTGTGATTTTCTTCTTGGAGAAGGACATAGGGAACACCAATCCCAGCCTTGCTATGGGAGAGCTGAAACTGCTGAGCAGGGAAAGATGCTGTCCTGTTTCCTGAGACAATTTAAGTATCAATGATGTGGCTCTAGGGAGGTAACACCCAAAGTGACATGGTATTTTGATGGACTGGCTCTCTTGAATCAGCTCAGAGCCGGTGAAATCATCTGGTTGTCACAGATTTTGACTTCTCAGTCCTAGATTGTGGGTAGCAAAATATCTGTAGTGGAAGTCATAGGGTTGCTACAGGCCTTATCCTAGGATGTGAGGCTCTGGGATATGGAGTGTTGCCATACCGTGCTCATGGGAAATGTTTAGCTCCTGAGTGCATGCTTTACTTCAGTCTCAGGGACTGCGGAGTGGGTCCAGAGGACATGACCAGGCTGTGCCAGATACTGGCTCAATGTCCCCATCTGACAGAAATTGAGTAAGTGTTCTGCACTCGGCAACCCTGCCTTCTCTGTCTGTCTGTCTCCCCAGTCCACAAATACAGGGTCGTTATTCAGGTTAGCAGCTCATGTAAATTGGCTTTCCTTTCACCACAGCCTCCTAGAAATCCCTGCAAAAACGTCCCCAGATGCTTAGATAAACCCACACCTCCTACTGTCCTCTCTGTTTCAAACAGAGTAAGTCTACCATGTTTGTTTATAAACACCCCAGAACACATATGTGTTCTCATAGTCTTCCTCAATCATGTGGCTATGAACAAGTGTTGTCATCTACTCCTTGAGACCCTGGCTTGCAGTGTAGGCAGAGCAAGAGGACCTGGCTTATGAGCCATGAACTGAACTCTGAAAGAACTGGTCACTCCAGGAAGGAACTGGATGCCAAAAAAATTAGAATACTGGTCAGAACAAAAACTGAGTAATAACAAATAAAAATAACATAATACCCATATTGCATGCACAAAACAAATCTGCATCATCTTACAGATTTACAGTAATGGGAAAGTAAGACTCTTAAAACTGGAGTGTTAATTGCCTATAGGATATAGAGAAACACAGAGATCCACTTGTAAGGACTAAATCTTGCTCAACTTTTAGGGCATTTCTAGACATGTCCTTTTCCAGAATTTGCCCCTAACACCCCCATGAACATCTGTGTGTGCATGTCCATGTAGATTTTATAGAAATACTTATAGATTGTCCTGGTTTGTCTTGGAATATATTTCCTTCCATGTTTTACAGTCTGTCTGGAAATTCATTGAGTGACGAGAGCGTTGAGAGATTACTGAGCTTCCTGCCATACCTCTGTCACCTGACACTACTGAGGTACTCTTTGGGGTCCCTGCTTTGACTGCTGCCATGAAATGTTGGTTTAGAAAGTGCTAATGCCACAGCATATCTTAGGAACATTAATCAGTAACTGTAGATTAACTAGCTAGGCAAAGAAAATGCAGAAACTCTTTCACACCCATTCCTGTCTTGTTTCTAGAACCAAAGCAGCTCTGAACCTTTTTTCTTTAATGATGTAAAGAGGGGAAGAGAAAAGGACGGGAGGAGAAATGCCCACCCTAGGCACAGCATCCCAGATAATCCTCACTTAGCAGGTCCCATGGAGCATGACTTGAGCATCTGTAACAGATGTAGGACCTGTTGTTTGACAGACAGTGACAGCACATCACCCGTTTGTGTGGTCAGCATCTCCCAGCTCTGCCCTGCGGGGATCTGGCATCCTGCCACACTTGACACCAAGTGTTTCCTGGCAGTGTATCAGCCATCTAGGCTGGGAATTTAGGCTAGAGAGATGCTGTCAGGGCTAGGGCACTCCCACCACGTGGACAAAAAGCCCAGAAGGAGCTTGGCCATCTTTTACAAGATGTTGTAGTGTGGAGGAGCTGCAGTATCTCAAGAGACTGAATTTGCTCACTCAGCAGGTTGCTTCCAGCATGCAGTATCTCTAGTCCAATAGCCCTGAAGAGGAGTTGTTCAGTGTAAACCCTTGGTCTGTACTCTCTTTTTAGTCAAAGGAGACTAAAGGAGACTTTCCTTTAGTTAAAAGAACACTAGGTGCCAGTGCTCAAAACTTCAGAACCTTGCTCACAGATCTTGAGTTAAATAAGGTGGATCAAGCCTTTGGCATCTCAAAGTAAGGAGTGGGAAAATTGGGCTGTATGTATCCTCTTGGGAGCCGATTTTGTTGTTCTTTCTTTTCGCTCTTTTTCAGCATTAGGAATAACACATTTTCCCCATGTTGCACTGTCTTACTCATCAACTCCATAAACCTCTGTGAGCGGATCAGAGTGGTAGAAGTCCGGTAAGACACTCAGACTGTTTGGAGCCCAGCAGCTTAGCTTTAAAGGAACTACAGAGCTTGTCATCTTTGAAAGGTGTTGCTGAAGAACTGTCTTCTGTGTTTGCTGCAGGTCAAGTGAAAATGCTTTTTTGCATTTAGGAGCAAGCATGCGAAGCCAAAAGACATCCTTCAGGTACTGGCACACAACACTTAATTATAATTCACTTGTTTTGATTAGGTTTGAAGTGCTAGTGCAGGTCGCTAAATCTTGTATGAACTCATGGGCTGGTAGTCAAAGAGCTTGGGCAAGTAGCTGAAGCTTTGGGGCTCAGTGTATCTGCCTAAGAGCAACTCTGTACCATTTAGATGCATTGGGATGGCAGAGGCCTGTGCCTGTCTTGAGTGGCCACCATGATCATCTTGAGTAGCACCAAATTTTACTGCACAATTGAATTGAGCCCTAGCCACCAGATTTTCCAAATGTGTGCCTCAAATTCTGGGTGATAATCTCCATATGAGCATCAGTGTGATGTGTACATGGTACATGTCTGCGGCCTCTCTGGGAGTGATGGTTGCTGGGTGCCCCTGTAAAGAAGACTGTAATGTGTCTCCAGTTAGGCACCAAGGAGACAGCAAAAAACATGAAAAGTGTTTCCCACTTACAACATGGGGTTTGTCATTACTAACGTCAGAGAGGTGTTGTGAGAAGTATCAAACACTGGCACAGCTGAGGGCATTCATCTCAGTGAATGCTGCACAGAGACCGATGTGAAAATGCAGCTGCTGCTGGGCAGCTCTCACTGCTCAGGCTGAGCCTGGTTGTTGGCTGTGTTTTAACTCTCTTGTTGTCTCATTTGCAGGCTGACGGGCTGTGCCATTGGTCAAGGGCAGATTGGTGAGCTCTGCAGAGTCCTGGAGCAGCACGGGTGGCTGGCTGAAGTAGAGTAAGTGGGGCTTGGGTTCTAACCGTGACCTCGAGGAGGAATCGCTGAGGGAGAGCTGGGTTGGCATGGTTCAGCACTGCCTGGGGTTTCCCAGCCTGTCTGTGTGTGTACATGTGCTCATCAGACTACTCAGAAAGAAAATTAATGAGTAACTATACAGGTCTTTTACATATATTAAGCGGATGGGACAACTTTCTTGGGATTTTCACTCTGTGGCTGTTTTGAGGCATATGTTGCTTCATCTGAGCTCTGCTCTGAGCTTGTGTTCAGAGCTCTTCATTTGAGCTTGCTCTGGAGGTTATTTATGCATGAGGTTGCTTTGTAGGACAGCAGTTTGTTTTAGACAGACCTTTAATGGCTGAACTGGGATTTAAGCCCAGGAAGCTTGACTTTTTCCTTCAAAGTTTTTCAGAGGAGCATTGCTGCTGGAAAGGCAGAGTCTTGGTTGGCCATCTTACTGTTTTGCCTTTCAGTCTCTCCAGGAATCAGCTAGGAGATGAAGGCCTGAGGTGCCTCTTGGACCACTTGCACAGAGTGCCTGTTACCTGTTCCCTCAAGTAAGAAAACACAGTGTGAATATGAGGTGCCCCAGCAGAAAGGTGTTCACACGATCCCTCCTGAAGCTGCTGTCATTCTTCTTGCCCACTCCTGCCTTAGGAGGTCAGGTCTGAGTGAGCCATGAGCACAGCTCAAGACCTCCAGGCCAGGACAACTCAGGGTCTGATCCAAAACCTGCTGAAGTAAGTAAAAGTCTTTCTATTAGCATCAGCAGGAGATAACAAGGCCCAGAGTGGGCTATTGTGACAGAAGCTGACCCAGTCTCTTGAGTTTTCAGTTCAAAAAATTTATGTTGACATTGTCCTCTTTGAATAACTCATGGCCCGTAGGTGCTGTGAGCTCTACATCAGGCTTCCCCCTCCAGCTGCTCCGGCAGAGGCAAGCTGTAAATGGGCTGTATCACCCAGATCAGTGCTGTGTCTTAGAGGGGTTTCGTGCATTTAGCGTAGCTAAAGGGGCCTAGCACCCCACAAACTGCTCTGCCTTCCGTGCCAACTTGAATTTCGCCTCTGGCTGAGAAGATGCTGACTCTTAACACCTTCCTTCTCTTCTGTGCAGTCTCAGCCATAACAGGATTTCTCAGGATGGAGTTCTGCATCTCATAAGTGTGTTTGCCACATCTGGAAATACCACTGAAGTTCAAGTCAGGTGTGTGTTTCTCCTCCGTAATTTCTGATTTTCCCTGCATGTTTTCCCCTTAATTATCAAAAGTTTGTGGTCTTCAGGTAATAATGATAAGAACCATGTTTTCAACTACCTTTATATACAAGTGTATGCAAAGCTTTTGTTTATGTCCGTTTCTACTGGCCAAACATAGCTGCCAAGGAGGAAGCTAGCAGAGTTGTTATTCCACAGGGCCAAGTAATTTTTGTGTATAAAGACACAGGTATTGAGCTGTACTAATTGTTGTCATGTATGTATCTGTCTGTAAATTAACCTCTTCAGGGCAGGAGTCAGCATTTGCTCTGTAAAAATGTGATCCCTAATTCACTGCAGTATGTTGAGATTTCAGCATGAGTCTGTTGAAAGTAATTTCCAATGTTCTTCACTTGGATTTGCATCTTTATCTCCTTTCCTCTCTGTCAAAAATAGCCCATGTACTCTGGGCTTGTTGCACTGGCATGAACTGCTTTTTCTGACGGCTTGAAGCCACAAGGCTGGGCCATTGCTGCGTATCTGCCCTCCTCAGTGTTTATGTTAATGCAGACCAGTTGGTCTGTCGTGAACCAAATTTAACCAGGGTCACTTGCATTCATTCCTGCAGTTAAATGTGGGTGCTGAATTTTTTGACTGGGCTATTTTAAAGCAGATCAGTCTCCTGTTTTAGCTCTCTATAGAGCTTGGCAGGGAGTGCAGGGACAGGAGGAGGCAGAGGAAAGCAGGTCAGATCAGGACTGCTTCTCCAACCACCAGTGCTGCCTTATGCCAATTTAGTGTTAGTGAAACCTTTTTGAAGCATTTCCCTGCACTGGTTTATTGTAAGGAGACGTGGGCTAGGCCAGGTACCTCTGTCACTATTGTGTTGTGTTGCTTTGTGCAGTTTAATGTATTGTTAAATTCTCATCACTGGAAAAAAAAGTTATTTTCCCTCCAAATCTTAGACCGACATGTCTTTTTTATGCAGTTTGTGCTCCAAAGCAACTTTAATCATCAAGTTGACAAGCAGACATGACCCGAGAAAGATTTTGAGGTAATAGTACAGATTTATTTTTGGTGATTTCTTTGACAAAGGTGGTGTTCTTTTTCTAGGGACAAGGCAGACAAAATCTCTTGTAGCCCCTAGCTTCTAGTATGGTGACATTTTACACTAATAGGTGATACATTTCCTTTGTTTCACCTTCTGAGAAGAGCTTTCTCACGTCACTGAGGATCACACATCCCTTTCTATCACTGCTCCCTCACTGACTGTTCCTCACCTAGGAACGTGTAGGTGTGCCTACAGTCCCTGGCACAGGGCAGGGTGCTACAAAAAGCTGCCCCGTTGGCATACATGTATGCTGTATCAGAACATTACAACAGATGCTTTTAAAGTGTTGCCACAATCTTTTTTGGAAGCCCTGGAAGGCATTTAAGGTTTTGGTGCCATTCTTTCTCTGTGTGATACCTGAGATTTCTGAGTCAGAAAGCCTGAACTGGATCTTGTTGTAAGGAACTAAGACTGCTCTCTTTTGCTTCCTTTCAGACTCACAGAGTGCAACTTCCAGCCAGAGCACTTGGAAAAGTTGTTCTTGCTCCTGGAACAGTGCACTGGTCTGACAGAGTACATGTGAGTTAATGGCTGCGTGGACCCATTTGGGGGGGCTCGTTTGTAAGCTTTTCATTACAATAGCCTTTGGTTCTAGATCCTCAAATAACAACATGACAGTTCAAGCTGCAGAAAGACTTTTGCGTTCACTGAGGAAAAACCTGGGTCCTCTGAAAATCAGGTACTGTGCTGTTTTAGATATTGATCTGAGGCTGTTCTGATTATCTAAGGTGGTCTTTCATCAAAAATAAAAGTGAACTGTGCTTATTCCAAAGTACCTGCGTAGGTAGAGAAATTCCCATGGATGACTAAGTTACTGGTGTTTTGTCTTTATCTCCTTGATTCATACTAAGCATCAGGTAAAGCTGTGGTCATAAGCTGTGCTGTCTCTAGACCTCTACCTGCCTTACAAAGAAGGTTGTTAATTCTGGTGAGGACATTCTTACAGTGTTCTCACCAGAGGTCTCACCAGAGCATCCCACAGTTCACCTGGGTAACGAATTCTTCACTTCCTCCAAAATGTGTCATGTTAGAGCACAAGGGCCAGTCTCCCTCTCGTTGCTGTCAGTGGTAGGCAGGAAGGAAGTTGATGTCTGTGTCCTCCTCTGCAGGGAAGCTGGGCTACTTCTCTGTTTGTTGCCAGTTTGCATCCTGTTTCCTATGTAGGCATTACTCTGATGAGCAAAGCAGCCTTTTGTGTATATTAGAGTGCTGAGCACTCAGCTGACAGAGGCAGATGGGGATCTGTGCATGTGAATAAAGCAGAGTGGCCTATATTCTGCTTTGCAGCATAGAAGAGCCATGGGTATTTAAAGAAAGTGTCATGAACCTTCTTGAGCTGTCTGTCCAGGCCTGTGGAAATATTACTGAGATCACGTAAGTAACACCTCAAGTTCTGGTATCTATTAGATAATTTCTTTTATCCTGATACTTGTAAGGAAATGGGATTGAAGCCAGCACTTTAACTTGCTCTTCTTTTCTTTATTCTTTGTCTCTAGTGCATTTGTAAACCATTAGCCAACCTGAAGCAAGTTTGGCCCAAATGTCTGGCAGGTAGAAGTGCTTAGAACATTTGTGGTCACACAGCTTAGAAGGTTTAGTGGAAAGGAGTCTGTGTTCCTGGTCTCCCTTGGGAGAAAGTGTGCCCAGATTAGGCTAGCTTTGGAACTAGTTTAAATGCTGAAAAACTCTTCAGAGATGGGTGTTAGCATTAAAGCACCAGCATTGTCCTGTCCCATCCAGTCCTCCTGATTTTTCTTCTGGAAAATAGCATTTGCTCTCCCTCAAGAGTTCACAGGCTTATGTTCTCTAATGTCTATCTTTCCAGGATATGTAAAGATAAAACCCTCTTCCAATTAAGTGTAAGTTTCCCACATTGCCTGGAGAAGGTGGAATCAGTTGTTAGCAGGTGAGAAGGTGACTGTTTGTCATTATTTTCTGCTTGTTCTGAAACTCACCATGAGATGAAGAGTATTTTCAGAGTGTCTGAGGCTCTGGTCGCCGTGGGTTCAGTCTCGGCGTGCCTCTGTGCCAACATGTGAAAGAAACTGTAATCATGTGCACGTGTCTTTCGGGCCACCCTACTTCAGGCCCATGCTGGACCTGCACAAGATAAAAAAAGTCTGCCTACCTTTCCCACAGGACCAGGAGCACTCAGGAAACTTTGAAGACTTAAGATATGCTGGCTTCTGCACAAATGTGTAAGGAGAGAACAGCATTAGTGTCTTTTCCCCTTTATGTAGCTAAAGAAAGCAGCAGCTGGGGAGGGGCTGTGTTCCTCTATACTGGACTGGTGGTGTAGATGGGACATAGCAGGAGAGATCAGGGAGGGCACTTGCAAAGCTCTGATCTGTTCCTAAGCCTAGCCCTAAGGGCCACAGACACTGCAGTGAGTGTCTGCTGATCGTCACTGACAGTTGCATTGTGTGTTT
Organism: Athene cunicularia; assembly: GCF_003259725.1. Taxonomy (NCBI): domain Eukaryota; kingdom Metazoa; phylum Chordata; class Aves; order Strigiformes; family Strigidae; genus Athene; species Athene cunicularia. The sequence continues at coordinate 19,867,610 of NW_020799113.1, read as the reverse complement.
GTATCCTGCAGATTGAACCAGTACACACCAGAAATCAAGCATGCTTGCTTCTACCAAAGGGTTCCTGAAAAATGTGCTCAGCTTCAGGAACTGACGTGAGTTGCCAGGCATTGCAGAGAATTTTTGGGGGAAGGGATTGTCCTTGTGTGTGCTGGAGATCACACAGCAGGGCAGAGGAGAGGCCAGTGCAAGGTCCCAGTCCCTGTCCTCTGGGTTCCCTACTTAAGAGTGTTTGGATGGAAAATAAGAAAGACCCACAGACCTAGTGGCTTCCTGGGGTATCCTTTGAAGGCATCTAAATCATAAAATAACAGAGACCCTGTGCCCAGTTAACCTGTACTCGTTTATTGTGGCTGGGAGTTCCCATGGGACCTTGCCAAGTATTGATGTTGTGATGCTTCTTCAGTGTCCCAGCACCACTGTGCTTTAGTTGTGGACTTGGCACAGACCTTCCATCATCAGTGGACATAGCCCAGATCTGTTGTTCTGTTCTTGCAGATGGTCTCATGTTGAGCTCCACAATGATGAAGCAGAAACGCTAGTCAGGATTTTCCTACTTCTTCCAGAGCTGAAGAAGTTTGGGTATGTCCCCAGCTATGGTCTTTTCCACATCTTTATCGTTTGCTCAACACTGATCTCTCTGAAATGCTTTGTCTGGAATATGGCCGTGATCTATGTGATCTCTCCTGAGCTGTGTCTCAACTGCAAACTCAACAGCTCTCTGCAGTTCATGCTAAAGGTGGTTATAAGGGGCACCATGTGCATCTCTTGAGATTTTTTCCTCTCACCTTTTTTGAAGTGAAATCAGTTTGAGACTGAGACCTTGGCTTGGTAAGTTTATACCACCCTACTGTGTAAAAGAGCTTTTTCTGGTATGAGTAGCATTCAGTCCTTTTCATAGCCCTCTTCAACAGCCTGTAAGTGAGAGGTAGGCTTATAAAGGGTATCTCTGCCCAGTGAAATGCTGAGGGTTGAGACTGTGCTATTTGGTACATGAACATCATGTGAACATCTCTGAACTACCTAGTCCTTGTAGTCCTGTACACGGGAGGTGTGGACATCCCTGTGAACTCCCTGGTCCCTGATGTTTGGGATGGGGCAGCTTGCCTGTCAGTGAAGAAGTAAATTCTTCTTTTTTCAGTGTGCTGAGACCTGACCTTCTTATTTGATCCTTGCTGTTTTGCAGGCTGATCTCTAGCAGTATTATGCCAAGTGGAATTGATTACTTGATCACAGGCTTACAGAATTGCCAGGCCATTGAAGAGCTCAAGTGAGTGTGTTGTTACCAGGTTGTCCAGAGCCTACCGGGTCTTTCTAGAAGCTTTAGTTAAACTGGAGCCTCTCTTCTGCCTGTACTGTAGACAGATGTAGTTTTCCTGATGGCTGGAGGACTTCAGACAGGAAAGAAGAATTCCTTTCTATTTGCAATGAACAATGAGTGAGAGAGACAAAAATCAGTACTCTGTGGCAGAGAATGTCCCATGGAGAAATCAAGTGTTTTGGTAGCTGGTTTTTGCATGGGTCATGTCCCAGCTGGGCAGGTGGTGTTTCCTGTGCAGCAATCCCAGAGCCAGCATTTCTGTCCTGGAGGATGATCTGGTGTCCTGCACAGAGGTGGTTTCCAGGCACCTACATGTCAGGCATCCTTCCGTTACAAAGTGCCACTGGGTCATGTATGTTGTTGTTGTGAGAGCTTTGCCATCTTGTGGTCACAGTGGCACCTTGCTCCACGAGGGGCTGGGTTCTTGCTCCAGACATTTGGGATTCTCTTGGTATTTTATTAGAATCCAAACATGTCCAATAGAATGGCATTAGAGAACAAATTGAAAACTATTCACAGTGACTAGAATACACTCCCTCTTCTCTTCCACCCTTTTTGTGCTCTCCTCTGCTCTGAGTGCTCACATGACTGCCTGTGGGTACTTAGTTGTTCCTCCACTACTTCATCTTTCAGCCTGGGCTACATGAAACTCAGCAGTGCTGCCATTCCCAAACTTGTGCTGGGACTTCGTGAAATGCCATCTCTGAAAAGGCTTATGTAAGTATGTGACTGCAGCTCGCCTCTAGCCCAGCTTCTGGTGCTGAATAACGAGCTTAATGTCCATTTTCCTGGGCATGTTGTTTCCAGCTTGAACCATAACAGTATTGGTAATGATGGCTGCTCCAGACTCACAGAAGCCTTGAAGAATATGCGCTACATGGAGGAAATCAAGTAAGTTTCTCCTTTCTTGCAGTCTCTTATCAGCAGAGAGGTGACCACTAGTGCCAACATTTGGAGAGACCCAGATGTGCTTATACATGATGTTGTAACAAAAGCAGGGAGGTTGCAAAATGCTCATGTATGAGGTACCTTGGGCTAGAGGAAATCAGAGCTTGATGTTCAGAGGAGGAGAATTTGGTCTAATCCCACTTTGCTGCAGTCACATAGAAAATGGATTAAAGAGTGTCTGGATTTAAATCTTCACTGGAATCCCTGGGATCCAGGACAGAGCCAGAGGCCCCCTTCTCTCCTGGGAGAGCCTTGGACTCTCCCTGCTTTGAAAAGTTGTGAACCTTAGAGCCAACCCCAGGCTTGCTCTGTCTTTTTCCTCTCTCTCTAGCCAGATGCTGTCCATTCTCCACTGTAGTAGTTTGGAAAATAATAACCACCTGTTGGCTGTCTTCCTATTCTGGTTGAAGTAATTTCCCACCCACTAACAAGATCCAGTGATTTTAGTTGTTCTTTGCAAATTTTTTTAATGCCTCATTAACAGCTATTAGTCTTTCATGAGATAGTTGAGACAAGCAGCTCTTTGATGCTGCTGCCAAGGTCAGAGGTGTCATCCAGCAGATGGGAGACATTAAATAAGACCTCATACTTTGCCTGGCACTTAGCATTTTCCTTTACAACACAGCCTGTCTTGTCTTCTTTAAAGTTTAAGCCACAACAACATCGGAGATCCAGGCCTGATAAATCTAGCTGCTGTCCTGCTGAAAATGCAAAACCTGAAGAGAATTGAGTGAGTCCCTTTTTTTTGTTTGCAGTCATTTTGGTTATGGCCACAGTTGGTGAGGAAGCCTGTGTGGGAGGCCCTGTGCTGCCTTCATTTGTACAATGTTCCACTTTCCAGTGTTTTCAGTGTCATTGAAGACCCGATAAAAAATCTACCAAATGAAAGGATAGCGTTCTCTCTCCTGCACTCCCCATGTACAGCTGGGTCTGGCAGTGACTTTTTCTGCCAGTGCAGAGACTTTGAGGGTGAAGGTTACAGCCATGTCCTCGTGCAGTCACCCCCAGAGACAGCGGCGGGCACTTGCCAGCCTTTGCTAGCTCTTTGAACAGAGAGATCCCTGGCTTGGTTGTGTCCTGGAAAGTAAATCTGCAAGCTTGTGGGGAATCATACAAATCTCATATATCCGCACAGCACCTTTCCTCGGGCTCTGTGGGGTTCCCAGTGTGGTGGCCCCCATTGTTGCTATACTGCTCTCTCTTGCTGGTGGATGTCGAGGTGAAATTGAGAATTTGTCATAGCAAGGACATAGTCTCTAGACAAGGCTCTCTCCCAGAGGCATGGATTCAAACTGTCCCTCCTCTGAGGGAACAGAAATTAGAGCATCCAGGCTGTTAGGCCCAGATCTGAAGTATGCTTTGTGATTTTTTTGAAATTAAAAACCTGGAAATGACTTGAACAAGAAAAGGAAATTCCCAGTTCTGTCTGGGAGATGGAAAACTGCTCCTTCCCTCCAGTACCTGCAGGGGCAGTAGTGACTCGGTACTTGACAAAAACACACTAGAAATCGTCGGTCCATTTTCTAGAGATCTGTGACTCTGAACACAGCGCTGTAGCCCCGCGTAGCCCGTTGTTGCAGTGACCCAAGTCTCCCATCACACCAGGCAAACAGTACAATATCTTAAGCTGATACATTCTGGTTCTTGTTCGGTCACTGAGAATATTTCATGCTTATTTTAGCCTTTCAGGGAACAGTCCTAGTCCTGCTGGAGGCGAAAAGCTGATGGAAGCTCTTGCCTATTGCACATGCATTGAGGAGTTACTGTAAGTGTGTCATTTCCAATGTCCCTTCATGAAGCTGTGCAAAAATCATGGCAAAGAAATCAAATGTATTTTGTCTCCAGTAAAGCCAAAATAATTTTTACCACTGATTCTTATCAGAGCAGGGTAAAAACTCATAGCTACATGGGATAGGAATGTGTGGTGTTGGGTGTGGGACCTTTGGGGATTACTTTTTCACTGCAATCTCTTGGAGATTCCCAAGAACCATACAGACTGTATCAGTGGGGAAGAGATGAGTCTGTGGTTTAATAGCCAGTGTCACAGGCATGTGGGCTGTGCAGAGCCTGTGTTGCCTAAGAAATCGGCATTAATCTATATGGCTGCAAAAATGGAGGGAAGATGACAGATAGGGGCTTTACTCAGATGTATTATCTGTCATTCCACTGCAGACCAGTTTATAGAACAAATGTGCCCCTGACATGTTAAAGAAATAAAATAATTTTTAAAAAACCCAAAGCAGAAAAAGTTATTTCTGTTACAGTTAAAATTCTGGAGCTATTCATACAACCTTCAGCTTACAGCATACTGGGCTAAGGGTACGTATTAAAAAGTGCAATTTTGATGTAATTCCAGCTCAGGACAACCGAGTTGGGAAGGGAGATCTCTGCGCTTCTGAGAAGTGCAAGTCCATTTTAGTTCCTTTTTAACTCCTGCTGCAGGATTACAGAATGTTGTTGTTCTTTCCTCCCACTCCTAGTGTCCTTTGAATCATGGACATTTTCTCCTTTCAGCATAGTCCCATGCACATGTGGGTGAGGAATGACGGTCCCAGATACATGTGGGTGACAAACAGGTGAGGAATGAGGCTCTGTAGTTCACCATCAGTTGCATTTCATTTCTGCTTCTTCCAGACTATCAAGGAATGTTTTTGGAGACAGGACAGCAGTGAAACTTGCCCTCTGTCTGCCTCACATGACCAACCTGAAGATCCTGCAGTAAGTGTCAGCCTCTGCCCCAGGAAAGCTGGATATCCTGGGAATATGTAGGGTGGTTAAAGAAGGCATGGGAAAAGGCATAGACTGCAGTGGTGCACTGATCTCTTGTTTATACGTTATTTTAAGTGTCTCAGGATTGAAAAACCCTTCACAATTACCTTGCTGCCTCAAGTTACATCAGCTGTTCTTGCATAATCTCTTGAAGTGTTAACTTTAGAGATGAACCAGGCATCCTATATGCTGTAAAATAACCCTTAAAGTTTTTTTTGAGTATGTTAGCTTTTAATGCCTCTGGCTGCCCTCTTGTTCTGGTGTAATACAAGTGTAAATATGAGCACCTTTTGTGGTCCCTCACTGCAGGCACCTCTGAGTTTTTCCCCTTGAACTTAATGATGTTATATTTTAAAACCTTTTATGGGAGTCTTTCCAGACCTCTAACATGTAGGACTTTCTTGTACTGTTTTACAGTAGCAAAGCAAGAAATTGGTGAGCTAGAAGAGCTCATGGGGCTCATTTAGTATAGTGGTGTGCTTTCTACCCTCTGTCTAAGGTATTGTCAAAAGATATCTTGGAAAAGGAATCCCAGTGGTGGGAGACTTCAGTCTTCTGCATAGGTTCTTGTCTTCTCTGTAAAGGTGATGGGAAACCTGCAGACACGAGGTCCTGTCCACTCTTTGTAGTTAAGACTATTCCTGACATCTCAAACTGATCCCATGTGCACAGAGCTGGAGACAGACTCCTGATGGTACTTTGCTTTTGCAGTGACTGGCTGACTGTGCTCTTTTGTCATGAGCACAGGCAAATACACCATACCTGCATGTCCTCAGCTCAGGTGTCACTGACAGCAGCAGGACCCACATGACATGCTAGTCACATGGCTGCCTCACACTTTTGCCTCCCTGTTTTCCAGGCCCCTTTGTTAAGACTAATCTAAAGGATCCCAGGTTATTACTAGCACTGGGTGCTGGTTCAAAAGATGTAGCAGTTACCTTCTTGGCAAGTTCAGTATGAACTTTTGTTATACAGCTTTATTCTAAAATAATCCTCCAATGCTTATGTTTCTTTTGTTATTATAGCTTGCAGAACAATAACATTGGGCCAGCAGGAGGGATGAAGCTGGCCAGAGCCCTGGTGGTGTGTGGGCTGCTAGAAGAGATAAGGTAGGCCATGGCAGGTTGTGCAAGGTTTAATTCTTGCCGGGATGAGAGAGCACGTGGCTGTTGCCCCTCTCCCACCCGCGCCGGTCAGGCTGGAAGTTAAACACAGACCCCGGCTAAAATAACAAGAAATTTAATACAACAGAGTGATAGAACAATCTGAACAACAGTGTCAATGGTAACAACAATAAAAAGCAATAACAGTGAACAAGACAAAACGATATAGAGAGAAATACCGCTAAATGATCACGGAGCAAACCCGCCGCGTGTATGGCAAAAACCAACACCAGAAGCTAAAGTAAAAAGGCTTTGACCCCGGAGCTGACGTCAGCATGGTATGAATAACCCGGCTGGAGATCCCTTCCCCCTCTCTCTCTGCTGGGGAAAACTTTACTCTATCCTGGCTGAACCAGGACACAGGTGCACTTGGGATGGTGCCAAATGTATGGACTAGTTTCACTCTGCGAGTGGGAATCATTTTAGTTGAAGGCCTGAGGCTGTCACATAGCTCTTCCCATGCTCGGGGTGACTTCGCAGAGGGCAATCCTTCCACCCATTCTAGACCTTTTCTTAGGATGAGAGGAGGCACTCTGACGGTCACTGCAGTGCACTGCGTATGGGGCAGCTTAGATCACTTTAGATGTTAAACCTTGTCTGCCAGTGCTGTTTGCCAGGCTTTGTGTAGCCACATGCCTTTGAACTACTGTATGCAGTAACCTGGGGAGCAGTAGAATTTCTAAATAAATAATGAAAGAATGGAGGTGATGCGAGTTAACTCCTCCTGCTGCATCCTTGATGTCACCATTCTTTGTTAGGTGCATACTGTTAAATAACAAGTTGAATTAGGTAATTTTAGGTGTGATGTGTTAGAGCAGGGGAGGTATTTCTATGGCTGGTAGATGAGAACAGAGCAGCACACCCTGGTAAGGACTGGAAGGCAGTTACTGCTGCCCTCAGGGTCTTTGAGTTCCACATTTTCCTACTCTCCCTTACCGTCACTTCCTCTCAAGTCACACCAGTCATTAACTCCAGTATAAATTCTTATTTCCAGTTTCACATACAACACATGATGTGCTGCAGGTCTGTCCATCTTTGCCATTGGTATAAACCCAAGTTGCCTGCAAGCAATTTGCTGCTGAGTGGACGTCTGTTGTGAGTTAGAGCAGGGCTGTCATTCCCATTTTACCAAACAGGGAATTGACCCTGAGTTGCCCTGTGCCAATCTGGCTTGTCCCTGCTGTCTGGAGTCCTTACTCAGTCTGGGTACTAGTTACTGACTTGCTGATTCACATAGTTGCATTTTAGTGGTGGCTTTTCTCTGACCACCTGCTTTTTCTGCAGCCACTCAAAGCTTCTCCATTACTTACAGTTTATCAGAAAATGACCTCGGGGAAGGAAGTATCCATGCCCTATCTGAGGGGCTGCCGTGCCTTGAACACCTCCGGAAGATCGAGTGAGTACCAGGGCACTGGAGGCTGCCAGGGTAGAGAGTGGCTGGCTTTGTTTGTAGCATTGCCAGGGCCGAGCACAGCAGGCAGTGCTGGCACTGGGGCCATATTCCCCACTGGTTCTGATGCCAACACAGTGCCCTCTGTTTTTTCTCTCCCCACTGCTTCAGCTTGAAACTCTGTGGAATCACTGATGATGCTTCAAAAACACTTTTTCACGGCTTCCGACAATGCCCTTCCATGGAGGAGATAATGTGAGTGTGGTGAGAATGGGTGGAGAGATCCTTCAACATACAGGTCACTCCCTTTTAATGTCTTCTATTTTCACCTGCTGTACACTTCTGATCCTGCTAAATACTTATTGGTACTTACCACTAAATACTTTATAGTGATAAATTTGCTAGTAATTTACTAATTGGCTAAATTCACTGGTATAACTAGCAACTTATAGGAAGCTGAATGTGAAGAGCTGAGCAGAATATGGAGGGAAACACTCATCGTCAAACTCTGCCCATTATCCCTGATCATGTGCTTTGTGAGGCAGGACACATTCCCCATCTTGTTCTCCATGGTCCAAGTCTTTCCTCCAGTTTTTTACAAGATGGCCATAGTTGTGTCTCAGAGCAGAGCAGGAGCTTCTCTGTACAATTGTAGAGGCTGAATTGAGAGCTCAAAGCACAGTGAATTCAGCCTGTAGATGAACAGGGTGTACCACCAGCTGCAGTTTCACTCTCCACACTGGAAAAAAAGGGGTTGCTCTGATGTGCGGATGTTTAACATGTTTTCAATGAACAGCATAGGTGGGCTGACTGCATTCTGATATGTTCACCTGCCCAGGAGAACCTTGGCGAGGAGCCTGCTGGCAACCTGCTCCAGCTTAGGTCTTTTTAAAAGCAATTTGCCCCATTGCTCTAGAGGGACCTTAAATTTAATTCTAGTACACAGGATCCCATGGGGTCAGCAGCAGTCTCATCAATCCTGAACTACCTGTAGCTTTAATGAAGACTAACACTGCTTGGGGTGCTGGCAGGGTACAGACCTCCCTGTCTGAGATCATTCCTCTATCAGGATACAGAGCTGCAAGACTTAGGCTCTCTAGTCATCTCTGCTGCGGCCATCTGGGTGACGCTTGATCGTCATGTCACTCTTACATGCCTCAGTTCTGCAAAATGGGTGATTTGAGTAAAATGATGCATGGGCCATAAGTGCACCAGGCTTTCCTGTCCCTCACACAGAAGGTATTTGTGTGGAGATAACTGATATCTTCGGACTCAGAGCATTAGGTCAAAGCCAGGATTTTTTTGTCAGAACCAGGAGAGGTCTGGTAATGATCCAGTGGAGTAATGGGATGAGTAAAGCAGTATTCAGTGCATAGGTGTGTCGCTTGCAGCATGGCACTAAGACTAGCTAATCATGTGGTTAGTTACTGCTGCTGCATTCCTAACAGGCAGGCAAATTCTTCTTTAATACTAGTGTTAGTCAGGGTCTTGTTGTGTCAGTGGAGGCACATGTGAGTTCTGTCATTGGGAAATCTGAGTGACATGGACAGCTATATGCTGAAACCCATGAAATACCAGAACAGGCCATGAACCTGTTTGCTGGAAGGCCCCAATTCTTGAGCTGGATCCTATCCTGCATTTCTTTTTTTGACTCTTACATGCCATACAGAAAATCTGGAGTTTCCCAGACTTGGGTAGAGGAATGGCTCTGTGGGTTGGCCCCAGGATCATTCAGCTGAGTGAAGGACTGACTGGTGCCATGCTAGATTTCTGTGTTTCAGGTGAGAGGGAAGTGGCCAGGCTGTTCAGCCACTGACAAATAAAGAATCTGAAGAATTTTCTTGCTTGCTAACAGATCAGAAAGTGAAAAACATAGCCTTTCAAGAGCCCTGTGAGCTATCCTTTGAAAGAGCTCAGAAACAAAAGGCAGCTTTAAGAGCAGGTCTGAGAGGTACCTTAGCTGCTGTAATAGTTTAACACCATCAGCACAAGGAAGATTTGTCCTGGAGTAAAGCTGTGTGTGCTCAGCAGTTGTTTCCATCTTTTGCCTCTCATTCCCTGGGCCTGCAGGACTCTGGAGATAACCATAGTCCTCAGGCTCTGTGGTGACACTCCCTGGTGACTTACTGTATACGAAAATATGTAGTGAAAATGAGGAAATACCTCAAAATTAAGCGTGTAAATTAGGGGAATGTTTACCTGCCATGATAAGAGGGTGGTAAACTCTTGTGAACAGGCTAATCTCTGAGGGGGTTGTATCACAGCACTGCTGCTGTGTTCATCGACTGACTCACAGCTGGGATGTCTTGTCTGTCTTAGACTGTCTTGGAATGCCCTTGGTGATGGAGGAGCCCAAGAGTTGGCCAGTGCTCTCCCAGGGATGGAAAAGCTGAAGATGTTAGAGTGAGTAAAGCCCTGAGAGCAACCCCGGGAAGAAGACTTGTTTTCTGTTGTTGAGCCTTCAACCACAGCACTTCCAGAAAGGGGACGGACATTAGGAACAACAGACAGGCTTTAGCAGTTCAAATTCTTGCTGAGAATTCTTGCTGCATGCACTGGGGGCCAGCCCTGCTTGGGTGATACGCAGCACAGAGAGGCATTTTTTTATTTAAGGTGTTTGCAGTATAGGTATCTAAGCAGAAGCTAGTCTGTGCAGGCCTCCTGTTTGAGTTAAGGAAGACAAACTGGTGTTTCTAGGCCATGAGTCATATCATCCAATGACCTCAGGTGAGCTGTTTCCTGCACACTTTTAAATCTCTTCAGTGCCTGGGATGATCTAGATGGGTACTGTGCTCAGAGCGCTTTCCTTTGTGGAAGCCTGCAGCAAGGCAGCAATCCAGCCCCAGGCTGGAGCGTCAGACTGTGGGTGCTGGGCCACAGGAGCTCACAGGAAGCTCCGATGCAGCTCCTGTGCTGGAACTGTGGCACAACCATCAGCTGGGGTCGATGTCACCAGCTTATGCACTGGCCTGGTGGCATCACAGCCCAGCGCTGTGAGGGACTGTCAGCTGCTCAAGAACTGCTCATTGGAGCTTTCCTCCCTTTAGTCCTTTGGAATACATGGTGTGTGTGTCTTCCATCTCTCAGCTGTATGAAAATATTAGTCTTTGGGTAATAGAGTCAGGAACTGAGTTTTGTTTGTCTTGGGCAGGGAAACTACGTAGTAGAGCCCAGCTATTTTACAGGTACAAGCAGGATGGTTGTGTCTGAGGCAGGAGGAGTCATTACTAGCATTTTTTGGCACCAGGTTTACAGTGAGATCTGTTAAAGTGCTCCAAGTGCAACAGATCTGCTTACAAGTCCTGCTGCTAAAAGGAGTTCATAGGGAGCAGTGCACACATGCTTCTTGCATAAAATAGGGCCACAGTGTAAAGATGAGGCTGATGTAAATTGTGTGGCATTGCTGTGCTTGTGCAAAAGTGTAGCTCTTCTGGGACAGGAGACAGAGCCAGTAATTATTCAGCTGGTTTCCACTCTTGATTTGGTTTTGATTTTAAAATTCTCATTTTGTCTCTAAAACAGTCTGGAGAAAAATCACATTGGTGCCTATGGAGCCATGAAGCTTGCAGAGGAACTTGCCAAGTGCCCAGAAATTCAATTCATAAGGTGAGCAGGTACCATGGAGCTGGGTGTCAGCTCAGCAAGGGGAAGTCGGGGTGAGTAGCCTGCTGCCCTGGGTTAGCTGGCATGGAATAGGGAATTGCAGGGGATGCAGATGCAAGCCAAGTAAGCTGGGGGTTTTCTAGGCCAACTCCACCCCCTCGGAAAGTCCTGGCAAAAATACACTTAAAAGCTTACTGGCTTTAAATAAGGTAAAAATGAAGAGCCAGTTGTGCAATGTCCCCATCAGGAAGTTTGCTGCATTTTTTCCTGTAAGTTTTCTTTCTCCCATTACATCTGATTTAACTTCTGAGGTACACTCATGCCCTGTCCCACACTGTCCTGGGATCCATATCTTGCAGATACTTGGACACCTGATTTTTCCCACTGTTTTTCACTGCTTCTCCAAACCCTGTGTATCAAACTTCACTAGAAACCTCTTGTAGCAGAGACCCGCTCATCCTTCACTCATTTGAAAAGTCACTCTTCTGAGAGCATCTCTGATAACTTTCTGGTAATACAGGTCCCAGAGCAAAGTGTATGCTCCTACCTGAGCTGTCTCTTTGGCCCAAAACAGGCTCTTCCTTCCCCAGTAGTGAGAACATCCCGAGAGCAACCACTGAGGAGTGTTTCTGGTCCTGGCTGGAGCTTGGTGCCCCTGTGTTCTTGCTCAAATTAGTGGGCACAGCACAGCACAGCACACAGTCCCTTTGACTCCTTGGGGCACACTGCTTTGCATGGTAGAAGCCCAGCATGGGCAGCTCTGGGGTAGACTCCACCAAATGAGGTATATGAAGAAGGGCAGCTCACATAAATCAGGTTGCTTCAATTCTCCCTCTGCTTTCTGAGATCCTAGTGGCCTGAGGGCTTTTCAAAGCCTTAATCCCTCTTCCAAGCTGGATAAGTGAGTCCATCTCAGCCAGCAGGCAGCTGCTGGGTTGCTGCTCTTCTGCTGCCCAACTTGCTTTGATGAAAACACAAAGCTGTCTCTGCCACTGTCTTCAGCGTGCCACCTCCTCACTTACTGTACTTAGTTCCACAGTAACATGTTTGCTGTCGTTGTAGGCTGTGGGACAATCCAGTGCCCAAGGGCCTCGCTGAGAATTTGACAAGCCAAGACCCAAGAATCTGTTTCTCCTTCTACTAGCAAAGAGCCCTTGCCTCACTAGGAATTGCTCTTCGTCTCCCACTGCCCGCAAAAATTGCACTGAAAAACCCAGAAGAGCAAAGTTCCTACAATTAAAAACTGTAAATATTAGGTCTTCTTTTGTTGCACTGAACCAAGAGTGCACTGAGCTTTTATTGTACAGAAAAGCAGAAAACTGTAAAGAATTGCTGCTGAGCAGGCAGTGTTGTGGGTGTAAAAAGATTGAAATTCTGCAAGAGCATGAGATGCATCTGCTCAGGCATTCAGAAAGCCAGCAGAGTATTTAATTATCTCTAATCAAGATTACAACACCTACAGGGTGTTCTAATAAAAGAATGTACATCCTCCAGGAGAGGATGTAAAATTATTTACAAAATTGTAATCTATTGACCCTGTTATAAATGCACTCAAACAGGCTGTTTGAAAATTGTGTATAACTGTGTGTGAAATGCCTCTGATTTTAGGCAAAAAATGGTAATATGTGGTTTTGTTTGCTTCATAGCAGGCCCATTTTCATAGAGAATTGCCTCAGTTTCCTAGTAGAAGCTTCAGGACTTTCAAAATTTCAAATCAAATTAATGATCACTATTTATACTGTGATAACTTGGAAAGGCTGATATCATAAATTTCAGTGCGAAACCTTAAAGTACTGAGATTGTAAAACAATACGTAAAAAATCTGTAAGAAAACTGTGACTATTCTGTGTGAGAGGATGTGCACTACTGACTATTTTCACGTGGGGTTTTGTAGACCTCTGTGGAGCTTTTAGAAGTTTTAGTTGTACTAATCTAAGGTGGAGGGAGGGGTCACTTAGCTTGAAATGTTGAGCACATGATGGATCCTTCAAGCCTGTACTATCCCCTGAATCCCAAAACCTCCATGTTGCTGCATGGTTGGGCCTGTGGGAACTGGAGAGAGAAGATCCCAAACGCTGAATTTGCTGCTTAGCAGAGGAGACTGACCACAGCTGCCCCTTGCACATGTGGAGCGACAGCTTGAGTTGCAGGAGTGTGGCCATGTTGTTCTCCTTAGTTATTAACTTGTATTATAATGTTTTCCTTACGTGTCCGCTGTTAATATTTAATCTCTGTGGTAGATTTATTTATGGAATTTTGTTTACAGCAGTGATTGCCTGGGGAGATGTAACTGATCTGATTTGGTCAGGGCAGGCATTTGTAATGAGATGGAAATTCTGGTCCAGCAAACCTTTGGGGAGGGGACATGGACAGCTGGTGCCTGTTATTCCTGGAGGAGCCACTACCCTTATTTAAAGATCATCCTTAGACTCTGTGAGATACCAACACTGCATAGAGGTGGGGCACATAGTGCAGAGACTATACTCTGAAAAGGGTTTAAAAACAAGAACAAAGAAAAAAAAAAAGGTAGTGAAATTGCTTATCAGGCAATAATTCAATGAAGTAATCAAGTACCTGAGATTCAAACACTGGAATTTAGGAAAAGTTTCACCAAATGAGGCTTTTTCATCCTGTATTTTCAGATCTAGTTTGCAGATACAAATCTTTCCAGCACCCATTAGAGGAGTGTGGCACAAAAGGCAGTGTGATCATGTACTGAAAGGTGTCTCGGTGCCCTTGGCTCTTCCCAGATTTCAGGATGAGCATGTTTGTCAGGTGGGCTCTGCCCAGGCCCTGGGCTCCCAGGACTTCTTTGGGAAATACAAGGGATTGGATTAACAGTCCATTTCGGTCCAGTCTGTGAGCTGAAAATTCATTTTTCCCTGCATTTGAAACATCATTTTAGTAGAACTAAGTGCTACATGTGATAAATAACAGAGGAAGAGTAGTCCCCATTCCTGGAGGGGTTGCAGAGTCGGGCTGACCCAGCTCTGAGGGATCTGGTGGAGTTGGGAACAGTCAGGGTGAGGTTCATGGTTGGACTGGAGGAGCTTCAAGGGCTTTTCCAACCGAGACGATTCTGTGATTCTGTGAAGAAGGAAAGTACTGGGACTGGACTTTTTAATGCACTTTGTGATGGTCGTTTTGTCATCTTCGTTAGCAACCACAGCCAGAGCCTTTGGCTGTTACCACAGGCCCATGTCCTGGGGAAAAGCAGACGTATCACTGTCAGACTTTGTTTGACAAATCTTGATCAAGCTTTGGTCAGCTCCACTGTATTGTCTCTTGATGCCACCTGCTCCTGCATTTGAATTTGTTCAGGTGTTGTGATATTTATGCCTCTTTTACTGGTGTGAAACATGCCTTTCTGTTTATTCTTTTTCATCCTTTTTTGTTGGAGAAAAAGTGTACTTTAACTGAATAAATAAGGATGCTTCTTTGAGGAGTGTTTGACTGTTGAAAGTCAATTTTGTTTTCTGTGTCTTGGGCGCTAACCCTGAATGGCTGCCTAGGGTAGAGCAGCCTCTCCAGAGAGATCGGTTGGGTTTGGATCGCAGCATTGGATTGTTTTCCCTTGCAATGAAATGCACTATTTAAAAATAATGAGACCTGTGCTTTCCCCCAGCTCCTGAAGTGAGGAGGCATAGGTCTACACCATGAGGTTTGCAGTGCTGTAACAAGGCACGCTACTGCTGCTGCAGCATTGCTCATCACTTGAGGTGTTAAACAGTGCCTCGGAATTCTAGATGCACACCTGCATTTCTCAGGTTCTTCCCCAAATTCACGATTAGCTCCCAGACACATGGGTCTGACCTGAGAGCGTGGCCATCCCAGCGCAAGCCAGGGAAGGGACCTGCAGGACATCACAGCATCTTTTCTACAACACCAGGTGTCAGCAAAACCCCAAAAATGGGAAGCAGTTGTCTGTAGTCCAGCGATTTAGGCTAAAACCGGGCTCTGTGCTGTGTTTGGAGTGCGTGGGTTGCATTTAAAAAAAAAAAAAAAAAAAATTGAGTTGTACGTGAAACACACCACCACAATCGATCCCTGGCTTGTTTCTTACATCAGATGCCAGGGACTTTTGGGCTGCCCTTCCCCAACGTGCTTGCTATTTTCACTGCGCTGCTCACGTCTGTATTCCAGCTTGTGGTTGTGTCTGAAAGTTTCTGAGGGGAGCCTTTCTCCAATTTTGAGGGGTTAAATGAATCTTCTGGTATGCAGGAAGACGTGAGGCCATTGGGGATTGTGTGTGATGGCTGAATACCAAACCGATTCCCAAACAGCTAATCAACGTGGGCCATTTTTAGAGCTGTTACTATTAGGTTTCAGATTTATCGTGGTCCAAAAATGGAAATGTATCAGGACGCTCTGCACACCCCTATTGTTTCAGGCTGCCTGCAGGCTCCGGAAGACAATGTCTGAGCTAGTCAGTACTGGTTTTATACACAGAGGGGATTTTGCCCCCTGAGACCAGATCTTTAGAAAGAAATACATTGGTGTAAATAAACACACTGCTGGAGGGTGGTGAGGAGCCCGGATTTTGTGCTAGGGAACAGCCTGAGCCAGGCTGAGCCCCACTTTTGGAGGCGCTGGCTGCTGTTTTGTCGGGCTGGAAACGCAGCTGCCCTTTCCCCTCTGCTAAAACCAGTTCCAGGTATCGCTGAACCTGCTGTCACTTGGAGGCATCATGCTGGGCTGGAGAGAAAACACAGGAAAAACTGATTTTGAAGAAAACAGGCACACTGGCACTCACGAAATGCTGGCTGCCTCTCCCTATTTCCCTCAAATCGACATTTTAAGCCACAGGCACAGAGGCAGGAGGGCAGATCTGGCACAGACCCCGCTTCTTTAACTGAATTCCTGTTTCAGGCACAACCCTGCCCCTTCCTGTGATGGTTTCTTGCAGGGTTTACACAGGGGTTTACTCTTAAAAACTAGGCTTAGCTTTGAGTTGGATGTTGCCTGTTATGCTGCCTGCTCAGAGCAGGAGAATTTGGGACCTGTGAGCCCAGCGTGCGTCCCCTGCCCTGCTGCTGGGGGACTGGGAAGGGAGTGGGGACCCCATTGACACCAAAAACTGACTTGGTACCTTGAAACTCTACCGCCTTTTACAGCTCAAGCTGCAGGAGAGGGGAAAGCTGGCCGGGGGAATACGGGACTTGCTTATTTTGCCTGTGGTCTTTAGAAGCGTGAACAGAGCCCGTGACAGTTTATTTAATCCGAAGCCTCAGAGGGAGGCTCCCAGTCTTATTACCCTATCTCCATATCAAAAATATCCATATAAATATCCCTGACGCCTGATGACGTGTCCGCCAAGTGTCAGGTGGGGTTGGTAATGGTAGTTGGGTGCTACGGGGCTGGACTGGGAAGCACAACAGGGTGACGGGTGGGTGTGATGCTGGCCAGCCTGGGGGCTTGGGCTCCCCTCCTCTTCTGGGGTTCAGAATTCAGGGCTTGCCTGTTTTCCTCGTTTAACCAGCTTTTCCCCATGGGAAGCAGCATCAGCAAGACACCACGGGGCACAGGGTCCTGACCCAGACCCCTATTGATTTCAGCACCCACACCAGCCAAGCCGGGTGAGCCCTGCTGGCATCCAGGCAGCACAAAATCACTGTTTTTTGGTTCAAAGCGAGGAGTGTTGGTCTAACAAAGTTATGTTTTCATTTTAGCTGGGCGGATAACATGGAAAATCATCTTTCACCCTTTCCACGCGTTGTATTTGTCGTATTTGTCCTTTTTAAAGCTTTTTTTTTTTTTTTCTTTGCAAAGGGCGAAGCGAAAGAAGCCAGCTGGGAAGTTTTGGGGTGGATCCTTTTTCTTTCTTTTTTTTTTTTTTTTTTTTTTTTTTTTTTTTTTTTT
>NW_020799113.1:19778462-19850507 GCF_003259725.1 Athene cunicularia | reverse complement strand
AGGGGTGGCTGAGGCAGTCCCCGGGCGGGATCGCTCCCCGTGGGTCGGGTGGGTGGTGAGAGCCGCGGGGGAGGCACCGGCGGTGGCCCCGGATATCCCGGCGGGAGGGTCGCACTGGCATAACCCCGGTGTCAGCCCCCGGTGTCCCACTGGCTCGTCCCGGGGGGGGTGGTGGTGGTGTCCCTTCTGCCCTCCGTCCCCGGGGACAGACCCTCCATCCGCCCGGAGAGACCCTCCCTCCCCCTGAACAGCCCCTCCTTTCCCTGGGACCGAGCCCCGCTCCCCGGGACAGACGCTCCATCCCCGGGGACTGACCCCCCCCCATCACTTTACACTCCCCCAGGCCAGACCCCTCCGTTCCTACACCGTGTAAAAGTTCTCCCGCCCGTCCCCTCTCTCCCTGCATCTGCATCCGCTCCTAACGATGCCAGCCGGACGCGCGACCCCCCCGAGCGAACTCCGGGGCCTGGTGGCTTCGCTCCCCAAGGCTGGGGACGTTTTCGGGGGGGGGGATATTTCTAGCAGCTGCCACAAGCGCCTCTCCTTCTCCTCCGACATCGAGTCGCGGGGTTGGGGTGTCGAGTCTGGCGACCTGAAGGCTGGGCAAGTGCAGAAGTGCGTCTTTGGGAGCCGCTTGCAGCTGCTCTGGCTGGTGATGCTATTCATCACGCAGCGCTTTTAGGGGTGACCAAGAGGGTTTAGGCTGGACTCCCCCTCTCTCCTATGCGCCCAGCGAGATGCCTCGTTCTCTGGGATAGCTGCAAGCAGAGCGTTTCACTCGGCAGCATGAGGGTGCCTGGAGTGGCAGGCGGGGAGGTGTTTTCCCGTCAGCTCCACCAGCCAAAGGACCTGATGCAATAAACCTCCCGGTGAGTAACCCTAATTTAGGCGAGCAGCTGGATTAGAGCCAGTGGGGCTGGAGGATGTGCTGGGCAAACACACCCTTCGGAGCTGGTCACCGCAAGGAGGGTGGAACAGGAGATAGAGAGGTGAGTTGAGAGCAGAGCTCCAGTGGCAGAAACATCTCCAGAGGGCTGGGTCTCTGCTGCTGACTCCCTGAGAGCCTGAGCTGCTTCGCAGGAAGGAACTAGGAGGATCCCTGTGAACCTCAAGTCCCAGGTTTGAAGCCACCTGGAGATGCACTTGAACCTTGCTGGAGAAGCTGGTCAGGATCAGGCCAGTGCAAGCACAGCACGGGGGTGCTCAGTTCTGATACTGCTCCCTGCCGCCGCCAGGTATCGGGGGCTTTCATGCCAGCGTGCGCATTTCTGGGGTCAGAAAATGTTCTATTATGGGCCAGAAATTGCATCCAATTATAGCCCGTTAGGGGCAGGGAGCAGAGCAATGAGAGGAGGAAGGCTGGGAAGAAAAGCTCAGGGCATGTGGAAAGGATTTGTTTTGAAGAACTGAGTCAGTTGGAGGATGTTTTCCTGGAGTAGCCTTGGGAAAATGCTGCATTTGCTTTGGTTACAGCTGTGTGATAGCCTGGGACATATGTTATCTGGTGATGTTCATTTTTGTTTCTCTGCTGTTGCCTCTGGAGCATCCCAGCTGGGATAATGTGGAGGGAAAATACCTGATGAGGCTTCCAGGTGTCCCCAGAATTGCCCCTACCTGTGGTGTAGGCAGCCCCAAGCATTTGCCTTGGGTAGACAAATAGTCCTGGAGCTGCTCTCCAAAAGCCTGACATCCCTCACCACCCTGGGGCCAGGGTTTGCCAGGAGCCCCCCCTCTGCTGGCACCCTGGGTGTGTGCCCCCCTGTTCCCAGGCCCTGCTCTGTCGGGGCCATGGTTTGTGTCTCTTGAATGGGTTGCAGACATCTCACTGTGGTGGCGTTGGGGTGGGCAGGGTGGTACAACTGCTAGTATTCGAGCTGCTGGCTGTGATGCTTCTCCCTCCACGCTGCCTTTCTGAGCTCGATCTCAAGAGAGATGAGATAATCCAGGGCTGCATTAGCGCGTCTTGCCCTGGGGACACCCCTGCTCCTGCGGTCTGTGCTGGTGGACACGAGGGGACCCTGTGCCAGTTGCTGGCAAGCTGCTGCAGATTGTAAAGGTTTTGCTTGCCAGGGGCAAGGGACCCCAGTGCCTGGCCAGTCTGTGCTGGAGGAGGGGGGCACGGGCCCTGTGCGCTGGGGTTTCCAGTGCAGAAAAATCCTCTTCGGGTTCGGCTGCCAGAGCTGAACTGTGGGTGAAGATGCTCTGTGCCCTGAGGGGGCTATATCAGCCGTGCAGCCCCTAGCAGTCCTCATGTCTGCTCATCTTCCAGCAATCCTCCTCCCTCACCACACAACAGTGGGGTTATGGGGTCCTGGAGTGGCCGCTAGCTGCCCCATGATTTACCAGTCTGCCCAGTTGTACACTGGAGTTGCATTGGCTTTGTTTGCCTTTGAACAGTCTCAGCATGGTGTGTGAAGAGTCTGGGAGGAATAACTTCTTCTCCTGCTCCCGTTACACCCGGTGGAAAGAGTTTCCCACTGACTTCAGTGGAAACCTCTGCCCGGGAAAGCTGGCCAGAGTTGCTTGCACCACCATAAATCAGGGATTGTTCTCCAGGAGCTGTCGGTGTGCCGAGAACGTAATACCCGGTTAATTGATGAAAAATCAACGCTTGCAGTCTCCTGTCCTGGTTCAGGGTTGCCAGCTCTCATAAGGAACTCTTTATGTGAGAGCCTTGGCTTGTGTTCAGAGGCAGGGTGGGGGGAAAGGAGAAGAAAACGTAAATTTTCTGGAGCGTTGGAGTAGCCAGGCATTTGAAATGGTGCTCCTGGCAGGATGCAAAACCACAAAACAGCATGAAAAAAAAATAATTGAACACTTTTCCTCCCCAAAATCTTAAAGTTTGTCTTTTAAACCTCTGTAAAATATTTGTTGAGGGACCTGGGTCATCACTTTTTGCTGTTTTGGCTTGGTTTCCTGGCTGCTGGCTTTGCGAGGTTACTTGTTTGGATCACAGAAGCAGGGAAAAAAGTAATTCCTGGGAACTCAGGTGGATTTGGAGATCACAACAATTTGTTAAAATATCAGAAAAACAAACAAGTATAGTATTCAGCAAGAAAAACTCCACTTCTTATTTGTCTGCTGCTTCTGCTGAGGCTTTGGGTTTGGGTCCTGTCAGATTTTCTGCCTGTTGCCAGCAGGAAAAAACTCACATCTAAAATAGTCACCTTTCCCCTGGCCCTGGATTTTCCATCATCACGTGATTCCGGAAGCTGAGGATTTAGGAAGAAACATCAGCCGACGTGAAGCTGATTTTAAAAATGAGACAGGCTGGAAACACAAGTTTTGCCATTCAACAGCGAGTCCAGTGCTGTGCAACCATTTAAACCGAGTTTTATACCCCTCGAGCAGTGTCTAAAGCTGTTGGGAAAGGGTTGAGAATTTATCAGACATAATTTTCATTATAAACCGCCGCATTTTTTGTATCACTGGCATACAAATCCATCTCAGGGTGAAGCTCCACACATCAAGTGGCAGCATCTCTCTGCTGCAAAGCAGGGCAATAAAATAAAATTCTCTAGAAAAGCTTGGGTTGTAGTGAAGAGAGTCCAGGGGGATGGTGGGCTCCAGCCCACAGGGGCATCAGCAGTGCTCTTTGTGCCCTGGTGTCGGCGTGCCAGTGTGAATGAGCATTGCACATAACTGCCCATTAATTAATATTTATCTTATTAGGGGAAGGGTTCTGGCTGCTATGGCAATGAAATGGTGCATGGGATGGAGGGACCTGCAGTCCTGTCTGCTGTTGGGCCTTTCTGGCTGGCATGGTTGTAATTTTGGCATGTGGCTGTTAGAAAGCGGTTAAAGACATCTCTCATCACTTAAGTGATAATTTTTTTTCTTTCTCTCTCATGTGTGATATATGGTGTTGGCTGGAAATAGGAATTTAATTAAAATTCAGAAAGCCAGCATTTTGTTTTGAGTAACTTAGAAAAGCCTTTAGTAAGTTAAACACCCAGTACACATTAAATATACTTAAAATGCCGGAGGTTCCCTCTGCACCTGCGAGGGTCCCCGTTTGCTGTGGGTCTGTTACAGCCCAGCCGCTTTCCTCACAGGGCTTTAATGAAGTCAACTTTTTCCTCCAAATCTGGTTGTTGAAACAGATACGCCCCACCTTATCAGGCCCAGCTCTTGTATGGCTGCTGTAGTATCAGGTGGGAAAGTTTTAATGCAGGGGCTGGAAGTGGAAATCTGTCCAAAGTCCTCCCTCCCTGTGTCTCCTGGTTTGCTCGTTTGTCCCACCCGGAGCACGTGTCCGACGTGAGCATCACTGCCACAGGGAGGGAAAAAGGTTCGTGTTTGGCATTTGCCTGCGGTCAACAGGCAACGTCGTTTTCTGATCCGGTGTGGGGAGGGGATGCGACCGTCCTGGCAGTCTGTGAGTGCCCCAGGGACAGAGCTGGCACGTAAACCCTTTCCTTGGGTCTGCTTTGTAGGACTGTTGTGTAAAGGGCTTGATGTGATCACCAGGATTCACAGTGACATCGTGATGTTTTCTGCCCTAAATCACAGATTTCCCTAACTTGAGCCCCAGAGGAAGCCTGTAGTCAAGCGAAAACGTGTAGTCTTCTCAGCAAATCTGAGCCAAAGAAGTGGAGGCTGGAGTGGGGTCGGGTGGTGGCTCGGCCATGGCTGCATGTCTGTAATGGGGGAGGCTGCCCCTGCCCCTCGTCCCACATTGCTGAGCAGCAAGTGCAGTGGTGCTGCTGCTCTGGAGATCACATGTGGATTTGCAAGCAGGGCATGCCGTGGGCACAGGGCGTGCGGTGAGCGCGGGGCATGCAGTGAGTGTCAGGGATGCAGCAAGTGCAGGGGATGCACAGGGCATGCGGTGAGTGCAGCGTGTGCAGCAAGTACAGGGAATGCACAGGGCATGTGGCGAGCACAGAGCATGCAGCGAGTGCAGGGGATGCAACAAGGCTGGGCTCTGCCTCCTGCAGAGGCACCCGTGGTGCAGTTGTCTGGTGGCAGCCGTCAGAGCCTGTCTATTTTCTCTCAGGTTTAGAGGAAATACTCTTTTTGTTGTTTGGGGTTTGTTTTTTTTTTCCCCACTTTCTGATTTTCTGAGCACTACCCCGAAACACGCCGTTGCTGCAGCGCCTCCAGACCCCACCAGCAATGGTGCTGCGTCCCTCCGCGCGTCACCGCTGGGTGTGGAGAAGTGAGTTTTGCTTTCGTTTGCCAGGCTGGAGCCCTTGGCTTTCCGCCGGGTGAGAACTGCGGAAACACCTTTGCCGCTGGGAGGTTGTGGGCCCTGTCCTCTCTGGAGCATTCAGCTCTCTGGCTCTTTGGGGCTGTGGTTTTCCGCCGGTAAGTCGTTTTAGATTTTTTGCGGAGAGTGTCATGACATTTTCAGACTTCACCCAGAGAGAGTTTGAGAAGGAATCCTGTTTCCCTTTGCTGCCCCAGTGCCCGGGCAGGCTCTGCCCGAGGTCAGTGCCAGCCAGCTGGTGATCGAGGATGCCTGCACGCTGGAAGCATGTGTGGTTTTACTCTCACATCCCTGGCTTACTAAGATTCCAGTTTCAGTCTCTCTGCGGGTGTGAGCCCCTCTGCAAGGATGTGGGTCTCGTCCTCTGGTCCTGGAGCAGTGACTGGGCAGGGGCCATGTCTCTACAGTTGTGGGGGGACCAGCCTCCGCCCTGGAGGGGCACAGGTACGGGACCACTTGCCTTTCCCAGCACCCTCATCCCTGGGGACAGCTACAAGGCAGCTTCTTGGGGCAGAGCAGCCCCAGGGCTCTCCAGTTTCTGCTTGGATGGGGGAAGCAGGTTTGGGTGGTACCACGGGGGGATGTGGGGGGACCTTCAGGGACTCTTGCTGGCACTGCATGGTGGTACAGGAAGCAGGGCTGTGGTAGGAGAGGGGGGTGCAGGGCAGGATGGGACTGTGAGTGTCCCTTTCACTCTGCGGGTCCTTCATCATGAACTGGCTTCTTCACTGGTGTCACTCCCTCCGAGAGTCCGGCAGCTGCTGTGCTGCACATGGAGATGGCACAGGAGCAGCTGGAGGTGGTGGGTTTGTGCTTGACTTCTGAAGCAGCTGCCTCAGCTCTGGGCTGGGCAGGGGAGGTGCTTTGGAGTTGCTTTTCAGGTGGTGATGTTTTTAAACTGAGAGCAGTGGATGGTGCTGACAACCCCTGGGTGTTACAGGCAGCACAGAGAGGCCCCCGTGCCACAGCTGAGGTGGAGCAGTGCTGTTGGTGGTGATGTACAAGCAGCAGAGGAGCTCTGCCAGTGTGGTGGACCGTAAATAATGATGTCTTCTAATCCCCTTGAGGGTCTTATGTGCCGGACCTGTTAACGTGATTACAGTGGTATTATGCTTTTATGGTACCTGCCAGTGTCCCAACTCAACAGGGCACCAGGGAAGCTGATGTTCCAGCACCTTCATGTGGATGGAGACATGTCCCTGCACATCCCACAGGATGCCCTGGGAAATGGCAGTTGGTCAAGGGATGCTCTAGTCCTGTGGCTTCTAAAGAGTGTCCCCGGGCCAACTGACAGCAGCACCCATGTGTGGGACAGGTGGCATTGTGGCTCCTCTCCTTGCACCGTGGAGCTCCTTGCAAGTAGCAGTCCAGAGGCAGGGCTGCAGTGTCCCCTCTGGCCATGAGCAGGGAGCAAAGGCAGCTTCCCCCAGGGGCTCCCCGGGACAGGGACTGCTGTGAGGTCCCCAGGAGTTTTTATGGCTGCTGTGCCTTCCCTTTCACCTGTTGCTCTTCTCAGGCTGGGAAGCAGTGATCTTTCCTCCTGCATCAAGCTGGAGAAGCTGGATGGGGCTTCCAAATCCCCAGGTTGGAGGTGTGTGTCCCGAGGCTGCAGAGGGAGCAACAAGCATTTCACAGAATCACAGAATCGTCTTGGTTGGAAAAGACCTTGAAGCTCCTCCAGTCCAACCATGACCCTCACCCTGACTGTTCCCAACTCCACCAGATCCCTCAGCGCTGGCTCAGCCCGACTCTTCAACCCCTCCAGGGATGGGGACTCCCTCCCTGCCCTGGGCAGCCCATTCCAACGCCCAACAGCCCCTTCTGCACAGAAATCCTTCCTCAGAGCCAGTCTGACCCTGCCCTGGGCAGCTTGAGGCCATTCCCTCTTGTCCTGGCGCTGGTTCCTTGGTTCAAGAGACTCATCCCCCCTCTCTGCACCCTCCTGTCAGGGAGCTGTAGAGGGCCAGGAGGTCTCCCCTCAGCCTCCTTTCCTCCAGACTAAACCCCCCCAGTTCCCTCAGCCGCTCCCCATCAGACCTGTGCTCCAGACCCTGCACCAGCTCTGTTGCCCTTCTCTGGACACGCTTGAGTCATTCAATGTCCTTTTTGTAGTGAGGGGCCCAAAACTGAACCCAGGAATCGAGGTGCAGCCTCACCAGTGCCGAGTACAGGGGTAAGATCCCTTCCCTGTCCCTGCTGGCCACGCTATTGCTTACACAAGCCAGGATGCCATTGGCCTTTTTGGCCACCTGGGCACACTGCTGGCTCCTGTTCAGCCAGCTGTCAATCAACCCCCCCAGGTCCCTCTCTGACTGGCACTTCCATGGAAAGTGCTTCTTTCTTCAAAGTTATGACCCCAGATATATCAATGCTTGGATGTGGGTCATGTCCCCATTATCCCTCTGGTTGCTTTCTGGAGGCAGGTCTCTTGCTGGGTGAAACTCTCCCTGCATGGTCAGGGTGGGATCCTGGTGTTTCCTCCTGCCCCATGCTGGGCCTGGGATGCTGGGATCAATCTGACCTAACACTTAATTGCTGCAGGGCTGATTGCCATGGGTTTCCTGGGAGCTGGGGGAGAGGATGGTGCGGCCTGTTTGAAATCCTGCATGGTGTACAGGTACCCCCTTTCTGGAGGGGCTGAAATGTGAAGACACTTTGGGTGGCCAGCTCTGGTGCCGCGGGGTTTGTCTTGAGGTTTTCCTGCGATTTGTGACTCCCAGGTCACCCTAAGTGACTGTGCTGATCATCACCTGCCAGAGAAGCTTGCCTGGGTGCTGCTCATGTACTGGTTGGCTTGAGGTTTTGGCAAGGAGGGTGCTGCCTATGCCCCCACCAAACCGTGCCAAGGTTTGGGGACTTTTCTGGGGACAGCAGAAGTCTGAGAGAAGATGGGCATTGTGGGTGACAAAACGAAGAAGCAGCTGCTGTCACGCCTCACTTGGGACGGGATTTCACAACACCAGTGTGAGAAAGCTAGCTGTCAGCATGAGCAGCATTACCCATTGAAGCATCAGTAGGCACGGTTTCCATCAGGAAGAGTTCACTGGGGAAATTAGTTAATTATTTTGTTCTGAAACCCTCTTTCCTGCTGTATCAGGCCCCCAAAATATCTTGCTACAGTCCCCTTGGCTCCTATCATTGGGCAGGGCTGTGGGACTTGCTCACAGTGCGGCAGCCTGGAAACCAGAGCTCAGCCTGGGCATTCCCCTCTGCCGGGTCTACCCCAAAATCTCTGGGAATTTGGGAGAATTTGAGATCAGTCCCAGCCCTGCCGTTCACGCTGGGATGCTGAGGCAGTTTTCAGCCTTTCCCTGCCTCACAGGAGAGGTGAAGGTCCTCTGATGGTAGTGGGTACCCAAGGTACATCCTTGCAGGGAGTTTTCATGTGGAAGCATCCCCTTGCCACCTCCCCCAGCCTGCCCGCCAGTGGCAGAGGCATTTGCTGAGGAGGGAACCAGCAGCAGGGTGCTGTGTACATGACTAATTGCACGTGCATTCAGAAGGTAACGAGGCTGTTATTAAGACCAGGTGCAGGCTGGTCAATCCACCATGTTGCCTAGGCGAGACTGAAAGGCAAACATTTTTGCTTTGAAAAATAATTCTGGAGATTACTGTATCTGTTGACAGGAGGGAGCAAAGCGGCCAGTGCAGGGAGCTGCGTCAGGCATCCATCACAGCACATCCTGGCTTTTCCTGGTGTATCCAGCTCCATGTGTGCTGCCTTTCAGCTTTTCTGCTGCTCCAGGCAACCGGTTTCTATGTCCTCCTGCTCCTTTCCTTTGCTTCAATCTTCTGAAAACCCGTTTTCACCTGCTCTTCACTGTCCTTTGGGTACTGCTGCTCTCCCACTGTGTCTCTGCTGCTTGTAAGCTCAGAAATCTGCTTTATAGGGACCCGGATTTACCTGTTTGATACTCATCTCTCTCATTTTCCCCTTCCAGAAAGGAAATTTGCTTCTACAATTGCAGTAGTTTGCAGTGGGGCAGCCCAAGTGGGTAAACTGAGTCACGGGTGACTTCTGTGGGGTATTACAGAACTCATGGATCATCCCAAAGAAGTGGAGGGACATCCCCAGGAGGGACACAGAGGAACTTTGCACCAGTCACTGGTGGATATTGATACGGGGCTATTTAAAATATGCCTGGTATTCCCTGTGAAAATAAATCTGATTTCTTTAGGGAGAGGAGATCTCTGAAGTTTGACAACACTATTAATATTTTAAAAAGCCCTCAAAATGTTTCACTTAAAGCACAGTGACATGGCTTATTTTTTCCCTCTTTTTTTTCCTGTTAATGCATAAAATGGGGCCTTAGCATGTCCCAGGCGACTGCTTCTCGTGGGGCTTCTGTGGAGGAAAGGGGAACCTCCCAGGGCAGAAGCTAGTTTGCAAAACAGATAACGCCTTCTCCTCCTCCTCTTTCAGATAAGAGAGAATAAAAGATCCCAGGGCTTCCAGCTGGCCCTTCTGCACTGTGCTTTGGGGATATCCTGTAGAAATTGTGGGGTCCATGGGGTGAGGAGGAAGATAAAGAGAACATCTGTGTGCATTGCTCTGGGGCTCCCAGATGCTCATCTCAGATATTCTGGTTGGCCCTGGGGCTTGTGTGAACCTCCCAGCCAGCAAAACCCCTCCCTGTGGGACATTGTGGACACAGAGTGCCTCAGAGGTGGCCAAGTCATGGAGGCAAAAGCACTTGAAGGTTACAAAGGACAAAGATGCATCTGGCTCAGGAGGTCCTGGAAGCTGTAGCCCAGAAAAGATTTGGGGGCTGTGTCCATCCACCCTGATCCTGCTCTTGTGATGCCTCTTCAGGCATCTGCTGTGGCCGATGGCCGTTGGAACCGTGGGGCAATCGGACCCTCATGCTTGTCTCCAAGACCTCTCATTGGTAGCCTGGCCGTGTTTCGGCAGGAGAACACGTGTCCACGTGATCGGCACAAAGCCGGCAGCTGGGATTGTACATCAGGAGAATATTTGGCCGCAGATGCTGAGCGAGTTGCAGGGCGGCGTTCAGGGTGGCGAATGCGGGGAGAGGAGAACAAAAAAACAAGGAGAGACTGGAATACAGATGATGAAGAGCTGGTTCTTTTGGTGCCAGCTCAAATCTCCCCCTGAATTTAAAGCATTTGCTGGGGGGTTAAAATGCTGCTGCCTTGCTGAAGCCTGATGGTGCCTCAGATGTGAAGCCTCTGAGCCAGGGGACCTGTGGTGGCTGCACGGACCAAGTCCATGCCTGGCCCAGGGGAAGGTGCTGGGTCCGTGCTGGCGCAGAGGCAGAAGGGGCGGCTGTGATTTTCTGGTGGGGATGAGGTGTCTCCCGGGGATGTTTCCTGGGGCAGGACAGTGCGTGTGGATGAGAGACAGTGGCACGTACAGAGATGGCGGTGCCCTGGTGGCATCACCACCTTCTGCTCCTGTCACCTCTCTGAGCATTGTCTTTTCTGTGGGGTTGTTTGGAAGCCAACCTGGCTGGGAAAATGACTTTTTCATTTGAACTAATTACTTTTTGGCAGAATCAGGATGGTTGCGCTCCTCAGGGTTTTACACCAGGACTGGAGCTGGTGGGGACAAGTAGCCCAAGCCATGATTTGGGAGAGCTGCCCATCTCTTTGGCATCTCCATTGCTAGTGGCTGGCTGGACCAGCAGCTCTTCAGTGGAAAAATCATCTTCACTGGGATGATGGGGAAGAGGGTGGCAGCATCTTCCCATTTTGACTATGTGCTTCTCGGGGAGCATGGCAGGCTGAGCCCAGGGGCTGGAGCATGGACGATGCGCAGCACGCCGAGAGGATGTTTTGTGTCTGCCAGCCCTGGGAAAAAGCTTTTTCCACTGAGTCATTTGCTGCCTCTTCTTTTTGTGAGACGGTGCCGAGATTTGGGGGAAGGGGAGATGGAAAAACCCAGCCCAGATCTCCCTGCTCTGGCAGGACCAGGTCCACGCCAGCACAGCTGCCCTGTGTTTGCTTTTTGGAGGGAGCAGCAGACAGGCAGCAGCATAAATAGAACAAGCCTGGCTATTTTAAGACATCGATTACATGATCTGCACGTTAAGGAAAAAAAATAAATAAAATCTTTGTTTTAGCTGCATCTGTCAACATGGGCTTGAGAGGAGCAGAGGTAGCTCCAGTGGGGATGGGTGTTTTGGAGCCATCACCCCAGTGGCCACAGGGGCTTCATGATGGATGAAGACTTCTGCTTCTGCATGGGTTTCTCCTTGAAGTCACGGTAGATGGATGGTTGCCCGCACGTGCCACCATTTTGGTGCCACGCTGCCACCATTTTGGTGTTGAGCTGCTGTGGATGGGGAGTGACGGCATGAGATGTGGTTGATCTAGGCAAGGGGAAACCGTGCTTGGGGAAGGGATGTGGGTGCTGTTTCGGTGATGTACACATCACTGGCTCCCAGTACTGCAGCCAAGGATGGAGATTTTCTTCTTCTGGAGGTGTGTTTGGGTTCCTATGGGGCTGCAATCATTGTACCACTCTGACCCTGAGCAGCAGACTGTGATGAAGACTCTGCATTTACTGTTGGGGGTTAAAATTGGGCTTCTTTCTGGTGAATTAGTGCCAAGCAGAGATGTTGGCAGGTATGAGAGGAGGGCTTAGAGCTTTGGAAGCAGGAGCTCTTTTCCACTCAGTATTCATTGCAGCTGGGCTGAGTGCTCCTTCTCCCCCATCCTTGCTGGGGTCACTCCCTCCCTGTCCCCCATTCCTATCCCAGCTTAGAGGCTGAGCTGCAAGGGCAGCAGCCCAGCTCCCAGCCATGCAAGTGCTTGTAAATACTTGTGCCTTTCAGATGAAGTGCTTTTCAGATAAAGTGGGTGAGCCAGGAACCACTCTAGAAAAAGAGGGAGAAAGGTATTGAAGCAGCTGATGAAAAGAGGGCTCTCTCCACTGGCAAGCCCAGCTGCAAAAGTTTATTTGTGTAAATTAATCTGAAAATGCTTTTTCTTCTCTTTTTTCGCCCTTTTCCTCTTCTCTGTTGAAGACCTTTGGTGGTTTTTGCTGAGGAAACTGTACACCAGAAGGCAAAACTGTTATGTGGGATAGGGTTTTGCACTAATCATGATATAAAACACATTTATCTCTGCAAAATGGCTTTGGAGGTGGACTTTTGGTAAACTGTTCTTATGACAAAGGGGGTTTTGTCAGGGCCCTGTAAATCATCCTGTGCACCAGGTCATGCAGTGGTTGTCACATTTGCCTTGTTCTTCTGTGAACCAACTGTTGTTGCTTTTTAATTGCTGCCAGAGCCACTGCTTTCAGCTGGCCTGGTGAATTGGGTGGAGATGGGGCTGAACCAGGTTTGGAGCTGCCTTCCCCTCCACTCTTCCTCATGGTCTCGCCCCTTTCCCTATGACAATTTGGGGGACAGAGCTCAAGTTTGGCCCTCATAACTTAGGTCCATGGCTTGGCAAGTTTTCATGCTGAAAGATGGTGTAGAAGTGTAGCTCCTCCCCACAAAAACCCCCAGCATGCTGGAAGAAGAGGTTGGGGACCCTCCACTCCCTCAGGGGGTAAGCAGAAGATACTACCTTTCATTGAAAATCTTCTATTTATGGAGCAAAACCAAGACAGGTTGCAGGTGCTCTGCTGGGCTTCCACTCAGGAGGTCTGCCTGGTGTGGTGGCCACATGGGGATGGTGACTGGCCAGGGCAGATGCTTTAGAGCCAGGAAAGCCTTGTCACTTATTAAGTGTAACTTAGAGCATGAGGGTCTGGATGTGGACGCCCTGTCTGTGCCCAATCCACCGGGCTGCCTGAGCATTTTCTGTCTTCCCACTTGCACTGAGGTTTCTCTCCATTCTCGTGTCCCACAGACTGCCTGGAGCTGCTGCTGCTGGAGTCCATGGCGTACACCGTGACTCCCACACCGGTGGGGCCCATCGGCTCCCAGTACTGCGTCTGCAGAGTCGAGCTGTCTGTCTGCGGCCAAAACCTTCTGGACAGGGATGTCACTTCCAAATCCGACCCCTTCTGCGTCCTATTCATGGAAGTCAATGGGAAGTGGGTGGAGGTAAGTCCTGAAGTTCTGTGGATTTTCTCCTCCTGTGGTTTGCCCGTGCTGGTGTCTCCTCCCTCTTTGCTCCACTACAAGGCTGATCCTTGTTCCTCCCTGATCAGAGGTGAAAGCTCTTGTAGTCTTCCGAGGCTGTGTGCGTGGTGCTGGTGTGTTTTGCAACTGGTCCTTCCTCTGTCAGTGCTTCCTGCTTTGCACTGGGGGTTAGAATTAACCACACATCTCAAAATGCCAACCTCTGGCAAGGCACGTGGCAGGTGTGAAAGGATCTTGCCACCTTCAAAGTCATCCCAGCCCTTTCTCAGTCTGCTGTAAGCTGGGGGTGCTTCGGATGTGGGTGCCTGAAATGCTGATCCCATGTGACAGATGTTGTGAGATCTCGCTTGCAACAGGGCGTTTCTAGGTGAGTCAAGATAAGCTTGTTCTTGGATCCCAAGTTACATAGGAAACTGGTCTTTGGGTTTTGCTTGAAAAGTGGCTCTTCCTGGAGGCCTGGATGAGGGTCTGGCAGGTCAGTCCAGTGGAAGAACGCTATCCAGGGCAGCTCATGCTCTGAACACCTCCTTCAAGAGGTATATCAAGGTCAGCAGTCCTTAAGCTGGGCATTTCATGGGCTGGTTGTGGAGAGCGCAGGGCTGTGGGATGAGGAAGGACACTGCTGGGAGCTGGGTGCACCGGAGTTTGGGTCAGTTCAGTTGCAGACAGAAAGCAATCAGCTGGCAAATCTCCAGTGAACTCTTTGCAGACGTTGGTCTTTCCTCCTTACCAGAAATCTCACAAATACGTGCTTCAACTGCCGTGTTTGATATTGGGAAGCCCTGAGAAGAAACTGCAGATGGTCTTGTTATTTGCTTGGTTTCAGAAGCTGTCTCATTACAAATGAGAAAAGTGATTCCTACAGGAAGAGAGGAGAGGAGGGATCATGACATAGACAGTGGGATTAAGTGAACCCTCAGCAAGTTTTCAGATGACACCAAGCTGAATGGTGCAGTTGATATGTGCCATCCACAGGGACCGTGGCCAGCAGGGAGTGGGCCCGTGCAAATCTCATGAGGTTCAACAAGGCCAAGTGCACGGTCCTGCACCTGGGTCAAGGGCAATCCTCAGTACCTGTACAGACTAGGGGATGGATGGATGGATGGATGGATGGATGGATGGATGGATGGATGGATGGATGGATGGAGAGCAGCCCTGTGGAGAATGACTTGGGATACTAGGGGGTGACTTGGGATACTGGTGGGTGACATGACCTGGCAATGTGTGCTCGCAGCCCAGAAAGCCAACTGTATCCTGGGCTGCATCAAGGGAAGTGTGGTCAACAGGGCAAGGGAGGGGATTCTCCCCCTCTGCTCCATTCTTGTGAGACCCCCCTGCAGTGCTGTGTCCAGCTTTGGGGTCCCCAATGCCAGAAGGATACGGACCTGGTCAAGCAGGTCCAGAGGAGGCCACGAAGATGATCAGGGGGCTGGAGCACCCCCCTGTGAGGACAGGCTGGGAGAGTTGGGGGGGTTCAGCTGGAGAAAGGAAGGCTCTGGGGAGACCTCACTGTGGCCTTCCTATACATAAGAGAGGTTTCTAAGAAAGGTGGAGAGAGACTTTCTACCAAGGCCTGCAGTGACAGAACAATGGGCAACAGTTTTAAACTGGAAGAGGGCAAGTTTAGACTGGACATAAGGAAGAAATGCATGATGAGGGTGGTGAGACCCTGGCACAGGATGCCCAGAGAAGTTGTGGCTGGCTGCCCCATCCCTGGAAGGGTTCAAGGCCAGGTTGGACAGGGCTTTGGGCAACCTGGGCTAGTGACAGATGTCCCCACCCATGGCAGAGGGTTGGACTAGATGATCTTCCCTTTCAACCCAAACCAGACTGTGATCCCATGACTATCCTTCTTGCCAGCTTTGGATATCCCTGCTACACCAGGACCCTCCGCCCAGCAGATGTGCATGCCTGTGGGCTGTGGGCACTGAGACTGTGCTCAGCAGAGCACACTGGCATGCTCCCATGTTTGGGAGCGCGTGTTTTTATTTTCCTTGTATGCGCTAAGGAGCTGAGAGCTGCGTTCATTTCCTCTGCTTCCCCACACACTCCAACACAAGCTTACTCCGGGGCAAGACCCTCCTGATAAAAGGCTCTTTAAGGACAGGAGGACTTTCCATGGCTCTGCTATCCCTGGCAGTAGGTGAACACAAGATAAATCCATCCTTTCCAAGATGCAGGCAGCACACAAAGAGCCCTTGTGTGTTATTCCCTCCACTTCAGCAGGACGAGGCTGCCGCTAACCAGGCTAACAGAGCACGAGGAAAAGAGCCCTCAGCAGCTGTCTGAATTGTTTTGTAGCATAAATAAAATGTTGGCTTGATCCCAAAAGCTTGCTTCCCAGCATACTCACCAACTGGATGTGTATTCCTTTGAAAATCCCCCTCTTGCCGGGAAGGGACACAGGGGTATGCTGCATGGGGACTGGGTGTGTGCATGCTGCCGGTGCCGTGGTTCATCCAGAGGTGCCTGAACTGGCTTTGAGCAGCATGACCTTGGTCATCACTAGCAGTGCTGCTGCAACAGCAAGTGGTCTCACTTGGGTGGGTTCCCCAGGCAGATGATCTGCTGCTGGTTTTGCAGTCAGGGTGTGCACAGAGTGGACCAAGAACTCCTGAAGATGGTTTTCATGGTTCTCTGTTGACTGTTCAGCATCTCACGTGGAGAAGCTATAGTTGTCATCTCCTTCTGTGGTCGTCTGAGTTGGGCAACGTGCTGTCTGTGGTAAAATTGGTGTGAATCCAGAGTCTGTG
This sequence comes from Athene cunicularia, assembly GCF_003259725.1. NCBI lineage: Eukaryota > Metazoa > Chordata > Aves > Strigiformes > Strigidae > Athene > Athene cunicularia. The sequence continues at coordinate 19,834,485 of NW_020799113.1, read as the reverse complement.
CAAGAGCATTTAGCTCCATGCCTAAGAAAAAAATCTTTTGGCTACAGGGGAAAAGAATCTGGGATTAAATGACTGGGGAAAAAAGTGTGGACTTCATTTTATAACTGCAGTTGTAGATAGTATAAGACCTCTTTTCAATTGTTCTGGAAGGGAGAAAGTAATCAGAGCATGGGGGTGAGATGGTGTTGGGTGCAGCACAAAATGAGGAGCTGAAGGGTTACATTAAATCATGTAAGCCAAACAAAAGTTGTCCCGGTGCCTGGGAAATTAGGTGGTCTCATTTTCCAGGTACATGGGCAGCCTTTGAGCACTTGGCCAAGGAGCTGGTGAATCAATGGGCATCACCTAAGGTGTCCTGCATCTGATCTCCTTGCTGTTAGTGGGGAGGGTGTGGGGACAAACCTCACCTTACCATGGTCTGCAGTTAACTTTGCTCATCAGCTTGGCTGGGACTTAATGAGCTTTCCAGCCTTGATAGGTGTCATCTCTTTGACCTGATTGTACTTTTCAGGAATTTATCTTTCTGTCAGTAATGTCTCAGTCCAGCAGTTTTGATTTCAAAGCTTCTCTTACAATACAAATGTATGATGGTTTTTGGTTTTTTTTTTTTCTTTTCCTCTGTTATTTTTAGCTTCTTTTTAACTGGCACGATAGGCACTGGATGTCAGCCTTGAGTGGCAGATTGCTCAGCGCTTGGCTGCTGTGGCTTCAGCAGAGGTTAGCGTGTTGCACGAGCCAGCACGTGGTGTGGTGTGGTGTGCTTGCATGCCGTGGAGATGGCCCTGGTCAGCTGGCGCGGCGGGGGCACAGCTGGGGCGCAGGCACCCCGCACCCACATGTGGCAGTAGCGGTCTGTGGGTCCGGGCTGTGGCTGGATGCTGGGGAGGGCCAGGAGAGGGGGGATCTCCTGCCAGAGCCTGGCTGGATGGGACACTCGGTATACCTTTAGTAGCTCATGCCACCATGGTTCAGAGCTGCCCAGGGGTGCCGGCATTGTCCTGCGTGGATTTTGGCCACACAGACGTGCCCCTTCTCTAAGATGAGCCTCTTTCCCGTCTGAAAGCGGTGGCCTCAATAACGTAGTTGAGTGTAGGGGATGGATGGGGACAGCAGCAGCTCAATGGCCTGAAGCCATCCCACCACACTACCTCTGTGTCCTCTGCACCGGGTTAGTGACACGTCCCAGCCATCGGACCTGGTTTAGGAGGTGGGTCTCCTCCTCCAGGACCAGCCCCCACTGCGGTGGTGCCTGTGTCTGAGCTGGATGGTGGGGCTGTGGCACTGGCTCATGCCAACAGAAAGATTTCTGCTCTCTGTTCTTTCTAGCTGTCACATTTGTTCCCAAATACAATTATTTTGTCTCGCTGAACTTAATAGGAATTAAAAAACCTTTGTGAATCAGCCTCAGAGGGGATGGGGGAGGAAGGGACAATAAACCACACAGGCCGAGAAGTGACATGAATATGGGTGATGTTTAAATGTTCTGCCAGATGACGTCATCTCACAGGAGCCATGAAAGTCCTGGCCTGTGATGCCGGGAGCAGGGACACATGACTCAGCCATGCTGCTGCCTTTGTGTGGCCCTGAGTCATCCGGCCAGCCTCGCACCTTCAGCATGAGCTTTCCTCAGCGCTTGGGACAGCACCTCCCAGTGTTGGAGCATCAAGCATCTCCACATGCTGGAAATGCCTGAAGGTCTTTAGCCAACCTCCCTTCGGATGCCGGAGGACTCTGTCTGCGTTCCTTGAACACAAGGGCTGTCTCTGGAGATGATTTCCTGGTTTCGTGCCTGATTTGTAGAATCAAGACTCTTATCCAAATACATATCCATAATTAGCCTGGTTACATCTTAAAAACCTTTCTGCTTTTCTGCTCTTGTGTGGCAAAGCCACCTCTGATCTTTACAGGAATGCAGACATGTAAGCGCTGGGGGTGAAGGGGAAGGCAGGAGCTGATGGCACGCTTGTCTCCTGGTGGAGGTGGTGTAAAGAAGCCTCATACATGATGGTCACTTGCAAGATGACTATGTGCAGCAACCAGCTGGGGCTTGTGATTTTGTTCTGCTTCACACTGACAATAGGCAGGAGATTAAACACTCAGTGTAATCTGGGTGTTGAAGGAAGCCCCATCACTCCAAAGGGTTAGTTCAAGACACATTGGCTGGGTTTTTTTCTTCCCCTTCCCTGGGCCACCCCTTCCAGGGCAAAGCTGGAGCTGGGACCTCAAGTTTTCTCCTTCGAACTGGTGCCTGGGAGTGAGGGGTCTGGTTATCCTTGGCCCCTGACTTTCTAGTAGTTCAGAGAACATGGAAGGAGCTGAAATCCATCTTCATTGCTTGCACTGTCTCGTCTCCTAGGCTTGAGAGGGGATTGACATGTGTTGTGCTGCTGAAATAAGGTAGAGATGCTCTTGGTCCACTGCATCTCTGAGCAGACGTCTGCTGTCCTTTGGTACGAGATGGCAGCAGAGAGGGAAGAATCTGTGTGAAGCTGCATGGCCCTGGCCAGCTTACAGCCCACTGGTGTTGGTGTATTTGATTCCCTGAAGTGCAGTAGGTGGCTATTCTGGGAACACAGCATTTACTTTAGTCGTTTCTTGGCAATTAAGACAGTCTAAGCGACCAACTTCAAAAAACACTGCAATAGTTGGTATATATAGCAAACTCACCACATTTTCACTCAGTCACTCCAAAACCTGCCTCCTGTGCTGAGTAAGTTTCTTTGGGACTGAAGTATATCTTTGTGGGTTGGGGGTTTTTTGCTGGTTTTGGGGGGCTTTTTTCTGCTCTGCCATACTTATCCTTGGCTCTACAGCTCTGGCAGACATCTTGCCATCCCGCAGCCCAGCACTGCCCAGGGATGCCAGCATGGTGGTTCCTTTCTGCAGAGGTCCTGCAGAAAGGGACCTGGGATGTGCAGGTGGCTCACCCTTGCCCAGGGCCAGGTGTTCTGGCTGCAAGATGAGGTGGGATGCTGGCCAGGGCCGTGGGATGGCTGGTGACTCCATGCTGTCCCACAGGCAGATGGGACAGTCTTTCCAGACACCAAAGGCTTTTGATAAAAATCATACTGGCAAGTGCCTTTCTTTCTTTTTTAATAGCCCCTGTTATCATATCCTGGGGTAAGAGGGCAATGTGGCAAACGGCCAATGCTGCCAGCTCCTCTGCCAGCTCTGGTGGGCACATGACTGTTCCACCTTGGATGCTTGGAGCCACTAGTGCTTCCAGTGCCAAACTGGCTGCCACCTCTTACGATATCAATAGCTGCTCTTCTGGCAAAGCTCTTACTTGGTTTGCTTACTGAAGGGCTTTACCCCAGGCCGTGGGTGTTCGGTTCTTGTTTAGCTCTCAGGCTGTGCCCCCAGCATCCTTTCTGACTGTTTTAGCTTCATAAGGGTATGTTACATGTTGGGCTCCAAACTTGCCCTTTCCTGGTGTGTCTTGGGATGGATGATGGGCTGGTGGGGATGATGGATCCTGATATTAGAGTTCAGACCCTCCTTGGCCACTGACTTCCAGAAGTAAATACACCAGCTTTCTCAACCTCAGTTTCCCAGTTTTCCCAGTTTCTGCCACTCTGGCTAAAATTGTGGGTGGCTGTCTCTGTGTGAGCCCACCTGGTGCTGCCATCCTCCCAGCCCTCCTGCTCTCTGAGTTATGGGGTCATTACCGGAGGGCAGTATCCTGGGATCTCCGGTGTGGCTGTCCCTGCTTTTTTTTTTTTCCTGGCTCACACAAAGCTTTCTGTCCGCCTGTGCCATGCTGTGTTGTAAACCCACACTTCCACCGGCTGCCTGCCAAGTTTCCTCTGCTCTTATCGCTGCTCTTGGCTGTGGGATGCTGCAGTCCGCTGTGGTGCTTCCCTTCCAACAGCGGGTTCCCCACGCGCCTTCCAGTTGCCATCATCCTCTGTGCGCTTGCCCTTCCAAGCCGTCAGAGATGTCATTTCTTCTAGCCCGCTTGCAATAGCTCAGGATGACAAAATCTATTAAGTCGTGTCTTCTGGGTCCTTCTAGCCTCTTATTTCTCCTAATGCTTGATGAAATCTATGAAAAATGGCCTGCAGTAATTTTTTTTCCCCTCTTTTTTCCTATGGAGGGCCAAGAATAAACCCCATGAATGTTTTGGTTTGAAGTCTAGAGGGTTGCTGTTCTGGCTTGTGACACTTCTTGTTTTGCTTGTCCTTGCTGTTAGCTGCACAGCCTGAAAGGAGCAAGTTTGGCATTATAGCCGTGAGGTTCTGGTTGAGGATCTGTGTGAGAGCTTCAGCTCCTGGAAAAACAGGGCTTAGAAGGAAAAGAAATGGCTCTGGCTTCAGTGAGCCTTGAGTCCACACCGAGCCTCGGCTGGGTGGGCACTCCTGTCCTGGCTGTTGGCTGGGGTGGGCTTGTACAGCCCCATGCACATTGTCCTTGGGGATGCAGCTCTCTGCATGAAGTGCTGTTACTTGTTTAGACAGATCCCACCTTGCGTATGCTGGGTATTATGGTCTGCATTTAGGGGTAGCTCTTCTGAATTCCTGGTGCATTCGCTTTCTGATGGTCACTGCAGGGATTCTAGCTGAAGTCAGAGAGGAGACATGGCAGTGACAAAGATGGAAGATCCACATGCCTAAATGCCTCTTTTTTTTTTTTTTTCTTTGCAGTTTGACAGGACAGAGACAGCCGTGAACAACCTCAACCCAGCTTTTGCCAAGAAGTTCGTCATTGACTACCACTTTGAAGAAGTGCAGAAGCTCAAGTTTGCTTTGTTTGACCAGGACAAGTCAAGCATGCAGCTGTATGAGCATGACTTCCTGGGGGAATTCTCCTGCACGCTGGGCATGGTGAGTCTGAGATCCCTGCAGCAATCTGTCCTCCAGCAAAGGGTCCCCAAATCACGTCAGCCACAGGGGCATGAGGGGATTAGAGCTGCTACTGTAAAGTTTGCTGGGTCCTTCCTGGCAAAACTAATTTGATTTGCTTGGCATGTTTCAAATGTTGAGGTTGAGCTGTTCCACATTAGGGCTGTTGGCTACTGGCTCAAGTCTAAGTAGTCATAGTATGGGCTTGTGCTGGTGCCTGCAGAGAGGCATTAACTGGAAGCTTTTGGAGGTACCTGTATCTCACCATGGGTTATAGTAAGACCCCTGATGACCAGCTTGGAATTGGACTTGGTAAACTTCCAGATGATTAAAGTTAAGATGCATTGTGGTCTACCTTTCTATCCCAGTTTGGGGTTTGGGGTGGGGTGGGAGGTGGGGGTGTGTATTTTTTTTGCAAACCTTTCTTCACTGCCGTTGTATAGCAAATCATCTCTTCTGCTTTAGCGTGCTGGTGCAAGAATGAGTCTTCTGCTCTTCCTGTGGAAAAGCTTTCAGGACACAATGCAATTTATAAGCCTTTGGAAGGTTTTGCATTCTTAAGTCCAGACCCTGTTAGAAGCTGGCAGCTACATTCTCCAAATGTCTTTGTCGTCTGAGCTTGCTCTGACTCAGAGACGGGGAATGAGGGGGATTTTTTCTGTCCTTTTGCAGCATCCAGCAACTTGGGGCTGCTGCATTACCTGGCACAAGTGCAGAGGCTGGGAGAAACTGTCTCTGTTGTGCTTGGTGCTGGGAACGGGGAGGAAGGAGACACTGTAATAGGTGGGTCGGTGTGGACAGCCAACCCAAGGTGTTCAGGGAGGGTCATGAACGTGATTGCTTTATTAGAGACTGCAATATGGCACTGCACACGGCGAGGGGGGGCGAGTGACCGTACCATTGCCAACTCAAGAGCTTGATGTGTTAGAAGAGCACTGACATTTACAGCATTTGAGGTTTAATGTCTGGATTTTTGGAAGTGCTCTGTGATGACCTAGTTCTGCTCCTGCAGAAGTTAAGAGACAGTGCAGGCAACAGTCCAGGCTGGTGGTCAGTGATTTAGACCAAACCTGTCCTTTTCTGTAAGTTCTCATATTGCTGAAGCACAGCCACCTCTGGTGTGGGACAGTTCAACAATGCTCGTTGTGAGGATCATGGTCTTGATGGAAGCTGCAAGCAGAGAATTTATGGACATAAAGAAACAGAGCTGAAACCTTGATATTCCTAAAGGTGGCTCTGCAGAAGTTCTCTGACAGAGAGGAACATTATCTGTATGTTCTGGGGAGGAAAGTGGAGAGTCTGACCTATTTTCTCCTGCTTGTTGGGTCACCCAGACCAGCTCAACCCTTTCTGGTGCTTTGAAAGGTGATTAGCTCAGAGCGTGAGACTGGACAGGCCATCCTGTAGTTGTGGTAGTAGTGGGGATAGGCAGCTGTTGGCAGGTCTCACATCCAAGGTGCTTGCTCAGAATAGTTGATGGTTTAGCCATGGTGGCTGATGGGCATGACTTACCTGTCTACTATGCCTTTAGACACAGCTGGTGGTCTTAGTCCATCAGAAAGAAATGAGAGCTCTGAACTTCTGTAATGTCTTCAAGTATTTACACTCTGCAAAAGAATTTGGCTTATGTGTGTGCCCAGTTCTCATGAGTTTTTGTAGCAGTTCCCATGTGAGCTTTTTGGTGACCTTTAGTCCACAAGACACCAGCTTGGAATTGAGGGACCTTCTCATTTTCCCTCTTTTCCTGAAATTTCCTGTTAGCCTCCTCTCCCTGTGGCCTGTGTGGTCTTGAAGCACAGCCCAGTCATGGGGCAGAGGTGGGCTGGAGGGGTAGCACATGCACAGAGGTGCCTGGTGAGGAGAGGGGTGAAACAGGGTGGACAGGTGCTTGTGGGTTCAGCCACCCTGCTGTGGGTTTTCTGATGGCTGGATCTGGTCTGGTGAGATGTTTTCGTAAGCCTGCTCGGTTTTGAGGCATGAGCAGCTCTTAAAAGGGGAGCAGCTGTGGGTAAGCAACAACCACACAATGAGCATCTGACTTTTCAGTTTTGAGTTTGCATTGGACCTCTGTCAGATTAGCCAGATTGTTTTATTGCAGCTAATTAGGTCTGTGGTAAGATTTAAGAGGATGCTTGGATCATTCACAGGCCTGTAATGACCTCTGCAGCCAAATGAAGTGTAACAGGGATCAAGTTGCAGGCTGGAAGGTGTCCGTGGTTTCTGCTCACTAGGGTTGAGAAGGAGATTTCACCTCTACAGAGTGTGGCACAAACATCTAGTTACTCTGGCTGGTGATTCCTATGCATTTATGGATCAAAAGCACCAGGACATGGCTGGCTAGCCACACTGGGAAAAGGGTTTTTTGCCTTGAAATTGCAAGAAGAGGGAGAAGAACATTTCTGGGGAGCAATGGGAGAAATCCAGGTGTGACTGGATCACCTGAATGGCAGGAGCAACAAGTTAAGCCATTTCATTACGTGATTTTTTTTTTAATTAACGTTATTATTTTCTGACCATGTGTTGTAGAACCAAGAGTGGCGACAGAAGGATGGATGGGACTGCACTTGTTAAACTGCAATCCCTAGGTCTTAAAGGAGTGCCCACTAGGTACGGGAGCAGAGCAGAGATAGTTCCAGCAGGTTGCTAGGCCCCCCTGTGGGGGTCTGTGCCTCATGGAGAAAACTTACAGAATCCTCAGGTCTGAAGGCGACTGAAACTCAATGATCTGGGAAAAATCTCAAGACGTTTAATTCAGCTGCCAGATCATCCTGTCTGGCCTCATTGAAGGGGAGGGCATAGCTTTGGGGGTTCCGACCCCTGTGCAGGGGGTCCAGAACGATGCTGGGGCAGAGCACCCAGCTTGTAATCAGGATTCACAGGTAGAAATGTGGCCTGAAAGCAAGTTGCTGGCAGGGTTCATGTTAGAAGTATTTAAAATGGGGTTTGAAAGGTTCAGTTGTGATTTTGCTGCAAACAAATCACATAGCACCAGCTGTGTGAGGTCCCACTGACCTCCTCCACACAAAGAGCTGGTCCCTGGGTTCAGCAGGAGGTGATGCTTCAGCCTCTTGTGCCGTCACTGCTCTTCACTGTTCAGCTGCTGCCCTGCACCCTCCGGACTCGGGTGACAGTGTTTGTACGCACAGTATCACAGTCATCCCTGAATATGATGTATTTCTTCTACTGTTGTGAATGCTTAATCTGAATTAACTAACATGAGCAATGATCAGTTGCTTATGAGTCTGCTTTTGATCACTTGTACAATCATGACTTTATTTTCTTTGACTTCTCTAGATCGTCTCCAGCAAGAAAATAACAAGGACCCTTCTTTTGGGGAATGGCAAGCCAGCTGGGAAAGGGATGATAACGGTACGGTTATTCCTTTATGTTATCTACTGAGTGTGTGAAGGCAGATAATAACTGGGGGGTGATGCAGGACACTCACCTCGGGTCCAGGAGACTGGGGTTTAACTCATGAACATTTTTCCCTTTACCTCCCATTTTCCTGCCCACTTTTGTCTGTTTGGAGGACAGTTTATTTAGGGCAGGGACCATCTTGCTCTCTGTTTGCCTGGTGTCCAGAGGTATGAGTCTTCAACCTCAGCTTCAGTCTCTGAAATAAGAAAAACCTCAGTCTGGAGAAGTACAAATCTATGCTGCTGTTGTTTGTTATCTGGTACGACATGCCTGCTCAGCCCTCTCTGGAGCAGTGGGATGTAAGAGGTCTGATTCCTTTGCTGGTGTTGGGGGGTTTTGTTTGTAGGAAGAGGATGGGAGCTATACCATAGCAACAACTCTCATAGCAACAGCTGCTGCTCCTGATGCAGACCCCTTTGGGCAGTGGCCTTCCTGCTGTGGATCTATTTAGTGATGGATTTTTTAAAAAGACTAAATTTAGGTACGTTTCCCTCCTGCCACATGTCCCATCCTTTTTGGATCTCTTCTGTATTATGTGTTCTGTGAGACACGCAGATGGTCAGCAAAGATGTGGAAGAAAAGGCCAACAAGGAGTTAAACCTCCATCAGGTTTAAGCGCACTGGAAGGGTTTAAAAGTGGTTTAAAAGTGGAGGACCTGGCTGCTGCAAGGGCATCTCCATTGCTGCTTGCTCTAGAGGCTGGAAAGATGCTGCCAGCTTTCTCTCTTAATTGCTGCAGTTAGTCTTTAAATGCCAAGGAAAAGCTGCAGTGGAGTTCACAAGTGGTGCCTGATGCTGTCCCTGAGGAGTGGGCTCTCAACACCCCATCCGGCGCTTGAGTGGGAACCAGATGAAAAATTTCCAGTCAAGTTAAAAGGTTACATGCTTTAAAAAAAAGAAGGTCCTGATCTGTCACTAATGTCTCGTTAAAAGTCAGAATCTGAGATGTCTGCTTCATTTTGTATCATTGGTACAGTTTTTTGATCTATTTGGTTTTTTGCGGATCATGTGGGGGTCCCTAGGTTTGAAGAGATGGTGAAAATCTCAAAGTGAGCCACTGTTTGTAGAAATCAATCCTGAGGTCTTTCCACATGCCTCTGCCAGACACAGCGGTGGAGATTTTATTGTCCATGGTGGCCAAGAGAAGATGCTACCAGCACCCTCGGCAGCATGACACAAGGATGTACCTGGCTTGTCTGCACAGTCTGGCTTTTACGTAGCCTCTAGTGAGCTCTAAAATGCCAGACACCAACTGAGGGGATCAGCAAAGGGCAAATTTCATCCGCTTCCTTACAGCTCCTCTTCCTCATGCTGGTTTTGGTGATCTCTCATGCCCACCAAGGACCGGGTGGGAGGGAACACTCATGCCCTGGCTTTGCAGTAGGGAACTTCTGACTTCACAGCTATGCGGAGCAGAGGGGAGAATTTGATTTTGCATGCAGTGACCACATTGCTCTGTGAACCAAAGAGCAGTGTCCTCTGAGGAAAGGCCGGGAGGTTGTTGGGAAGCTGCGGCTCGTCCCCTCACCCAGCTGCCCAGGCAGATTCAGAAGCTACATCTCTGCCTCCTTGTCTCTGCAACCTCCCCGGCTCTCTAAGTGCCAATAACCCTCTGATTGCTCATTCTGCAGAAAATTGTCCCCTTGATTTCTGCAAGTTTTTCTAAAAGCCTTGCTGTAATTACACTGTGTGTCTCCAGTGAAGGGTAGCCTCCTTGTGAGAGCCAGTGCTTGGGAGCACTGTGCGCAGGGAGAATGTTCACGCCACGCTCCCGGCCTTGCTGGTGCCCCTCCTGCCCAGGAGGATGCTGTGGCAGGGGGGTGCCGCGGGATGGCTCAGCTGGCCCCAGGGAGAGGAGGAGGAGGAGGAGGGGGAGGTGGGGAGCAGATGCTTGGGCAGGACACAGCCTTGAGGAAAAAAAGACAAGTGATTCAGAAAACGGTTGGTAACAGAAGTGAATAAATGTGGTTTTTTTGTTATAAACATTCCCTTTCTTAAAATACCAAGAGACTCATTAGACCATGTTCCAGACAAAACCAGCCCACTGGTGGTTGGCAGCCAAAGCCCTTCTGGAGCATATGTGAATAAAGTCTTAAACCGAAGTGATCTGGGCTGCCCTCCGACCTGCTGTGGCTTCTCAGCAGCAGCAGTGGAGTTTTCACCCTTGGGGTTGTCTCATCAGGTGATTGTGCAGAGATGTGGCTCAAGTCCTTGGTGCCACTGGCATCTCCCCAAAGGGATGGTCCAGCTGCTTTTTGCTGTGCCTAGCCTGGGACATGGAGTTTGAGGTGGCACATCTTGCTGGCAAGGGGGTTTATGGCTTCTGCTTTCTCTTGGCTCTGTCCTTGGAGGCTTTTCCAGGTCCTGAACGAGCCCTGGTGCAGAAAAGCCACATGAGACCAGCTCAGATGTGACACCCAAGAAAGGGGATGAGTTTGTTCCCAGAAGCTTTGTTTTAGATCTGATGTCACAGGGAAAGGAGGCTGCTCGGGTGTCCTGGCACCTTGTTCTCCCTTCAGGTTGTCCATTCAAGAGGCTTAATCATACCTGTTAACTCCCAGTCCCACAAGTGAACGTGTTTCATGTGGACTCAGCCCCAACAATGAGGCTGTGGAGCTCAGTGGATGTCATGGGGCTGCAGCACCAGCATCGTAGATTGTAGCCTCCTAAAATAACATATCCTGTTTTGGTTTAAAGCTGATGTGTCACTGCCTCTGTGCAGGAAGAATGACAGTACTCATCCAGGAGAAGTCTGGGCTTTTTTCCTCATTCTTCTCCATTCCAGTGAGAAGCGGGAAGTAAACTTTGGTCCCAAATTGATCTGCAAAGGTAAAATCAGTTTAATTCCTCAGTAGTGAAATACTGTTTGCATTATGTCTTAACTTGGAAACGCAGCTTTGCAGAAGTTGTGCAGGTATCCTCAGAGAGTGCATGTCCTCAGGGTCTGGATTCTCCTCTGACTTGGTGTTCACTTTATTTTCGTGCTGAAAATGAATGCAGCCTTCCCTTGTCTTTCAGATAGCTGCCCAAGAGCTCTCGGATAACAGGGTGATTACTCTGAGCATGGCTGGAAGAAAACTGGATAAAAAGGTGAGAGGGGTTGTGTCTGGGGATGCGGTGTTAAACTGCCCTTCCTAGGCTAAAGGATCTAAAGAAATCTCTGCTTGTGCATATAGCAGTGACAGAAAATAGTCCTACTGGAGAAAGCATTAGGATGAGACTGGAGGGGTTCAAGTTCTGGCCGTGCCACTGGCTGCTGGGTATGCCTGTGCCTCAGTTTCCCTATTGTCACGGTATTACTTTCTTCATCACACGTGTTGAGATGGAAGGATTATGACACAGGATCTGTGTGCTATCATGTCTTAAAGGTAGCAGATTTACTACTTCAGTGGCTGTGTTTGGAAGTGTCTCCTGATGGAGCTGGCAGTTTTGATGCCCCTTGAACCTGTGTCTCAGAAGTGCTGAAACCTTCTGGCTTATTGCCTCTGGAAATGGAGTGAATATCTGCTTGTATATTAAACAATAGGGCCCGTCTTTTCCAAGGAAGAAGTGTTGACCTCACGGAGGCAGGTAATGCATGAGTTTTGCTTTGGGTATGATACATAGGAAACCATGAGCCTTTCTGAGCAAAGCCATTTGACCTTATTTACCTGGCAACCAGCACTATTTCTCTTAAACCAGTGCTGTTGCTAAGCGATTGATGGGAATATTATTTTTTTTCCTTCTTCCTAGTCTCTCCAGAGCTTGTATTATTGGCAGGATGGCCCTCGGTTTTCAAACCTGGGTAAAGCAAGCATCCAGGCAGAAGGGTATTTGCTGGGGCAGAAGATGTGGTTTCTCCAGTCCTGTTGTCCAAACTGGATGGATGCCTGGTTTATCCAAGTGTTTTTCCCACCTGTTGGGAATGGTTGTTTTTTCGCCTTCCTGCTTGCCCTGCCTAGTGCAAGGAGTCAAATGCCCCTGTTAAGAAATCCCCAAATAACTCTGCTTCATAAATGGGCTGGAAGATGTCCTTGAGCTGGTGGCTACCTCTGAGACACGGCCAAGGGTCAACCCCATGCCTGTCAATGAGGACATCCCTAATGCAACAGTTTTCTTCCAGCACCCCAAGAAGAAGCCTTGCAAAGCAAGGGATGGGATTTCACAGCAGTCTTGGTGTGCTTCAGCTTTGTACTTCAGCATCCCTTTGGCAGCTGTGGCCTTTGTGAAGAGTAGGGCCAATGACCTGGGTGCTCCCTGCAGCCCTGGTGCCTCAGGCATACATCCACTTGTTGTGTCGGCAGCTTCACTGGTGGCATCACTTGCTCCATGGGCACAAGTTGCCTTTCTAATCTGGTTTGCAACCAAGTTCCTCTACCAGGTTATGCAAAGGTGACATCTTTTGATATTCTTCAACCAGGCCATGATACCTATGGGTCTGCTGCCCTTCAGATCCCTAGTCAAGGTACAGAAAGTCAGCATCTACCTGGTTACACTGGGATAAGAACTGCGAATAATCATGTTCTTTCTGGGTCACTCTCAATATGTATCAGCAGAAAGGGCCTTCCTCAGAGACCGCCTGCCATCACCAAGAGCTGATGAGGTTTCTTTGCTGATTCCTATAACACAGCGCAGCGTTGCAGTGCTCAAAGTCCTGCTCATGGGCAGAGGATGTTCAGGCCACTTCACACAAATTAAAACGGTCTCTGAACAAGGAAACTGGATGAAACACAATATTTTGGGGCCATTATTAGTCATGGGTGAAATGCAACTATGGTAGCTGGGTAGAACTTGTTTAAGCTTAGGAAAGGCAGTGGAGAAGTGGCTAAGCAAAAAAACACAGGGGTAAGGCTGCAGCCTGAGGGAGTGACACCCTCCTGCACCATGCAGCATGTATCTGGGGAGCACAGCCAGAAGCTTGGACATCATGTGAAGGGATCAGATCTCACTGGATTTCATGGTGGGGCCATGGCATCATCTTGCTGCACATGCCGAGCCCAAGCTGTGAGCATCCCTGACCAGCAGCTGTGCCACAAACCCAACCTGGAGCCACTTTCAGCCCCAGGCAGTTCTTTTGCCATGATCACCCTGAGGCTGAGACCTCTCTCAGGCTGTGGGCAGGTCCTTCTCCCCATCACATGTCCGTGGTTTCTCCACCTGCATCTCACTACTGTTGGGATTCTAGAGGGCTTTCTGCAAGAGAATGGCCATGTGAGCAATCCTGCATGAGAACAAGACTGATAAGAGCCTCAGCCTGAGCAAGAATGCGATAAGGATGTGACCCTGAATGAGGGGGGAGAAATTCGATGAGACAAACAACCCTCGGAAGGGGTTGGGATGGAAGAAGAAGTTACATGAGGCAGGAAGCCTGGCAAGGCTGATGTGGCACTTTTTATCTAGTCATAAGAAGGTTTAAAGCGCGGGCTAAGTTAATTGTCAAATCTTGAGGACTTGTACTGCATGTTACTCACGTGTGCGGGAGAACATTATAAAAAGGCTTTCTTAGTTTTAATAAACGGGCATTGCTTGATCACATTGGTCATGTGTGTGCTCAGCTCTCCTGCACACTACCTTTCTTTAAATGCTGAAGCTGCGCAGAGGGAACATGTCAGCAGCAGAACCAGCCTAAGGCTCTTGTACCTTATGTCAGATGAGCTCTTAGGAGAGCTGTTTTAATAAAAAATATCTTGCAGAAGAGGAGGTGTTTTCACCTGGGACCAGCCCTGGTGAACTTGGCCTCAGAGCCATGTGTGCCACCACAGCTGTGGGGATGACAGGAGGGCAGCGATGCTTCGACGTGGTGGGGGAAGAGCAAGCACAACGAGCCAGGATTGGTGCTGGAAGCTGTGCTTTGGGGAGCTGCCTCTGGTGAAAGTGCCACCTCCGCCCTCTTTGTCCATGATGTACAAGGACCAGTTTGGATGATTGAGATGCTTGGACCAGTTTGCAGATTGATCTGGTCTGCTGAGCTCCTTTGGTTGCTCTATCTCCCACCAGGCTCACAGGGGTGAGATGTTTGTGGTTTTGACATTTTAAAATAGCAGCCCACAATCCTGTGGCCTGGAGGCATCTCCCAACCTGCTCTGAATGGAGCAAGGCTGACCAGACTGGCAAACTAGGCTGCTCTGAGTGGGTTGGCAGCAGACATCCTTCAAAGCTCCCTGCTCTCCTCTGAGCTGCTGCTGCCACCAGCCCACACTGGGCTGGTGCTGATGAAACCACGTTGGGTTTCAGGTTAAGCCGGCATTGGCAGGGTCAGGTACCCACTGCTGGTTCTTTGATCCATCAGTGAGGGTTGAAAGTGCGAAGTCCAGGCTGTGGGTGAGCAGGATCAGAGCTGTGCCATAACTGTAACCCTGCAGAAAGAATGGCTTGGTTTTCTCCCCTACAAACATGTGAAAAAGGGCAGGAGAAGAATAGCCTTATCTCACCAGAGAGCATCCCTGTAAGCCTTTATGGTCTGCTCTTGTGGCAGAAGAATTTTGACTGAAGCAGGTTATAGTTGCTCCAAGCCAAAACACTTTGCAGTGATTTACTTTGCTGGCTGGCTTTGGAAACAGGATTTGAACAGAAATGTTAATGGGTTTTCTCCTGGGGCATCACTAGAGCCCGTGTCCGTCCATGCCCCCACCTCCCAGGCTGGCTATGGACAGGGATTCTGGTGTGTCCATGCTTCCTCCTCCTCCACGACCAGCCCCCTGCATCCCCACCCCATCATTTGGAAGCCCAAAAAAAGCTCCTGTTCAAACCTGTAAGAGGTTCCTCCAGCTCTTTGCAGGATTTATGCACCCACCTGCCTCTGGGAGGAAAAACCCAGCTGAAATGGCTTGAGTTCTCAATCATTTGGAACATTTTGGGCTCGGTTCTTGGTTCTGCTTAGAAATATTGGAGTTTCCTCATGTCAGTGCCACAAGTGTCACCCTCCTCTCTGGGCTATGAGTGCCCCAAAGTAGCCCCCGTGCAATAACCAGCAAGGATGCTTGTGTATGTGTACATATTTCTCATACACCAGCAGCCCTTTATCGGGGGAATATCTGAGGAGACACTGGCAGGAAAGGCAGCACACACTGACTCAGGGCTGCATATCTCAGAGGGTGTTACATGATCTCTGTCAACACCAGGGCAGTTTGCTCCTTAAAGATTTCCTCTGCTCATGCTTTATGGCTGTGTGTAGGAGGGTGGTTTTTTTCCTTTTTCCCCCAAGACACTCGTGCACTTCATAATTCTGTTTTTCCTTTGAAGCTTTAGATGTTTTTCTAAGACCAAAAGCAGCTGCCTCCCCAGCTGGGGTTGTTTTCTGTGACATGTGTCCAGAGAGCTCGCTGGGTGGCAGGCACCCACCAGCAAAGCCCACCGCTGTGTGCCGGGGTGCCGACTCGCCCGCCGTATCAGTGCCAAAACACAGTGCAAACGTCAAGAGGATTTGTGTGCCCAGGCCACAGAGGTGTGGCCTGTGGGGGCTGCCTGTTTGCCAGCATGCTTGAGATGGTCTCCTGAGGACAGGAGGGTGTCTGCAGGGGTGGCACTCCTTGGGGAAGGAGATCTCTCTTGGACCGGCTGTCGCTGCTTGCAGAGCACTGTGTAACCCCCCCTGTTCTTCTCCCCCAGGACCTGTTTGGAAAGTCAGACCCCTTCTTGGAGTTTTATAAACCAGGTGATGATGGGAAATGGATGCTGGTCCACAGAACAGAGGTGAGCATGACTCTAACCCAAGGTGCTGAGACACCACTACCTTATATCAGGTCCTCTTGCTCTTCATGGCGTTATCTTATCCATCACCCATAAAGCAGGGTAGGACCCAGGGATTTCAGAACTTTACAGCTGCCTTCCTAGTGTCCAGCTGAGGCTGCTGGACTCCAGCAGATGAAGATTTACTGAAGCCAGCAAGGTCTTGAGATATGTTCTGTATTACACAGTACTGTATCTACCAAGCAGAGATGGAGGTTGTCCTCTAACCTGTGGTAACCTCTAAGCTCACCCTGAGCATGGGCTGAGCCCTGGACCTTTTTCCTTCCACTTGCAGGAGCTTGCAGGAGCAGCAGGATGAGCTGTGATGTGGGGAGATGGTAGAGAGAGGTGGTGAGAGGCAGCCCACAGAACAGCAGCAGGGAAAGGTTAAAACGAGCTTTTGCCAGATCCTCAGCTAACCTGGGAGGATGCTCAGGCATGTCCAGCTTCTCTGCACAGCACTCAGACTTGTGTCCAACAGAGCTGGAGCCCTGCCTGAGAAGGCAGAGACCTGTACCAGCATCCCAGTGGGTACAGTCAGGGGCAACTGACCCTTCCCTGTCCTGCATTTATACCCGCTATGATATTTCGAGCTGAGCACCCTTCTAGTTATGTTGTCAAGCTGCTAAAACCAGAGATATTATGAATAAGAGGCACAGCACGGTCAGGGAGAAGCACGCCTGCAGGGGTGTTTGCTGGGAGAGGCAAAAGGCTGGCTTCTGATGTAAAACCAGGCTAATAATTACTTTTCAACAGCTTTTTTTCCCCCTCTTCAAAGCTTGTTTCATGGCTTTTTTTTTTTTTTTTTTTTTTTTTTTTCATGTAGCTCTTGGCAGCTGGCAGAAAGGGGAGGGGGCATTAGCTGCAGGAGGGGCTCACAGCAACCCCTGTGTTGGAGGAGGAGAGTCCCATCATACCTCATCTCCCACCCCTCCTTTTCCCATCTCCATCTCACCCCTGTCTTTGTCTTGTCCCCTCAAGTCTTGGTTAAGGACGTCACTGTCCCACCACAGCAAATTGCTTAACAAAATACAGTGTGAACTCACGCAGAAGAGGGTGGTATTTATTTACAAAGTCTCTCCATACGCTGGTTTTTACCACTGCTGTGAAAAGTCCATGAGGATTTCCTTCACTTGCACACCCACATGCACATGAGCTCCAGGATGTGTGTAACACTGTGTGTCC
Source organism: Athene cunicularia (assembly GCF_003259725.1). NCBI lineage: Eukaryota > Metazoa > Chordata > Aves > Strigiformes > Strigidae > Athene > Athene cunicularia. The sequence continues at coordinate 19,817,335 of NW_020799113.1, read as the reverse complement.
TGTGGTACCGATGTAGGCCGTCCTTTTAACCCTAGCTCTGCTGTTTATTTTTTGGTGCTTTCCCACACACGTTTCTGTGCATATTTAATTCATATCGACCTTAGTATTTCTCTTCTGCAGGAGCAGGCTGGGACCTTGTTTGGTTGTTTCCTCCTCGTTATGTGTGGGTAGCTGGGCTTTGACTCACTGAGATGTATTTCTCAGATGTGGGGATTTTGAGTGACCTGCAGCCCTTCCTCCTGGAAGAAGCGTGGGAATTGGGAGTGTGGCTGTGCACCAGCCATTGCTGGGAGCTCTATAAGCAGATCAGGTTTTTGGTGAGCGGATGTTAATATTGATTTTTCCTCTGATTTGTCTCACTGGATAAGGGTCTAGCAAGGTTTTCTTCCAAGTAATGTGTGCTGCAACAGCCTCCTCCTTACCAGCCTGAATGTATCCCTCTGCCCTCAGAGGAATCCCATACCAGGTGACCATCTTCATTGTTTGAGGCCTGATATGAAGAAATACGTTCTCTCTTCTTGCAGGTTTTGGTGTGGGAATATAGCCAGTGCTCAGTCTGATGCTGGCACTTCTCATGCCACCACAGAGGTGTCTGGCAGGGAAGGATTAGTGTGCTCATTACAGCCTGTTATTTCAGTGCCAGTGTGAACGCCCAGTTGGGCGCTGGGTGATGGAGGTGCCGCATCCTTCCCCTCCCACCCTGGGGACCCGGCGGCTAGCAGCGTGCGGGCGCCATCTCAGGGTGCGTGGGCTCCCCCTGCTCTTCCCAGCCTCCCGGAGGAGGTGTTTACAAATTCTCGACTAAACTGTGCTTGCATTGTCAGGGTTTCCCCCGGTCTCGCGCAAGAGCCTGTCTGTAAAACAAGATGCCTGTTGCAGGTCCTGTGTGCCTGTTTGCCCGCGGCAGCAGCCACGGGCCTCTTCCTCGCTGGGCTGTGCTGTTGCAAGAAGAACAAGGTCCTCCACGCCACATATCCCCCATGTTTGCCTTGCACAGAGAAGGGTTAACTGCTGCCGGTGTCTGACTTTCCTAGTATTCACTCCTCTTTGTGAGCACACCTTTGTGAAGGAGGGTCTTCACCTGCCCTGAAGGCATCTCTGACATATGCAGCATGTGCCTGCAGCCAGCTAGCGTTTGATTAGGTTTCCACCAAGCGATTTCATTCTCTCAGGAAATGTCAAAAAGCATCAATTATTTCTCCAGCTCAGGCAGCAGATGTTACGCAGATGAGGCAAGAATGCTGGACGTGTTTTGGCTTTCCTGGCTGTTTGTGGCATCCCACTGTTCCATCTTCTCAGTGGTCAGACCCCAGATGGGTGTAGGCAATGCTGGGGGGGAGTAAACAATGAGTAGGGTTCAAGCAGTGGGATGCAGAGAGCATACATAGTAGCTGCTGGGCTTGAACTGATGGGGTAAGTGGTTGTGCCCATACTCTGGGCATGGTTGTGCTCGTGCTGCCCAGTCTGCTGCAGCTGTTTTCTCAAGCAGCCTCACTTAATTGCCCCCAGAGGTGGAGAAATCACCCAACATAATGCAAACGAATCTATTGTAACTCACATGTACTCCAGCCTGAGAAGGGAGAGCTGCTGTGTTTAAGTTAAAGAGGCAGATCAGGGCTGAGATGGGGCTTTCTGCAGCTTGCCTGGCCTGCCCCACTGAGAACCTGGCACAGAGTCGCTCTTGGCAACGTGTCTCCACTTTGTGGCAATCTCCCCCTGCAGATGTGCCCATTGTAAGGGCATCCCTCTGTTCCCATCCCCCAGGTGATCAAGTACACTCTGGACCCCGTCTGGAAGCCATTCACTGTGCCTTTGGTGTCACTGTGCGATGGAGACGTGGAGAAGCTGATAAAGGTAACCGGGAGCCCTTCAGCTTGTATTGTGGTGGTCAGCCTCTGAGATTGAGCATTAAACATCTGAAACACCATGCTGGTTTATTATAAAAAACCAACCAACCAGACCAAAGCAGAACTACCCCCAAAACAAAAAAAACCAAACTTGTTTGGGATCTCCAACAGGAGAGGTTGGGAACTTTGGTAGGTCTCCTCGCAGAAGATAGTTACTGCATCTGAGGCTGATTTGTGCTTCTTCACCATAGGTGATGTGTTATGACTACGACAGTGATGGGGGACACGACTTCATTGGGGAGTTTCAGACCTCGGTGGCCAGGATGTGTGAAGCCCAAGATGCCTTTCCAGTAAGTGCCAGCATGCTTTTGGGGAAGAATGAGGAAGGGGCTTTTCGGGGCTGGTGGTAGGATTTGGTACTTGCACTGAGATCCTCAGCCTGTTCTGAGAAGAAGCCAAGTCCAACTTCCTTTCTCCTTCTACCCACACCGTGAGTGACCCAGGTCACAGTTGTAGCTAAAGCATCTGAGCTAGAGAGAGGGCTTGGGCAGTCTTGGCTGAAAATCGGGCTCTGATGAGATGTCTGAGAAGCACCCATGATTTATGGGGTGCCTTGGGGTTTTGGGGGCCAGAAGGGGAGGTGTGACATGCTGCTGGTCTGCGTCTGCAACTGGGGCAGCCTGGTCCCCAGGAATGCCAGCTCCTGTGCGACTCCACAGAGGTTTTGTGACCAAAGGTGTCCCCGTCTTCCCCACAAAGTGGTGGCCAAAAGCCTTAGCAAATGCCACCTGATTTAAGGCATGTTGTGAGGACTCCTGAAGAAGCAGAGCTGTCATTGCTAGGATTATGAAACCAAGAGGAGGTCTTGGTCAGGACGTAGAGGTGTGTAAAACACCATGTGTGGTGCAATGAGAAAAATTTTATGGCTGGGGAAACTAAGGCACAAAGACATGAAGGACTTTCTAGGACTGCACAAGCTGATGGTGCCGGAGGCTGGCGTTGAGCTTGTTTTTCTGCTGGAATTTCAGCCTACAGCCTAGCAATAAAATCATCTCTCCATTGGACCCTGATCGATGCTGGTTAGAAGAGAATAAAACTTGCCTTGCTGCATGCCTGTGCTGCTGCACCCCTGTGTGTTAACACAGGTCCCCCTGGGGACGGGCTCTCTCTGCCTCTTCCCCTTGCTTGGCTTATCATGAAAGGTCAGGTGCCCTCCATTCCCTGGTAAAGCTGTTCCCCAGCTAATGCCACTCTGAGTGGAGCTGCTGTGAGCTCCAGGCAGAGGAAGGTGGCTCCAAAATCAAGTAGCCACTGTTTGCCACTGCTGTGCATCGCGCTTCAGCATCCTTTCTCCCTGGGGTGGCTCCTGTGTCATCCTTTCGTGTGGCCACACTGATGAGGGGGTACAGAAGTGAGGACAGAAGTGGCACCACACGCTGGCATGGCTTGCAGGTTGGGAGCAGCACTGTCCAGCCACAGCCTGGCTCATTGCCATCCCTAGGACCATCACTGGGCTGCTCTGAGCAGGTCCGAGGCTGTCACCAAATGATCTGAGCAGGTCTGGGGCCATCACCAGGCTGGTCTGAGCAGGTCCAGGGCCATCACCAGGCTGGTCTGAGCAAGATGCTGGGGGAGAAGGCACAGACTGGCCACCACTGTCCCATGTGGGATCCATGTGTGAGCTACCTGCTGGTGGGTCTGGGCTGAACCATCTGCTTGGGTTTTTCAGAGTTAGGAGGTTTTGTCAAAAGATCTTGTATTTTTTATTTTGTCCACTCAGAGAAATGCAACATTTACACCGAGAAAGCTTAAAGATTTTAGTATTTAAAATTTTCCCATTTTTCTGCAGCTGAAAGAACGGACACAGCTTTCTCTCCGTGCTCCCCCTGCCAAGTCCTGCCCTCTCACCCAGACGAACCCACATGTAAACTTTCTTCTTTGACAAGAGTTTTTATTCAGTCTTAAATTTAAAAAAAAATATTTTGAGTTTTCAAGAGGCATTTTCCTTTCCAGTGCTTCTGAGGAAAGGTGGTGGCCTGCCCTAATTATTCATGTGTTTGACACGTCCCATCCCGTTTGACCCCATCCCTTCACATAGACCCCTGTAGCCTCACTGGGATGTCTCAGCTGCCACGCACCAGGTCCTGAGCATGGTGAGAGACCCTGGAAAGAATAAGCAGCCCATTCCCAAACAGGTCCTGTGCCTCTGTTTCCATCATTCAATACTAGTAGCTCGTTGTGATTCATTTATGTCTCTTCAGCACTGTGAAACACATGGAGGGAGGGTGTTTGCAGGATGTGGCCAGTGGTGGCATCTGCAGCCCAGCACTGCTCTCACACCGGTGTCTGTCTCATGTGTTTCAGCTCGAGATAGAGTGCATTAACCCCAAAAAGCAAAAGAAGAAAAAGAATTACAAGAACTCTGGGATCATCATTGTCAAGTCCTGCAAAGTGAGTACACTGCTGGGATGTTTCCTTCTGCTCCTGACCAAGCTTGGGCCTTCCCGAGCTCCACCCATCCCTTCTTCTGCCTCCAGCACCCTTGTGTTTCCAAGCACAGCATCTTTGGAGCATGAATAAAAGTGGGATTTCCCTTCTGATTGGGTTTCTCTCCACTTGGAGCATCTGATGTACCATGTTGCTGGTGTCACCTCGTGCCTGGGTGGCTGCAGACCAAGTAGGAGGTGGTGTTCAACATGGGCAGCATCTGCATGAAGCCCAGCCTGCAGGCACCTATCAACTGCTTGGTGTCTCCTTGGGAGCAAGTTTGGGTGCAGGAGGGAGAGGTCTTTCTTCTGAGCTGGGGTGTTGCTGAAGTCCTCCCTCCATATGGCAGCAGCGGAACGGGGAAAGCACCAACACAGCTCTTCCTGCACCAGATCTGTGGGTGGTGTGAGATTGTTTTGGCCATGAGGAGAAGATCTTTCATTCAATTCACCATGATGAACACTTCCAGCTCTCAAGGATCCCTGTCCAGGCATCCCACACCAGCTTTGGACCAACACGTGGCCCTGCTTGGCCCCACGTGATTCATGAGGCACCAGAACACTGCTGTGGGAGACCCAAGTGGTTCCTCTGTTGCTTTGCCGCGTGGATGAAGGTCCCTGAAGGCCCAAACTCACAGTGACCACGGGCTTGGGCACTTTCCATGCATTTGGGTTTTTTTGTTCTTCAAGAAAATTGCTGAAATTGTGCAAACAAAATTGTGAAAATTGCTGAAACACTTTTTAATTGTTTTTCTTTCAGATAACCAGAGATTTCTCCTTCCTGGACTACATCCTGGGAGGCTGCCAGCTGATGTTTACTGTAAGGACTTTTGCTCCTCTTTGCCCAGTTATAGTCACACATATGCAGTAGTCAAAACAGGAGGGAGGTTCTGTGTGAGATTTGCCACCAGCTTGGGTGGCTTTTTGTGGCAATGAGGAACTTCCCTGTTAAACCATGTGGTTTGGGGGGTTGTTACTGTGATTCTCAGGTGCGTGCAATAGCATGGAGGGAGCTGGCTAGGCTTTGAGTGAAAATCAGACTTGCACAAAGACCTTCTGACCCATCACAAAATGTTACTGACTTCTCTCCCCGTTGCAGGGTTTAACACCCTCCAGTTTTTTAAGGAAGCTCTCCTTATTTTGAAGCCAGCTGAGAGGCTTTGGGCTGTTAACAAGATGGTTTTCTGCATTTGTATTGGCATTTCCACCTTCTTTCAAGCTGGACTACAGCTTGTCAGGAATAACTAATCAAGGGCATTACAACCCTGAGTGAAACTGCCACATGCAGAAGCAGGATTTTCAATTTCTGCAAACTTTTCTGGTGCAGTATCCGGAGAGCTGCGGGCACTCACAGTATTTCAGTTGGTATTTTGTTGTTTCATCTAAAAACATGATGGGGGGAGAGTAGGAGGAGGAGGAGGAAGAGTTGCCATAGGAACAGGAGCGACTGGGAGAGCTTTTTGTGTGCTGTTCTGCCTCTGTGTGCTAAGGAAGGTCTTGGTGCTGGAGAGCAGATAGAAGAGAAAATCATTAAGTTTATTGGTAGCACGGAGCTCTTGTGTGAATTAGGCTTGAATGCAGAAATCTCCCCTCCATCCCCCATCTAAACAACTGCTGGTTACTGGAGGGTTTCTCCCCCTCCTGAGGCATTTCCAAAAGCCTGGGTGGGTTTTGCAATGGGTGCAACACTGCAGAAATGCCTGAGCTGGGTGGAGGACACTGCCGTGGACACCCCTGCAATTTGGAAAGGTCACTGGTGTCCTCCCTGCCAAGGGATACGGTGGGGAGAGAAGGGCTGAAGCCACAGAGAAGAGGGGGGCACTGTGCCCGGCTGCTTGCCTCATGCTGGAGGCAGACCAGCTGCATCCCTCTGAAATCTGTTGCCTAAGTGCTGCTCTTGGTGGAATGTTTGCATGAGTGGGGCATGTGCCTGTCTGCCTCCACTGAGCCCCCTCCCCGTGCCTCAGTTTCTCTCTTGCTCTCTGGCTGACCCCATGGTGGCTCAGCAGGACCTGGGTGCACGGGTGTGGGTGTTACCGCAGTGAACCACAGGTTGGTAAGGCTGTAAGGGCGCTTGGCAAAGAAGTTGTGTTTTCACAGAACCATGGGATAGTTTGGGTTGGAAGGGACCTTTGAAGACCATCACTCCAACCCACCTGCTGTAGAGAGGGAGACGTTGCACTAGACCAGGTTGCTCAAAGCCCTGTCCAACCTGATCTTGTACACTTCTAGGGATGGGGCATCCACAACTTCTCTGGACAACCTGTGCCAGTATCTCACCACCTTCATCATACGACATCTCTCCTCCAATCTAAACCTACCCTCTTCCAGTTTAAAACCATGACCCCTTGTCCTGTCAAGCCTGTTTTACCAGCCACCCTGGCACAGGGTGGTGGCATGTCCCGGGCTGTGACGTCTTCTTGCCCCAGCCAGGCCAAGGTCCCTTCTCAGCCAAATCACAGTTCATCCTCTCCCATTATGGATACAGAACAAAATCCCTCGCGAATCCCCTGAGCTCAATTTAGCAGGCAGAGTTATTTTGGGTTTTGCCTATTTGCTAAGCAAACAAGGCAAGTGCAGTCACGCCTCCTGCTCGCCTCTTCCCAATTCTTCCTTCCCAGTCATTTCAAATCAGGTGGTTCAGCGTCTCGCCTCTTCTGACCAGATTTAACTGGGTCTGAGATAGGCATTTCTACAAATGTCTTTAAATAGAAAACCTAATTGAGGGGGGAGAAAAATTAGTGCCTTGCTGGCAAAGTCCCCTGAGAGCTCGGTGTATATTGGTCCCCAGGGAAGCCTGGTGAAGAGAGGGAAAGATCTTCTCAGGATTGTGACTCTTTGGTCAAAGACCTTGAGATCCAAATGCCTATGCTGCCCTGGCTGCTTTGGTGTCCATGACACTACTCGGTTCCTGAGCTTAATGCCTGAGAGAGGGGTGGTGAGAGTCCTGAGCTGGAGATGCCGGTGACTGGCTCCAGGAGCAGGGGCTGCTTCAGGACACCTCATGTGACGCTTGCTGGTGAAAAATGTAGATGTAATAATAACTTTGCCTAACCTAGTATTTAATCAGGTTTTTTAGGGAAGGTGAAGAGCTGGATTTTGTTAAACTTTTTCAAAAGTTTGAGGTTTGGGTCTTGATGGGACTGTGTGTGGATCTCAAAGGCCATGGAGGCTCAGTGGCCGGGTCTGTGGTGGTGTCTGCTAATGGAGGACGAGTCTGTGCTTCTCTCTTGTCCCCCAGGTTGGGATTGACTTCACAGCTTCCAATGGGAACCCACGAGATCCCTCCTCTTTGCACTATATCAACCCCATGGGGACAAACGAGTACTTGTCGGCCATCTGGGCTGTCGGCCAGATCATCCAGGACTATGACTCGTAAGCACCCTGCCCTTCTGCTTCCTCCCCTGTTCTGCAGACGTTTCTCTGGCTTCCTGAGGGGCTGCTGGCATGCGTGTACCTTGATTTCCTGACTGCAAAGTCAGGGCCAAATAATACCTTGCTTTTGAAAAGCTCCCTGGGGGAGATACACATTGGGGTGCAGGAGGAGGAGAGGGTAAGGACAAGTTTTCTCCTCTCCTCCATCACTGCTGTTGAGAGAAAGGATATGTTAGCAGAGATGGAGAAGCCTCTGCTGGGGGCAGCTGAAGAGCAGCCACTCGGTGCTTTCCTGGTGCAGAGGCAGATGCCCTCAGCTTGCTGGTATTTGCCATTGGTAGCTGTGCTGCCAGGCTGCCTTGTTCCGCAGCCACCCTGAGGTGTGCAACACAGTAAAATATCATCTCAGACATCAGACAGAGAAAACAAAACAGAAATCTGTTGGTCTCGCCATGCAGGATTTTGTGACCAAAATGGATAGTTAATTTTTTTAAAATCTCCAGGGTTACACATCTGCAAGAGGCTCAGGTGTTTGGGCAAGAGGATGCTCCTGATCCCTGTGGGTGAGGAAGCAAAGCTGGACTTTTTCTTCTCTAGAGATCAGAAGCCAAAGGGGAACATCTCTCTCTGTTCAGCTCTCATGATTTTTAAAGGCACTGTGTTGTTTTGGGAGAAGGGAAGACTGACACTTTTTTAGCTGGTGCTTTCACTGCAGCTGGGCGTTGGGCAGCTGGTAGCACAGAGAGGCCATAGCAAGAGCTGTGCAAGCCTGCTTCGTGTGTGTAAATACACCCATACATTTTTCTTCTCTTTTAGAGACAAGATGTTTCCTGCTCTGGGATTCGGTGCCCAGCTCCCACCGGACTGGAAGGTGAAGTGTTGCGGCCATCTGCACATTTGAGATGGGTTTGTCCTGATATTGCCTGGGCAGGAGCAGAGTTGCTGGGGCTTCCCAGCTGGCTCAGTCAAGGAAAAGCTGTCAGGCAGGGGAGGAATGGGCGGATGCAGGATTTCAGCTGGTGGAGAATGAGATGTGGCAGTGTGGGTGGGTGTCAAGGCAGGGATGGGGCACGGGCAGCCTGTTCTTCCCTTCTAAGCTGGCATGAAAGCAGCAGCTCCCTGGCATTAACGGGCAGAGCCAGGCATTGATTCATTTTCCTGGCAGGAGGCAGGAACAATTCTGGGCAAGGGAAAAGGCCCCTGGATGAATGTGTCAGACAACGGCAAAGTCTGGAAGGGGGCTGGGAGCTGGGTAGCCTTGATGTGATGTTGCGTGGGCAGAGCCTGCAAGGGCTGGAGCAGAGGGGCTTTCCAAAAGCCACTGCGATCTTTTGTTGTGATTAGGGGTTAAAAGCACCCTGATCCTGCAAGGGCTTGAGCTGGAACATCCTGCTTATCAGGTGGGCAGGGGCTGGGGCTGCCTCTGCAGCCCACACTGGTTGATGGGAGCATCTTCTCACGGCTGAGATGTGCTGGGACGCCACCATCTTTCATTACTGTCTGGGTCTTTTAGTTGCTCTTTGCTCACACCCTTAATGTGCATTTTCTTTCTGCTCGCTTGTTTTGAGAAGTTCCCAGCTTCGGGCTGGAGTTCAATCTCAGCGAGCCTTTTGTGGTCGTTGGAAGTGGAGCTTTGCTCTGGGCTGAGCACAGCAGGGCACGTAAGTCATGAGCGGCCGTCAATCAGGCCAGGAAGCTGATCACTGCCAGCCCTCGAGGCTGGGGATGTCTTGCCCTCTCTGGCTTTGCGCTTTTCTCTGCTCTCCTGGCAACCAAAATTCATGTGACTCAAGTGGGAGCTCTCACCATTTCCCAGCCACAGGAGAAGATCCCTCCATGTGCACTATGAAGCTGATTCATCCTCCTTGGCCGGCAAATGTCTCTGGTCTGTCACTTCACCACTTTTGGTGGGAAAGTCTTGGTAGGCAGCTTCCAAGGACTAACAGCCAGCTGCCATTGGGGATTTATTACTTGGGAAAGGGAATTGGAATGGAAAACATACAGAGGATGGAAAGGGTACAGTGGCTCAGGCTGCTGGGGGAATGGGTCACAGTGAGTATCCTGCTCTGATGCTGATGCTGATGACAGGTCAGTGCTGGTGGGAAAGGCATGGATGGGCTGCAAATAACCTTTCCTGCAAGACTGGAGGCAGGTACCAGGTCGAGGATGCTGATTGTGGCTGCCTTCTGCATCCTGCTGCAGAAATAGTTCCCACTGCTTCCATGGGCCTGGGGATGCTCTGTAAACCCGACCAGAAAAAACACCTCATTTTCTCCCAGAATGATGTCTAAGTCCTTGTAAACCCCAGTGTAGAGCAGCTCTCCCTCCCCAGGTGCTTGGCTCATGCCTAATGGTCACCAGCCCCAACGCCTGCAGTGACCCATCGCTTGTCCCATGTTAGTAGTGGAGGCATCCCCCGTGCACCGCCCTATGCTGCTCCAGCCTCAGGCTTCATCCATCCCCCGCTCATCTGGCCCTCAGGGTCTGTGCATCACTGTCTTGGCTCACTCATTAAAGGTTTTTTGGCCATCAAGACTCGTTGGGTGATTTCAAAACCAAAGCAGCAGTTCTTCATTGAAACCCGTGCCCTGTGTTACGGCGGCAGGCGGCAGGGAGCAGCGTGGCCGGTGATACTCCCAGGGTGACATGAGGAAGGGTGGCTGTTGTACCCACAGAGCAGAGTGAAAATGGGGAAGATCATTAAGATATAAGAGCCATCTAAATGACGCTTTGTGCTCCCGTTGCCATGGCTCCCCCAAAGCTTCTCAGGCACCCGTCGGAGCGAGATGTTTTGCACACAAAAGTCTCATTGGAAATGTCAAAGAACATCTTGCCGTGTAACAGCTCTGTAGAGAGCCTCGAGCGGTTTCCCAGTAGGGAACAGGAGAGGGAAGCAGATGGGTTGCGTTTTCTGGGGGATGAGCAAAGGCAAGGCAACAGCGGAGGGGTTGATGCTTAACATCAGAGCCCCACCGGTCACACTGGGTTTGGGAGATGGGGTCAGCCAAAGGAAGCTGGCAGCTTCGCCAGCATACCACCCCCAACGCTTTCCATCCTTTTGCCTTTTTTTCACATATACAGGGAAACTGAGTCACAGCAGGGGTGGCATCACTTGGGGAGGTGGCACAGAACTCTCTGCAGGGTCGGTTCTCTGGCACAGGCTCCAGGCTGTGGGAAGTGATGGAACTACAGCTGTCTCCATCCAGGACTGGAAGAGGGCACAGGCTGGCTGCAGATGAATGTCCTACCCTTTGGGGTGGTTTGAAGGAGTTTCTCTCTGTCATTTACTGGTGAATGTGATACCTGTAGTGCTCCATATACATTTAATTGGACTCCACAGAAACAGTTTTTCAAAGTACAAGCTGAAAAGGGAACAAGATCCTTTTTAAAAAATTATTATTATTTTGAAGCCCTCCTGTTGAATTTTCTAGCAAAGACATATATATAATATCAGTAAAAACTCCAGAGGAGGTTTTGCAACACTTCTGCCACGCAGGGTTTCTGCTCTGTAGACAGTGAGGAACACAGCTCCAAACCATTCCACTGCTGCTTTAAAGAAAGAGAAACCCCTCTTTTGCAGTGCAAAACATGGAAATATTTTTGTTTGCCTTGTCTATAAATACTCGTATGGCAGAATTTTGAACATCTAAAAAAAAAAAGAAAAAGCGAGGCCGCTACAACTGAAATTCAAGAAATTTGAATTTGAATATATTGCCCAAAATTGAGGCTTCCACAAGAAAAGGCGTATGCAAAACACAGTCATGCATTTCAGACTGAGTGTCTAAGCCTGGGGTTACTGGTGGCTGGGAGCGTTACTGGTTGTGCTCAACAGGCATGGAGAGACCCAAGCAGACTGTTGACATTCACTGGTCCGACAGCTCGTCAGCTTTGCAGCACGGGGAGGACTTTTGGTTGACCTACTTTTGTTTAGTTGCTATTTCCCACCCCACAGCCTCTTGCAAAAATAGTTTCTGCTGCTTTCGACACAATGCCCAGTATAATTGGAAAGTCTGAATCAGATGCGTATTGCTTTTGCAGTCTCAGGAGGACTTCTGCTTCACACCGCGCTTTAGAGGACAGTCGTTTTGCCAGCATTATGAATATGCATGTCCCGAAGCGATCCCCTGGCTGAGAAGCTCAGCAAACCTCCACCCTTCTGAGAGGGAGAAAATATCCTTGTTTTGTAATTCTGGCACGAACAGAGTGGGAGCTTTTTGTTTCAGAGCCCTTGATTTGGTGGCCTGAAAGCCCAGATCACCCCCTTCAACTTTCAGAGCTGCTGGAAGAGGCAATTGCATATCCTTGGTGCTCCTGAGAGTCTTCTGCTTCTTACGTTGCCTAAATTGCAGGCGGCAGAGTGAGGAATGCCTCAGCCCCCAGATATGATGGTTGTTCCCCAATTAAGCTGTTGACCCATGCCAACATTGGCAAGGTTCATACTGAAGGCCAGGAGTCCTGACCCTCTCTTGTGCCCCGGCCATTGAGCTGCCCTGCCTTTGCTGGCACAGATGGGTTCAAAGCAACCATTGCGCAGCGTTCTGTGGTTTCTGTCTGCAGGCTCTCCCTGTGGAAGTAAGTGAGGAAGGTTTTGTGATTGAAGCCAGCACTGCTGTTTTGTTTCTCCGGATGGGCTAGTGCAACAGGCCAGGGATCAGGGTGTGCAGGGCTATCTGCTGTTGGAGTGTCCCACAGGACCTTCTCATGAGAGCATCTCCCTCAACTTCAAAGGAGGTGGTGGAAAACCTAAAGGATCTTGCACCTGCCTTGGAGGAGGGATGGCTTCACGATCAATGAAAACCAGCCCAGATTGTGCTGGGACTTGCAGTCTGTCACATTAAGTATTCACGTCACCTCTCCTGTGCTGCCTTTCACCGTCATGATGACCCAGATGATGAAGCTAATCATCTGCTGGCTTTGTCCTGGTAGCTGATCACCTCCTCCCTGCCTCCTGCTGTGCCATGCCACTTTCAGAGAGATGGGAAACCAAGATGCTGCCAGAATTAGGGCTTCCTGTGATGTTAATTGACTTTTCTCCCTTTATAACCTGCAATAAGATGAAGTAATTTCTCCTAGTGACTGGTGAGATGTCCCAGCTGGTGAGAGTGTCCCTTCTGCGTGCTTTCCCTCTGAGCACCCAGCGAGAAGCTGTGTGGACAAACCTACTTTGACAGCTGTAGAAGGATGTGTGGTGTGATAATTTCAGGTGGCTCCGTGATGGGGGGACTGATGAGCCAGTCCATCCTCAAATGCTGCTCAACCCTGACAACGTTTGTGTCATCTGCTCCTTGCTGTTTGGGTAGCAGAGGGCTGGGAAGTGTTGCTGACTCAGCAGGATGTACTGTCACGTCTGCGACCGCCCGGTCCTGCTTCAGGGAAGCATCAGACCCAAACCAGTGTTGCAGCATCAGCTAAACTGATAGTGAGCAACCTGCTCTGCACTGGCCCTTCGTGTTAATTTGGGTCTTTTATTCTCCACAGGTGTCCCATGAGTTTGCCATTAACTTCAATCCCACGAACCCATTCTGCTCAGGTAAGCATCTGCTAGGTCTTGGAGGCCTTCAGTGTCTTCCTTCTTTCCCTCTGCATTTCTCCAGTAACATCTCAGGGACTTTTCAAGGTCTCTTCAGAGACAGACATTAATGATGAAGCAGAGAACATGCTAATGGTGCACTCAGATGAAAGCAGAGAAAATTTGGGGGTGTGTAGGAAGGCCCAGGGTAAAATGCAACTGGATTCAGACTGAAAAATCCGCCTTCACTCTGATGTCTGGTGTGTCCTACCAGCCGTCTGCTCCTGCAGCAAGCGTGCAAGAAACACTAGACCTGTTTAGCAGATGGGGAATTCAGACTTAATTCTTCATTTAGCAGCTGAGAGCTGGTCACAGCCATGGCTGAAGTACTGCTCAGATCTAAGTGGTCTCCAGAAGTTGTCTGGTTTGTCCCCTGCCTTACCCCAGCAAAACAGTGGCTTGGGCAGCCTCCAAACCTTGCTCGCTGGTTCATGAAAGGTGGCTGTGAACATCTGCTTTTCTGCTGCCTTTGCTTTGTTCAGTCTCTCTCCAGTAGCTATAAAACATTCACTGGACCTGATTTACTGCAGGTGTTACGGGGTGCAGGAGGCACCATCCTGCAACTCTTATCAGCGACAGGTCCTTCACAAAGAACTGATCATCAGCTGATTAACTGTGTAATTGGTCATTTTTTAATTACACAGCCATGCATCCTTTCAGGAGAGCAGCCATTTACCCTGTGCTGGTGTGGCAGAAGCAGAAGGGTCTCCAGTGACCTGCAGGTCCCAAACACAGTGTGGGAGCTCAGAAGGTGCTGCTGGGATAGCTTTGCTTCTCTCAGTTACCTCCACTCCATGTCTGTGTGGTTTCAGTTATGTTCAGAGACCAGGAGTTGCTTTCCCTTTTTGCTCCTCCGCTTTGGCTGATTCTGAGATTTCTGCAGAAACCCAAGGAAAGCCTTCTTTGACTGTGGACTCTACAAGGACTCTTTTACCCCAGGTCTGAGGACCCACTATAAAATGACTAAAGAACAAAGCTTTGCTGTTAGAAAATTTGAGTTGAGGTGGATGAAACTTGTGGAGCTGGATGAATTTGGAGAGGAAAAAGACAGATCTAACTTCAGCTCCCGTGACAACATTAGCTAATGATGCTTAATTGGATTTGGGGTGGGCCTGGGCTGTGGCTCATTGTAATGCCTGGCTTCTCTGCTTTCCCTGAAGGGGTGGAGGGCATTGTCCAAGCGTACTCAGCCTGCCTGCCCCACATCCGCTTCTATGGACCCACCAACTTCTCCCCCATCGTCAACCACGTGGCCCGTTTTGCAGCTCAGGCCACCCAACAGGAGTCTGCATCCGTAAGTCCGTAAGATCCCATGATGGCAATCCCATGGTTTTGGGCAGGGGAGGGCAAAGCCTGAGCTTGGTTTTCTGTCTTTCCCTTTGCTGTGGGCGAGGAGGCAGGGTCCTCCCACCAGGACCGTTCCTGGGGTCCCTGCAGCTGTGGGCTCTCTGTTGGCTGTCATCACTTCAGATGGAGAATGCAGAGTCATTGCAAATGCTTTTTAGGAAGCAAAAAATAACTCAGAAACTTGACAACAGTCAACAAAACTGCAGCTGTGGAAAATAAATTATTGGGGAGAGAACTGAGATGAGGGTGGGAGATGCCATGAGGTGGGCGTCCCTGGGATTTATACAAATGTCTTATCTCAAAGAGGATTGAACAGCCCTGGGAATGGTAGTGAGAGAGTTGACACTCAGCAGCATGGAGCAACTTCTGTATGGGAAGCAATAGGGCTGGCACCTTCTGGCCCAGGAGGTCAGCTGGGAATATTAGAGATGCATAAAATCATGAGTGGTGGTTGATTTCTCCCTTATTCTTGGGGGAGGCCAGCAAGGTCCCCTGAGGAATGGCTGGGTGTTGGGTATTCAACAGGCCAGTGCGCAGTGGAGTCAGGGAGCTGAGACCACCCTGGAATGGTACTTGGGGCTGAGGACTCTGAAGGTCTGGAGAGGGAGGGGGTGTGCTCATGGCAGACCCAACTATCAAGGGCCATTCACCACCTTGCCAGCGTGAGCTTGGGCTCAGGAGTCCCTGACGTGTGCCAGCTAACAGCTGGCAGGAGACAGGAAAGGACAACTTTGTTCTCTCCTAATATTTTTCCTAAAACATTCTCTGCTGAGTTCCAGGGGGCTTTGTTCTGAGGAGGCAACCTCTGTCCTTATGGATAAGTGGGGAGCAGTAGTCCTGAGGAGCATGGTTCTTGCTTTCAAACCAACCTCCTGCTCCTGCGTGCTGCAAGACTGCCCTGGGGTCCCCAGGGGTCACTAAGACGGTGATACTGCTGCTGTGGCATGGGTGGGAAACACGAGCAACAGGGAAGAGATTGAGCATGACTTCAAACCTTTAGCTAATTTCTCTTCAACACATACCAAACAGGTGGAGGAAGCATCTCCCTCTCCTCTGTGAAGATCTCTCAGGGAGATCTAGGGGTGCACATCCAGCCTTGCAAACAGCAGGAGAGAGTGAGCCCGTGCCGTGCTGTAAAGTGTGATGTTTCTGATGTGGCTGATGGCCAAATCTGAACCTTTTGCCAGGAGAAGACCTTTCTGCTATTTCCCTTTGGACAGCTTTTTATATTTGAGGGGGGAATTGCAGAAAACCATGTGATGGCTTGGATTGATCATTGCTTTTCACGCCACTTGGACAAGCAGAGGGCTCAGAGCCAGGCTTTGGGCTCCTGCTCAGCAGGCCTGGAAGTCCCCGTTAATTAGTCCATCAGACCGTTCACATCCATATGTCAAAAAGCTGCTTGTTAGCACAGGGGCCTCACACAACCATACTGGGTTGTGCTGGGCTACAAGGGAGCCAGTGCCAGCGTGGTTTCGGAGGGCGAGGCTGGATTGAGGGGACACCAGGGTACCCGCTTGTGCCAGGTGCTGCAGCCATGGGTCCAGCCTTGGTGGTGGTGACGGGGGTGTCCTCTTAGGGTGCCAAAAAGCATCTAAAGACTGCAAGACAGAACTTGCTTGGGTGCCTGGTGGGTCCCTGTGGCAATGGGCTGCCTGCAGAGGCTGGCAGGTCTAGCCCCTGGGTTTTGCTGGCCAAAAGCACCTCAGCTCAGGCATCAGCATGTACGTGGCAGGAGCTGCCTGGAAGCTTTCCTGATTCCTACCTGGAGCAGAGCTGGGTCACACCTGAAACCTCCTCCCCAAGGGGACCTTTTCCAGCCTTGTCTTGAGCACTGTTGCTCTTCCCAGCTTCAGGCACAAGGAAATACTGAATTTGATTTAATTCAGCACAAATCCAGGTCGCTCCTCATTTTTCCGTTTTCTCTCTAGGCATCGGTGGGGGAGGGAGAAGCCCACAGGCTCCACACTGAGCAGAAGCGCTAATCATATGCAAATTGCACGCCTCCATTGGCACTAATAGTTTAATCAAGGGAGATTTTAAATAATGGGCACTAATCGTGCCATCAGAGGCAAGCCTGGGTTTGGCTCTTTTTATTTGGAAGCACAAAGCGTTATTGATGAGGGATCTCGCTTTCCCGGGGTCTTCTCCTCTTCCATCCCATCTCCAACGCCTGCAGCAAAGCCACCCCTGATGCTCCTGGCTTTGGTTTCCATCTGGACCTGCCTTCCTCTTCCTCCTGCTCCCACTTGCTTCCACTTGCTCCCAACATTTCAAATAAAACCAGAAAAACTCGTAGTTTTTCCATGGCAACAAAGATCACAAACACTGGTGCCGTCAGCTCTTAAGGGATGGGAGGACTAAAATGTGTCAGAGATGGGGGAGAGACAGAGGGATTAGACACATTTTGACTCTTGGGGAAGGATTAATAAGCTTTGGGGATTTAAAACACACCTTTCCAGCGGGGTCCCTGCATCCAAACCTCCCCTTTTCTGACTGCATGCTGCTTAATGCTGCCTAATCCCTTCAAGTCTTGCTCACGTGTGCGAGCCTAATTGCTGATATCATTAGCAAACGATTAGGAATCATCCCCAAAGCCCCCGTGGATTCAGAGATCGGTGATTTTTAACAACAAAAATTGGAGAAAAGGGGAAGGTGCAGCCGGGGGTGTGTCAGTGGAGACCTGGGGCCAGGAGGATCGGGCTGTGGGGCCAGTGTGGTCCCTGCCCCAGCAGCTCTGGTCATGGCTCAGCAGAGGTGGCACCTGGCTGGCTGCTGTGTCTGGAGCCTGGAGGTGCCACCAGCATCCCTGTCCTGCTGCCATTTACTGACACCACCAAAATTGTCATTGGTCCCTGGGGAATCTCCCACCATGGTCCCATGCAGTGCCCGTGGCTCCCCTGGTAGTATCAGTGCTCCCCATGGGCTCACCCCGCTGCAGCCCCACAGGCTTTGGGGATGATGCCCAGCATCAGCTCTTATTCCACTTGGCCTCTGAAATATGTTGTGATAAATGTTTGATGAGCTCTGCTCCCCTCTCTTCCCCTGCATACATTACATCATTTTTCTCTGATCCCGTTGTGGATTTCACACAAAAAAGGGAACAACAGGAGAGAGTCCTTTCTGGGTTTCTTCTTTTTGAGTATGCACAGAGGGCAGTTTTGCACTGATTTGTTCACAGATACTGGCAGGAGGGGGAGGAGGGGTGGAAGCAGCTTAAAGTTGTTCACATTATCAGGTTTTACACTTCCTCCTGTACTGGTTTCCAGACAGGGTCAGGCCCCAGCACTTGTCCTGCTTCCAGCGATGCCCAGTGCTGGCCACCACATAGGACCATGCAGGTGTTCTCCTGGAGTTCAGTCTGACCCTCTAGACTCAGATGTTGGGGCCTTGCTCCTCAGACCTACATCTCCCCGTGATCTGCTCTGAAAAGTTTGGATTTAGGGAAAATCTAAACGCTGGGCAGCGCTCTGCAGATAGGGCTAATACTTTGAAAGGGTTGGGCTCGGGGAGGGGCTGGCTGCCTGCCCAGGCTCAGGAAAAGCTCCTCACCTGTGTCCTCAGGTTGTGTTAGAGCTTGCTGCAGCCTCGTTTGTACTTGGAGTTTAGCACTGGGGAGTGTCAAGGGAAGATGACGCTTAGGAAAGGTTTCAGAAGATGTGAGCTGGAGGAAAACCAAGAAAATGGGCTTGGGGCAGCATTCCTTCTCTTGCTTTTCCAGGACGACTGTGCTAGTGGTTTTCAGAGGAAATGGAAAGAATGAGGAGAGGAACAAAGGGCTTTAATGTGCTCAAGTGCTTGTTTTCGTCATTTCTCCAGCACACACAGGCTGTGTAATGTGCTAAGATTGAGCCATTACTTTCCCTGGAGACAGAGGAGATAGATAAGGTTTTTGGGGTCTGCATGCCCCAGATTTGCTGAGCTGGGTCCAGCAGGACTGTCTGTCTGTCCATCCTCCCCCAGCTCTATGGATCCACCCTGTCACTCTCCTTTCCGTGTGAGAAGGGGACCGGGTGCTAGTGCTGCTGCTCTGGCACCCCCCACTTTGCTGGTGCCCTCTGCATCCCCGCTTAGTGCCACTGAGCCCCACGGCTTTGTGCAGGGGCAGACAAGCTCTGAGAGTGGGACAGGCCCCCCCCCCCCCCGGTGCTGGGATGCAGGAGATGGGGACCACCCCGAAACGCCCTGCTGTGTTCAGGAAGCAGGGGGGAGGGAATTCACCTCCCAGCTGGGCTCGTGTCCTGGCCCAAAACTCCTCCTGGCTGTGACACAGGTTGGTTTGGTTTTTGTTTTTGTTTTTTTTTTTCCATCAACTACAGTAAATCAGAAAAATATTTTTGGGTGGGAGCTGGTTTGTTGCTTGGTTATGATCTTTCAAAAACCAGGAGGAATGGGAGAATCTGATATTTCTGGGTGCTGCTAAAGCAGGGGGGGATACCAGCTGTCGTGGGAAGCACTGAACCGTGGGGAACCTGCCTCCCCACAATGTGCAGAGCATCCCAGCCACTCTCAGCCCATGGGCTCCACGGCTTGAGGATGTCCCCGTGTCCCACTGCGTCTGACCCTCCGCCCTCCCCTCCACAGCAATACTTCATCCTCCTCATCATCACGGACGGGGTGATCAGTGACATGGACGAGACGAGGCACGCCGTGGTGCAGGCGTCCAAGCTGCCCATGTCTATCATCATCGTGGGGGTGGGCAACGCCGACTTCGCTGCCATGGAGTTCCTGGATGGGGACAGCCGGGTCCTGCGCTCCTACACTGGCGAGGAGGCCGTGCGTGACATTGTCCAGTTTGTGCCCTTCCGGGATTTCCGCAACGTGAGTGTGGGCAGCAGGGAGGGGACCACAGGCAGAAAAGGGGTCTCAAGCCTGGAAACGACCCTGGAAGTGGAGCAACCCCCGTAGAGGCAAAGGCACAGGGCTGGCACCTGCCTGCCTTACCCTGGCCCTAAACTCCTCATCCCTCAGTGATGTTCTAGTGTGAACCATGTAAATCAGCGCTGCAGGCCGGGGCAGTAGTGCTCCGCATCTCTGTCGTGTGCTCCATCCGAGCATCCCCCTGTCTCCTGGCATTGCCAGGGAGGTGGGAGCAAAACCCAGGGAATTAAGGAAGTGTCCAGGTTCGCACAGCAAGTTGGGGTGGCACTGAGCTCACATCCCTCGTTGTGATCCCATGCCGGTGGCTCCCCCTCAGGCCTTAGCCAGCTCCCTGTGATGTGCCATGTGCTGAATTGCCCTGGCCCTGGGGGTGATTCCTGAGCCCCCCCAGTCCCCTCCCATCGCCTGTAGAAAGGGGCCACACCGGCACTGGCCCTGCACGTGTCCCCGCTGTGGACATGTGGGCGTCCTGCTGCCCACTGCCTGACCCATCATTGCAGGTTGGAAAAAAGTTGATGAAGGAAGAAATTTAAAAAACCCCCAAAAAGTAAAAGTAAAAACAAAATAGACAAAAAAAAGACCACTTGAGATGCAGTTCTCTGCCCATCTTGATCGGCCAGGCGTCAGCCCTGGGTTGGATGCTGTTGCTGGCACAGGATTGCCAGAGGATGCAGAAAATCAGCTTATCTCCCCTCTTTTTGCAACTATGTCTTTCCATTTCACCTGCTGTTACTCAATATCTGCTTTTTCTAATCCACTGAGGATGTTTTATTCCTCCCTACCAGTGAATTATCTCCTGGAGGGAAGGTGTAGCATAGAATATAATAATCTCAGGTGTATCAAATGCTGGCTGCCAGTAGACTCTAGGGCGTATTAAATGAAATGCCTCGGTCTGGAGCTGGGGACAGCCCAACTGCCTTTGCGCAGTCCCCTGTGGCTGTTTTTATGCTGGTCTTTTGTCCCTTTCTCTCACAGGCCCCCAAGGAGACCCTGGCCAAAGCTGTGCTGGCAGAGCTGCCCCAGCAAGTCGTGCAGTACTTCAAGCACCAAAACCTGCCACCCATCAACTCAGAGCCTGCGTAGAGCTGTGCCAGGCTGTGCCCTCTGCATGTTGCTGAAGCCTGTTGGTCCTACCGAAAGCGCATGTTCCACATGCTTTTAAGAGAAGAATACCCTCCCTGAAACACTTTGTACTTCTTAATTTAATTGCTAAATTCTTAAAACTCATCCCAGAGAAGCATCTGGATTCATTTTGTACAGTCCCAGCCTGAAGTAACACTAAGTGGCCAGGCCATGCCCTGGTCCTCCTCTGTTGAGTCATTTTTCAGTATTGAATGTACTTTGTATAATTTCAGTGGAACAGGATACAATTTTTACAATCAAAACTTGCTTTTTCCAAGCAATGAAATGCTTAATATATTATTATAATTCAATGAACTAGTCATTGTATAGTTCATGTATCTGTGTTGTACCTGTACATGTCATGCTCTATGTTCATTTTTATACTGTGTACATGTTATATTTGTTATACTCAGGTTAATAAAGAAACTTGGACATTTAAAACAAGAGTCTCCTAGATAGGAAGGTCTGGGAGTGTGGTCAGCAGTGCTGGGTGCTTGAGTCACCCGGACACAGGCTGTCCTGCTTCCCCAGCCACTCACCCTGCACTCGGTGCTCACCGTGCCCCGGGATCAGCCCCAGGCCCTCAGTGGCAGTATGCCAAAGGTTGATTTACTGACCCTCGAGATGAATACAGTGAGGGGGGCATCCCCCCACTCCCCCCATCAGCTCTGTCTGCCTGAACCCAGGGCAGGGGCCTGGTGTGTGTGTGTGCATGCCATGTGCGTGCTTGGGAAAACCAAGCTTAGTGAACCCACAAGAAAATGGCAAAGGGACTCTCATGGTTCACTGCTGCTTCACCTCTAGAAATTTTTCCAAGTCTGAGTAACAAAAGCTTCGTGCTGCCTGGGAGACATGGGCTGGGTAATAAAATCCTGCTCTCCAGCAACTCCTTTGAGCTGCTCATCAGCAATGTGCTATCCTCAGCGGTAATTGCTGCTTTCTTCTGTTGTTAACTAGATTAAGGTCTTTTGAAGCTGGCAGGTAGAAAGTTGAATACACTGCAGGGATCACCAGCCACACTCCAAACTCAAGTAGACTTGACCTCCCCCCTGTTAGCAAAAACACTTGTACTGGGAGGTTGGTGTCTCTGTGTAATGCCTGGAGCCCATTTTCACAGGCTTGTTCTACTGGCTATGCTTGTTGCCACTAACTACTGCGAGGAACCATGTGGTTGCCACTGCTGCCACTGAGTCACCAGCATGCAGGTTGCCCATGCAGTCCCATGGCTTGGCCAAAGCACAGAGCCAAAGCTGACGGTAAGGACCCAAGTCAGTGTCAAGCACAGCCCTGGGTGAGACCCCATCTCTTTGGAGCGGTGGGGTGCTCCGTGAGGTATTTGCCTTGCAAAGCCCCTTGGAAAGGGAAAAAACTCAACCATCACCACCCCCCTTTTCCAAACAGAGAAGTAGCCTTTGAAGAGTGGCTCATTTAAAAATAATGTTATAAACAGCTCAGCTTCCAGATCAAAGTCTGGCTCTGGAAAATTTTTTTTTTTTTTTCTTTCCATAAGAGAAGCTCACATGCAGCTGCACTAGCTAGTAAGCTCTTTTGCTAGTAGAGTGTTTGTGGGGGTTTGTCTTTTTTTTTTTTTTTTTTTTTAACACACCTCTCCAAAGCTTTAACAACTAGCACAGACAACAAGCAGTTTATGAAGCTGTCCCTGTGGAGGGGATGAAGCAAACACTATGCAGTCATGGCAGAGAGAATAGTCTTAAACAAACAAAAAACCCCAACCAACAAAAATTCTAAATCGACCAGCGAATGACAGTTGCTGGAGCCAGCCGTTCTCCAGCCTATCAGCCCCAGGGCAAGGTTAGCTGCTGTTTCCAGAAGATCTGATTTATCCTCCATCCCTCACACTCTTCATGTCCCAGCATGTCTCCCAGCACGTTTAAGTATTTTAACATCTGATGGCTTCTGACTAGAAGAAGGTAAAAGAGACCAAGGGATGGAGCGATGAGCTTGGACAGCTCTGCAATTTGTACATGGGCCATGGGAACAGCAGAGATGACTCAAAGGCTTGTGTGAGCTAAAGGCATTCCCCAAGTGCCCTATTCCTGCTCTTCTGGGAACAAGGGGAAAGCAGGGGCTTCCCACACTGGCTTTTACTGACCTAAGTCTCCTCGCAGCCTTGCATGACCCAATGTAATCACCATCACCATGCCTGCCTGCAACTACCTGCCAATCCCCCTATGAATTTCTGTCTAATTTTGACTTCAGTTGTGTAAAATATCACTCGGGAAACGGCCCCAGCATGGTCACAGCCAGGCCAGGTTGTTCTGACTCTAGAGAGAAATGACTGATCTAGTTTAATGCCAGGGAAGGACACCTACATCTTGCTCCAACTGCTCATGGCTCTTGCAAATGCAACTTTCAAGAAAAACTGGCAAGTTTTTTGTCTACTGCTTCCATTTCACTCCGTAACTAAGTATGATGAAGGTCATCAAAAGCAAAACATTAAGGAGGCAGCAAGAGTTCTAGCTATTTTCAACCCAAAAGCACCATAATTACAGTAGCTGTAGAAGAGGCAGGAGAAGCAACTCTGGAGCAAACACAAGAGGTACCAGGCAGCCCAGAACAGGGGAGGAATTATAGTGTGTTTGTAAAGATCTGACTGTGGAAGAGGGTTGTGCAAACAGAAAGAGTATTTGGCTAAGGACAGATTGAGCGTGAGCACAACTCTCCTTGTTCCTTTGGGAAAGTTCCACACTCAAGCTAAGGCATGACTCCTACTAAAGGAGGAGCTCAAAGCATGACTTCAGGTTTTGCTGCTTCTATCGCAGCTGCTCCCTTAGTGTGACGTTCTGAGAACATCCTTCGGCATGCACCTACCAGCTGTTTTCTCTGAAGCATCTACACTTTGGAGGTCTGTAGGGCAGGACCGCTGGGAGAGACTGTCACAAAGATGTTCCCACCTCTGAGCAGCACAGCTGAGCTGTTCCAATCCTCTGAGCTCCCACGAGCGCTGGTTGCACACAGAGGTGAAAAGGACGGGCTCTCGGCTTTCACAGCCAACTTCTTGCTCTTGACTGGCTCCCTGGTCCACCGTGCCCATAAACATGCCCATGTAAGGTTTCTTAAATCCAATAAATGTTCAAAACCCACCAACTGCCAAGGACAGCAGAGCTCTCCAGCTTCTGCACAAAGAGGTTTGGCTGAGGTGGGGAATCCCACCCACTCTGGACTCATGCTCTTCAGGACTGCTGCAGAAAAACTGAATGACTTGTCAAGTGCCAGTGTGGGAGCAATGGCCTTTGAGTAGAACAGCCAACTGCAGCTCCTCTGAACTCACTCAGAACAAGAGTTTTTCATCACCATCTCTGCATTTGTAGGAGGCTCGCTTGGTCTTCTCCTGGATGGCAGTTTGAGGAAGGGGCTGGCTGGGTAGAGCAGAAATTGCTTAATGGAATGTGAACAATTATGAATGGCACAAGTAGAGAAAAAAATGCATTCAGAATGTCTTTAATCATGTAACACTAAAACTTCTTTACAGTGTCATGGCAATCTACACTTCACCATCTGTTTGATTTTTGTTCTGCCCCCATTTCTCAAATACAGAATAAAAATGACATTTTAAAACGGAACACATGGCTGTTTCTACAAGACTTCACTGCTTCAAGTGAGTATTTTTTGCCTGTTAGTCTTGTATAAACTTCTTAGATTACCAGAATTCTTTCTTTCAGTAAGAATTTTAAAAGATCAAGCTCTCTCCTCCCTACCCTCAGACCTCCATTACATTACTAGGTGTGCCTTCTGGGTTAGGATGGCAGCCTTTCTTCCAGGCTCAGTATGCACCCCAGAAATTGAAAGTTTTTTGGGGAAAAAAGATACAATGAGTTATTTTAGGAGTATCCAAGTGTATTAAAGTTGAGAGGTTAGCTAGAAAGATTATATTTGGGACAGAAGGATGCACCAAGCATCCATTAGGGCTTTGGAAGATACTCTGCACTACATTACACACCGAGGGATTTTGTTATGGACCATCAAAGAAACTGTTGCTACGAAAGACAGAAGAGACAATCTTTCCAGTGGAATTTATAGTGCCTTCGCTGTCCGAGCTGGACTCCGAATCACTGCTCCCTGAGTAGGCGCCCAGGCCAGGCAGGATCCCAATGCACACGGCTGCTGATGGACAGTGGACTGTGGAGCCTCCTACTGAGCTGCTCCCCAAGGGAACACAGGATGGTTTTTCTGAAAGAGAGGTACCTCAGTCAAAAACAGGAGTGCAGGAAAGGGCTTTTAATCAGCCCAGGAACTGCTGTGTGTCACTCACCTGCTACTGCCACAGATGATTGCAGGATTTAATTAAAGCATAAGGCAGCTTTATGCTGCAATACAGCTATTCTGACAGGAAGCACTTGCTACCTCAGGGGATTTTTTTTTTTTTTTTTTTTTTTGTCTCATCACTAGTTTAAGCCCAGTTCTATGCTGGCATTACAGATTTTCATTCTAAAGTTGTCAGTTTGATGCTTGTCAAGTACCAAACCCACTAAATAAGAATAAATAGCTCTGCTTTGTGTAATTGAGTACGTTTTTGTGATATAATGGCATAGTTGGGGAAAAGTTTTATTCCATCATTCTGCTAGTCAACATCTCCTATCTTCCACAGCTAATTAATGATTTCCTGTGTTTTGAAAGTTTGTTGAACAGAAGGAGATTCAGGAGGCACCTTGGGTTGTCATTACACAATTGCAGCTCACCCTGTTTGTGTCAGAGTATCTTGACAGCAAATCAGTTGCAGCCCTGACAGATTAAACTAAAATACAACTTTTTTTCTAGTTTCCCATAATTTTCTGAAACAAATTGGTTTCCGGATGGACAAGATCACTTTATAGCATGAAAAGCTAATAGTGGATGTATACAAATACACCAAATACTGCTGTGAAAAGAAAGGGGATGATCTGTTCTCCACGTCTCCTGTTGACAGAACAAGCACTGGGCTCAAAATGCAGCTAAGGAGACTCATAATACTTATCAGGTAAAACTCTCTAAGGGTAAAATCAGTTAAGCATTAGAATAAACTGCCTAAGGAGGGTGCACAATCTCTATCTGTGGAGATTTAAGAGCAGCTTAGACAAACATCTGTCAGGAATGGTTTAGGCAGGGGTAGACTGATGATCTGTGGAGGTTCTCTCCAGCCCTATGAAAGTTGTCAGCACCTACAGTTACCATTTCTACTGCTTTAAGAGAGAACATGCCAATCACAGTCTGCTATCTTGCATAATGAAGGAGCAGAAAAGCAAATCCTCTATCAGATTTAACACCAAGTCAGTTGCTGTTCAGGTGAGAGACAGACAGCTTCCTACATGCAGAAATCAGGACATACCTTGATTCTTTTCATCATGATCAGTATCTAGTTTCAACCTCTTCACACTGTTACCACCATCTGAACTGTGGAAAAAATAAGAAAGTGTCTTGTTCCTCAGAAACAACCACTTAATTACTGTGAAGTTAGTCACATTTTTACCGCAAATGCCAGTAGGATCCCCTGATGACCATCACCACTTCTAACTGCTGTTAACTGGGTCTCCTCAGGGAACATGCAGGATCCTAGAAAGAGGCAACACCTACACCGCAAGTATCACCTGTTAACCTGGGAAATGGAAACACACCTCTGGGAGCCCAAGTCTGACCTCCTGCACAGAAACCCAGAGCTGACTATTCAGTTGGAAGTACCCCACAGATCAGGAATGACTACCTAAGCTTCAGATGGCCCACATGACCACAGGCTTGCACATGTCAATGATCACCACACTTGCTGGTACAACATTCATATCTTTTCCCTTCCAGAGTTTCCTTCCTCTTCTTCAAGCACCTAGAGAGCCTGTTGTAAAACATCTAGAAATCCTGCACCCAGTAAGAAGTCACTGGGCTTTGCACTATTGACACACAGCTGCAGTGTCTGACTTAAAAAAGAAAGGGGTCCTTTTTTGGGTTCAAAGTGATCTTGAGGGAAAGGAGTGTTACGTTCACTTCCGACTCTTCAGAGCTTCTACAGCTCTTCCTTATCACTGCTAGTTTCTTCCCCTACCCTTTTCCATGTTCCCAATCCTAAGCCAATCACATAAACAAATGCTTCCCAGCTTCAGCTGTGATGAACTAAAGTGATGAAGTATGAGCATTTTTATGCATTAACTCTTTTCTGCCCCTGTCAGAACGTGCAGTACAGATGAAAGGTTATTCTGTGCAGGGAGGTTTTAATAGTAATACATCCTTTACAGCAAACTACAAAGCTCAGAGAGCAGATGTTGAGCTCATGCTACACTTGGTTTTGGCCAGTTTGCAATAAAAGATAAGATGGCAAAAATAGAAGACTGCAAAGCAAGTCTGCGATGGCACTGACATGTCAGTTAAGATGCTCTCTTCAAATAGATGCCATCTGCAGACTTTGGATGTGCCATTAAGCACATGCCAGCTCCTTCTCTACATCCTACTGGATTAAGTACTACTAGTTACAAGAAAAAAAACATTGTTGGCTGCTTGTTATCAGTTCAGGGTTTTTCTTCTCTGCCTTCCAAAAACCCAAACAACTACCCAACCCCCCCACCCCACCCCCCATTGGTAGTTGAAGTGCTTAGTTCAGTTTTCAGACATGCAATTACTGCTGTACTGGGAGCTAAACATCACCCTACAAGATAAGCTTCTAAAATAATCTCTCGTTCTCTGGGACAGATTCAAAAACACTGACTGAAATTCGAGATGTCAGTAATCATCTTAAGTATTAGACGACTCATCTGTGGGAAATAAATCTGGTCCCACATGCCTAGTTTCTCCATAACCTGTAGCACACCAGCAGCTGCATTTGCAGGCCAAGATCAAAACAGCAAACAGAAGATAAACCAGCTGCCATCTCCCTGGGATGGAAAGGGTGTTGATGTATCAGTGTAAATCAGCAAGGAAGAAGTTTACCTGATGCCCTCAGGACCAAATTAGTACACAAAGCTCTGCTCTTGTAACCTATGTCTCTCCCATGCTGCCCCCAGCAGCAATTACACCAATCTATTCTAGAGACAGATAAAATCGGCTGATAGATAAATGATGCAAATCTGAATGAAATTACGTGAGTGAGGTGACACTGATGTCTACAAATAGATGTAAAATAGATTCCCTCTAGATCCCCAAGCAGGATTGCCCAAGCCTGGCAGTCTAGAATGAAGAGTCTACCCACTTGTTTTACACACGCTTATCTATTTGAATTGCTTCATGTTTTTCCCACAGTTTGTGAGAGCCTATAGAAACAAGGCTGATCTTTTCTTATACCTCCCCCCTTTTTTCTTTAGGGCTAAGGTTCACACCTCACTCTCTGGAGGCAGTTTTGGCCTGCCTCCCTTTACACTGCAAACTAGGTTCCGTTCCTCATGAATTTATAGAGGTGTGAAACTAACCTTCTGTGTTTCACAGCTCCTGCCAACAGCTTTGCCTGAGAGAATTTGTTCTTGTTTTCCACTGACTTCATGGGCAATTTCTTCTCAGTTTCCTTCTTTGGGTCCATACTGACTCCCACTTTGGTGAGAGTGCTGTGAATTAAGGGTTAAGGATCAACCAAGAAGGAATGGAGAGAACAGACACTTCCTCTCTGATATATTTAGCTAGCTCTGCTGACAGCAGTGGCCGAAGTTCATTCACATATTCTATCAAAATAAACTTATTTGTAACGACATTTAGCAGGCACCTTTGGCCAAGACAGAAGAGACTTCACCCTCTGGGTTCAGAGCTCTCTCGAGTACCAACAGCAGCTCTCCCTGTAAAGATGTCCAGGCAGCAGACTAGGAGTTGCTTTTCTGAAATCAGAAAGGCATAACACGACACATTCAGCACCCACAAACATACTCATCATCTGCCCTTTCCTAAAGAACAGCAAAAAGGTCAGACTGGACTAGGAAAAAAAGTTAAAAGGCAATGCAGTACTTACCCCTTCTACAGGGATCGACACATTTGTAAATAAAATTTGCTGCTTCAGCCCCGAATCCTTGCCAAAAAAAAGCTAAGTAGCAATATGTGGACTCATTTCTCAAACCCTCCTTTTGCTGAGCCCAGCAGACTTCAGCCTACCAAAGCAAAACAATTCAATTTTCTGTTTTATCACTCCAACTTTTCAGTTAATCTTTTTGTAAGGGCCACAAGGCTGTTACTGCCATTTTGAACACCAACCCCAAGAGGAAGACGACAGATCTGATTAAGGGTCCATGTGGTCCAAGATTCACCCAAAAAAAGACTGAGACAGCACAGAAAAGCTAAGTAGCTTAAAACAGCGTTAGCAAGGTGGAATGCAGCCGAAACCTAAAATGAGGTGGACAAGCTTAAGCAGGTTCTCAGACAGGATAAGGAGGAGCTTGGTCTGTTATTAAGGCACACTCACTCTGCACACACATTGAACAGGTCTCCTTCTGCAGCAGGACCTAGTCCCATCCCCGATAACAGTTCATGTCCAGCGGTATCTGATTAAATAAGGCCCATCAAAGATCCTGTTTGCTAATGAGGTGCCACCAGAGTCACAAAGCTTCACAAAGGCAAATCAATCTAATTTAAAAGGGTATTTGTTCTCTGACCACAATTCCACTGATCAGTTGACAACCACAAGCTAGAGCTTCATAAGTGTCCCAGTTACTGCAAATATTGGGATGGTGAATTTCACATTGATGGATCATACAGTTGAAATCACAGGTTTTCTCTCCCACTGAACATCTGCAAATCAGAAACTCTTATATCTTCCTTTGAAGTGATACACTCCAAGTCTCCAATCACTTGACAATTAGGAGTGTTCAGATGCCATTGCTTATTCGATTTACCTAAGGATACAGCAGTAACCCAGACCACTCTCTACCTCAACTGAAAGTCTTCTCAGTCAAAACCAGGCTGTTAAATTCTATTTATTTTTTAAGATGGCACAGGAGTGCCATCCTGTGGCTATCAGAAGCCATCTGAAAGCTTGTTGTGTTTGTTGGTTTGATGTTGCAACACACAATTCCACACACTGCAGCATTCAACTTCCACATTTAGGTCCATTACCTTGTTAAATTCTAATACTGCACTATAAAAGCCTGGCTGAGGAACCCAAAGACTTTTCTTTTAAAAAGATACCAAATTACAGGTTTTTCACTTCCATCCAGGATGCCACTCTCCTAACACTCTTCAACTACCAGAGACACAGCACATTTTTAACAGAGATTTTATATATATTGCTGCTATTAGCAAATGTAACACTATACCTAGCCAAGAAGCATCTCCTCTCAGAAAGACTACATTAGAAATAAACCTCTCAAACTCAAACATCAACTGCATTAAAAAAGCTGTCCTACAGTAAAGCCTGCTTCTTGAAGGGGGACTTTTCCTACATTTACATAGGATTTAAGAGAAGATGTTGTTCATGAACAATTCTTGGAACTGGCTTAAAAAAAAATCTGCAAATTTTTAAACAGTCAGACCAGTGGGGTCTGGATAGGGTAAGAAGGAAAAAACCACTAGCTGTTCATGCACGAGCAAGTAAAATTCCTATGCATCCATGCATATGAATTTCTTATGCTCAAGGGCACATTCAGATATTCCAAGGCATGTTTATCCTTAAGATATAGGATTTCATGATTGTTCAACCTAAAAAATTTAAGAAAAAAAACAAAGTAAAAAAGCTCTGTACCTGAATATCGATGCATGTTTTACCATGAAATGAATGCCTCTGGGTAGCTTAAACTGGATGATCTACCAGGAAAAGGAATAATAAATATAATAATAAATAATAAAATAATAATAAAAACCAAATAATCAAACCCAGTGGGTTGGCATTCCTCTTATTAGTTTGGAAGAGCACTTGAAGAGTACCTATAGATCCAACACGTTTACCTAATACCCACTGTTTCTTTGTCACTAAACCATTAGTAACAACCTGCAGATGCAAAACCACAAGAATACCACCAAAAATTTCCAACACACACGAGTCATTTTGCAATTTGCTCTGAGGTTGCTTGAAATAATATGGTTTAAAAAATAAAATTAAAAAAGGAAATGGAATCTCATGAGATGAGGTGACTGTAAAATATTCTCCCTCACGCCACACCATCAGCAGTAAGTTCCACAGTTTAATTTACAGCCAGACTTTAGATACAGAACCAGATTATATTATTAAGACTGCAAGACTGAATTTAGATGGCCTGTATGTCTTGAACAGGCCCTCTTCAGTAAACTCAGGAATCAGTGTGTTATGTGGCTAATTCAAGACAACCTAAGACTCCCTCTGGGCTGGTATGGTTCACCCTGGACGTATGTGACATAACTAGAGCTGTCAGCTGCTTCCACAGCACAGCCTCATACTGCATATCCCTGCATGAGCCAGGCCCACAAGCAACTGAGACTAAATATATCCTACAAACATCCCATTACCAGATCCAACAAATCAAGAAAACATTCCAAATCCGTCAACCAACTACAGCCTATTCTTGAAGTAAAACAATGCACCAGTATTACTTTTTCATAAACGCATTACTGAGATAACTTAGATGCTCTGCACAGAACACATGTTCTAAGTTGTAAATCATTAACTAACACAAGGTAACACAGGTCTCTGCAGCATTGGTGCTATTCAGCTTTATTTGCTGACTGGTCTTGGTTACCTCCTTGTGTCCACAGACTCTTTCATTTATACTAAAGCATCCTTGAGAACTTGTGCTTTGTTCACTGATGGCTTAAAAGCAATGGTTTTCATTAGAAGGCAAAAAAACCATCAGGTTCTACTTAGATTCAGTAAACCTCAAAAAAACCCGTTTAGCTTAGAACAGAAATCCTCAGCTCATTCCAATGTCCCTTGACTGGCACTGATTAGAGACAAAAAGCATCCTATATTATTTTCTAGCTCATCATTAAAATTTGGCATTTAACAGCAGGCCAAACTGTCTTGCCCTTAGTACTGCCTAAAAGTCTGTATAACCCAAAAAAGCTGAGTCTCCATGGGCACTGGCTTCCCAGAAGGAAGTCAGAGCATCTGCACAGATGTATTTAACTTCTCATCCTGCCTAATACTTCAAGAATAACAGAGAGTGCAATCCAAACATTATTTCAAACAGGTATGTTAAAAGCAGCCAATATGAAGTCAGAAAAACAAACACCACCACTTACTTTTTAATAAGACAAAAGCAAAAGATTAGAATAGACTGTTTTTTCTTTACGTTCTCTTTTTAGCTATGGTATTTCATGCCCTCAGTACAGGAAAAAAAAAACAAACAAGGGTAGGGAGGAGAAAAAAAAAAACTAAAGACATGTGGGGGCTGAGGGGTGGAATATCAAACATTACATTGGGAGATCCAAGCTACAAGAACGTTAAACTTTAAAAGTCTATCGTTGTACATGTTTTGTAAAGCAGTTTTATAGAAAGAATGTCAGTGACAGAATAAAACTACAGCCCAGTCTCTCTTATCCTCTCCTATATAACCACCAGCCATTTTAATGCAAAGGATATTCTGTATTCATTTAGTTCTTTCAGCTCTTCTTCTCTTCGTTGCTTTTCTAGTAGCTCTTGCTGCCGAGAAACCTCATCAAGGAAATGTGTCTCATCTTCATCTAAGCCTCTTACCATATTTTCTGAATAAAGGAAAAGAATGCATATTGATAAGCTAAAACTACTTAGGGAGCAGCCATTTATTTTGCATTACTTCACCACTCTCTTAGAACATTTTCCAATGACTTCAAACCCCTCCATGAATGTAGGTAAGCGTCCACACCTCACATATTACACTTCTAATATTGCTGAGGTAGAACAATTTGCACAAAGTCACTGGGAACGTGGGGAGTAGAGTCCTGGGTGACTCAGTGGCTTGGGTACTCCAGCAGGCATGCTGCTGTGCTGACAAAAGGGTACAAAGCAAACCCCACAAGCTATCCGCTGGATTCAGTAATTAATGAGTAAAAACACTTCCCAGTTAATGATACTGGATGGTAACAAGCCAAAACTCTTACACACTCAAGCACACAAACTAAACAAACTAACACAGTTTGAACACACCATTAACACAAAGAAAAGCAAGACACAATTCATAAGAAGCCATGAAATGCTGATATAATTATAGAAAATCGACCAAGTTTTCACACAAGCAGCCCTTCTGCTGTTCTGAAATGCCATTTGGAACAGGTTATGCAAAACAAGGAATAACCACATTAAGCAATAATCAATTTGTCATTTTGGTTTCAGACACCGGGTTCAAGTCTGTCTCCTCAGAACCTGTTCTTAAACCAGCCGACAACCAGAAAAAAAACCACATTACTTCTCCCCATAAATCTTGCCTCAAAATAGGAAGTACATTTTCTTAAATCAAACAATTGTAACTGAGATTAACATCTCTTAAAAAAAAAAAAAAGTAGAGGCAAGACAATTCCTAACTTCCAAATAAAAATAATTTTTTTCTAAACATGCTACCCTAGTTCAAGGAAAGTACATGCTAGTGCAGTAAGAAGGTCTTACTTTCTGTTCTGTAAATATTCAATGTGTCTCAGTCAAATGATTTAGTAAAACATAGAATTGAAAATATTTTTTTTAGAAAGACCAAACTACTGTATGTAGTCATCCTCAGAAATCTTAACCCAAACATCACTTTAAGTCTTCATTAGAGTTTAATTCCGTAAGAGGACTTTTTAGGCTTTTACATAAGGTCACTGGGTTTTTTTGACCTTCACCCACATAGTCAAATGCCATCCGCAAGCTAAGAAATCCATTTACACTGATAATTGGCAAGCTTCTGTCTGACAGAAAAGCTCTAGAAATCAATTATTATTTGAGGTTACGTTCTAAAGGCTGATCTCTACTCTTTCCAACTCTTAAGAACGCAGAACTCATTTATAAATCTTTAAACAGTAACTTGTAGCATTCACTGCTACTGCTGTGGGCCCCTTCAAACAGACAGAAAAGGTAGTAAAACTCTGGACATTTTTTGAAGCGAGTGACATAAATTAATTTCATTCTCTGCCTACCTGATCTGCAAACTAAGAGAAGCAGCCATAGAGATCCTTATAGCTGACATTTTTGAGATTCCCTACCAAATAGTCTGCAGTAGGTTTTGTTCTCCAGGTTAGCAGGTATCTGTTATTCTGCAAGGGTTGCATTAAAAGCAGCTGGTGCTTTACTTCTGTAACCCCCCCTCAGAGATGCTTCTCATTCCAGTACTTGGTTTACAGGTTTCCTGAACCAAAGGGAAGACATTGCAGATCTAATGTAACTGGGCAAGGGAAACAATTAATTTAGAAGCATTTCTCATCCAGGTTGATAGCAGCCAGTTTTCTGGTGACTACTTGGACAAGAATCGCTTAGTCACATCACCAAAGATGACTTGAATCAAAATTTACTGAAGTAAACTGGAAATTCTCCAGCTGGAAAGAATCCTATAGGTACAGCTGGAGACTTTAGTATGTTTATGCTGCTATCTGTACTTTCCACTTTTCACCAGTAAAAATACAAGCAAAACTTAAGAGACAGGAAATAACTTTGAGTTATCTTTATTATGGCTATCATAATCATTTAAAAAGAAATTTTTAGAAGTTGCATTTTAGAGAATACTAGTATTAATTTTCATTTAAAATGCTCTAACATTCTACTAGAATTATTTTACCTTGAAAAGGAAGACATTCTTGCAATGCTGAATAACCTACCAGAAAGAAGAACTGCTAGTCTGTACACTGGTTTTTATCCACATAAAATGTTTAGAGTAACTGAATGTGTGTGTTTATGCAAACAGGATTCTTTAGATTCTTCAGCATTAAGGTGTTTGTCCTCCCAGGTCCCATCATGGAGTCTGACTGATCAGAATGACAATGCACTAAACTCATTTTCTACTCCTGCAAAATTCCCATGGATAGAAAAAATACTTACGAAAATTTTAAGCCAAATTCAAGCATATTAGAGGACAAATTCTGTCACAAGTAGCCAAACTGGGCTGAACTCTGATGAGGTAAACTAGTGGTCCACAGTCCACCCAACCCTGATCTTTAGTTAGTCAGTGACTCCCACTTACCTTCTCCCAGAGAAATCTGGCTACAAGAATGATTCTAAAAACCATCTACTACAAAACAGGAAAGGCAACCATGGTAATCAGTAATGCACCTGATAGCATCTGCAGGGGCAGGAAGCATCACTTAAAAGAACTCAAATGTTGTGCCATAGTTAAAGGTAAAACATACTTTTGTTGTGTTGCAAATACAAGAGAAATTCCAGACAGAATCCAGTTTGGCAAATTAGAGCTTAAAGAACACAGAGTTGAGGATAATAAGGCTTCTAGCTAAAGAACCAAAATCAATCAGAACCCACCTTAAAATGGAGTCCCACAGTATCATCCTCACTTCTCCTTAGACAGAGCCAATAGCTCTTTTTTTTCAAAAATGGTTGTCTAATATTTTTCTAGTTCTCATTATCATCCTTGCACTCAGCTGCACATACATAGGTGGTACAATGCAAAGGATTTTTCTATAAAACCAGAAATCCAAACATCCATAGAAATTATGTCTCCATTTCATTAGAAGAGTTAAACATCTACACTCTGAAGAATCAACTTCTGTATGTTTACTTTTTCCAAACAGTAATCTTAAGCCTCAAATCACTCTTGTGTCAACTAATTACAGCTTGGAAATGTAACAGTTGCTGGAACAGGATTTCTTTTTATTGATTCCAATAGAATGGTCTTGTCTTAAAGCATGAGTTCAAGAGTCACAAACCCACATTACATTTCCACTTTTCCATGGACTTCCATCAGGGTTTTTTTTGATTTAATGTGTAAAATAAACCTAGTATTCCACACTTTACAGGAATGCAGCTTCATAACTACAAGCAGCTTTTGAGTTTTGCACATACGTGTCGCTGTCTCAGTGCCCAGAACGGTACATTATCTGCAGGAACATCTACCATCCTTAAAAAAAATACAAGATTTCAACCATACTTTTCTGAAGTTTCTGTTCATCTCTCAGAGAGGCAGACAAGACACACAGATACGTCCCTTAGGCAGATGCTGTATACAGCTGTTGCACATAATACATGAACTTTCGGTACAAAATAGTAACTGCTGGTGCTTACTGAATTTAAATTGCTCCTCAAACTCCTGCTGCTTCTTTTCCCTCTGTTCCTGAAGTCTTTCATACAACGAACGTGGGTCATATGCCTCCTCTGGGCATTCTGAAAGGAAGGAACCAATCAGGAAATTAGACAGTTTGTTAGAAATACTAAATCAACAACATTTCTGAGTTCTTTCATGTTCTTTTGAACTTCTAGAATACAAGGTATTACCTTTTAGTTCTGTTTACCACAAAAGTTAAATAATCTCCGATCTCTTTTCTATAATTATTAAAATGTATCCCATACCTTCTGGATCCTCAGGTTTTCGGACCTTTTCCCATTCCTCTTGCCTTCTCTTTCGCCGCTCCTCCAACTCCGATTCAGACACAAACCTCTTGTTAATCACAAGGTCAGCAGTACCATCTCCCCCATCCATTGTGGAACAGCCCGTCCTAAAAACACAATATGAAAGACCCAGGGGCCTGATTTCACTTGTCAGTGCCTGAGACATTATTACACATCCTGAAAAACAGACCTGCTGCACTTATAATAACTTGAGTTCTCTAAAGAACACTACACAGTAAGTACTGATTGAGATACCTACTCACTGCATAACTGCTAAGACTAATAGCACCACCTATTACTCCTTCTTTACTATTTTTCATAACTGTATTGCCTATTGTCTGCCTCAGGCTGCTCTTCTAGAAGTCACATTTTAATGGACTTTTCCCCACCCTACTTTGGATTTATCTTGCTTAAATAAATTTATTTAAGAAAAGAAAAACCTCACACCTACACTCACATCCTTTTATTTCAGTTCTTACACCTCTCTGCTCTAGAGAAAGGATCTGACACTTTGCCCTCACTTTACTTAAGTTCTTTTCACCCATCCTATGAAAACTTGATTAAGCTTCCCTGTTTTCAATGATCTGAATATGTATATTCAAATAACAGTGAGATTTTAGAAATTAGCAACTAATCTAACCTTCAAAAGCCCTCTGCACCTCTTTGCAGCTCTGGGGAGAGGTAGGCTTGGACAGACTATGCGTGGGGACTGTCAGTGGGGGTACACAGAGCTCAAGAGGTGAGTGAAAGAGGGAATTCCCTCGGGCTAAGGCAGGGCTGGGATTAGAAAACAGGAGCAGCACTTGTAACCAAGTGAGCACAGCCCCTTCTCACACAGTACACCTGCCCTCTGCTTCAAGAGATCCTAATAACTTGAGTACTGGCCAGGTCACTGTTTCAATACTAGGTGCAAGGTAAAGATGTTCCAAGGAGTCATCCTAAGAAGGAAGCTCATGGACTTGACACCTGTAAGCCCAGGATGAAACAAATTGCTTCTGCTAGCCTTAAGTGGCTCACTTCAAGATTTATTCTGTCAGCTCCATGCTACAGAAGGAGGCATTAATGCCTATTTTTGTTTCTTACATCAAGCCTGTATATACAAGTAAAATGTAAACACAGCATCAACTGCAATCCATTTAAAGTTACACTACTCTCACACTTTTTTCTAGTTTCTTCTGATTTCCTTGGTATAACTTCAGTAAGTACCTCAAGGACTTGCACCCTGCACTGCCTAGTATTATTAATTTCAGATCTCACCCTGCCTACATTTCAGCACTGGAAATGAACCTAGAACACTTACTCTTCCAGGGAGGGAGGGATGCAGTAACCCAAATAATGGAAGGAGACAATTTATCATTCTTCCTTCATACCACAAGAAACCACTCCTGCAGGAAACAGAGTCCTGAAATTCTTATAAAATTTTTAATACAGATGACAAACTGGGGTCTCAGAAGAAATCCAGATCAGAGTACTGGACAGACATTTGTCACAGCAGGATACATTCTTAAGGCGGGAATTATCAAAAGGAGACAAGACAAAAAGATTGTCTTAAGAAGTGGGGAAAGGACAGACCATGGGCTGATGAGTTTCTCCTTTTTTAAACTTTTATTTTTTTCTCTCGTTTCTTTTTTAATATCTAACAAAAATCCACCCTCAGACAA
This sequence comes from Athene cunicularia, assembly GCF_003259725.1. Taxonomy (NCBI): domain Eukaryota; kingdom Metazoa; phylum Chordata; class Aves; order Strigiformes; family Strigidae; genus Athene; species Athene cunicularia. The sequence continues at coordinate 19,779,683 of NW_020799113.1, read as the reverse complement.
ATCCACTTTCCAGAAAGCATAGAACAACTGCTCTTGGAGTATCATTTCTGAAGGTGGTTCAAGCTGGAAACCTAGAGAGAAGAAAAATGAATCTTTCTCCTGAATACAGGTTCTAATCACAGGGCTAGCTTTCCTACCCAAGTGCTTTATAAACAAGATAACCTGATTCTCCTTGTGTCATCTCAACCTGTCCATTTAGAGAGAAAATAGAAGGTTCCAATACAATGGTGACAGAAGGTCATAAAAACAAACTGAAAGAGAGGGATTTAGCAAGAACACAGCATCATCTGGGGATTAAACCTTCAACACCAAACCACCTGTCTTCTGGATCAGCCAGTTCACTCAGATAATGTATTTTAAGATACCTGAAGTGGATTAAGGTTTAATTATGACTTGACATACAGCTACGGTATTTTCAGTACAATCCTGGAAAATGGTGTCTGATCAAACACACTTCAGCAAATAACAACTTTACTGTGCCCCAGTATGGGGCACAATGTTGTGGGGAAAAAAGTACAAATCAAACAGCTACACATTTAAGGTCAATGGCACTTATGAAGTTTGCTAATCTTGGGTGTATTCTTTGCCCTCTCCCATCTGAAACACACAAAATCTTCCAGACCAGAGAAAACACATGTGTTTGGCAACTGTTCCCTCTTCACCTACTTTTTTTGCCCGTATTCTAGTGAGTGATGTGCTGTCAGTGTAAATGACAGAAGTTTATGTCACAGATGTAAACTGCACCTTTGAACACTACCAGAATCAAAAAAATAAAACTTCATGGCCCTTGCCATCACCTAGGCTGGATCAAATACCGAGTAGAAACGATGTCGTGTGAAGCTTCCAATACGTTCAGACCTCCGCTAAATAACGGCCCCTCTATCCATCACTGCCACAAACTCGGGCAGCGCTCCCCGCAGCTTCGCAGCACGTCGAATAAAGTGCTGAGCACCGAGCCTGGAGCCACCCTGGAGCCAGAGGCGAAGAGCCGCTCCCCACCATGGTGCATGCAGCCTAAAACCCGTCTCCGGGATCCAGCATCCGCTACTAACGGTGCCCGAGTACGCTCGGAGCGGGCGAGTGTCCCGGGCGCAGGCCTGGGCGTGCTGGGCCGGGGCCTGCTCCCAGCCCGCGCCGCCGAGCCCTCACCGCGACCTCCTCTCTCTACCTTCCCTCCACCTACTCGCTCCGGGAGCGGCCTCCCCCCGCGGTCCGGCCTCC
>NW_020799113.1:19758943-19778412 GCF_003259725.1 Athene cunicularia | reverse complement strand
GGGCGGGGCCGGTCGGTGTGTGGCCTCCATCTTTCCGCCGTGCGCGGCCGCGGCACAAAGGAGCGGTGTCGCTGGCCCGGGCCGGGGCAGAGGGGTGCGGGCTTCGCGGCAGCGGCCCGCGCTCCCGTGGGTGCTGCTTATTTGTGCAGGTGCTCCCCTGGCTTTCGGAGGAGCGTGCTGCCCCACCGGGGTCACCCGTACTCCCTAGGGAGGGCAACCAGCGAAAAAAGGCGGGTGGCCACGATCCAGCCCCCTTTGCCCAGTGTCCGGCTGGGCTGCTGGCAGGCTGGGCTCTCCCAGTGCTGCGCGTGGAGGCCTCGGAGCTGGTAAGAGCTGGACTCAGATGTAAAGTTAGGAGCTTGGAAAATAAAGCGTCAAAGCTTGAATGAAACGGGGAGTTGCTGGAATGGGGCACCCCAAGTCTGCTGGTGTTCTGGGCGGTGAAGTGTTACAACTTTCCAACTGCAAGTCTCTGGTGCTGGGAGATCTTCCTGGTACTTGTATGACTTGCAAAACGAGGGCTTTGCTATACAGTGGTTTGGTGCGGGTTGGGGCTTGGTATGCAGGGAATAAAATTGCATGCTGCTCTGGGACCTTTTGGGATCTCAGAAACACTGAGAAGAATTTTGCTGAGCCCTTGAATATTTTTATATTAATGCAAAAAGCAAGAATCATGAAAACTGTTTACCACTCTCAATGTGAAAATATTTCTGCAAAGCAAGTTTTTTCTCTTTTACGGAGAAAGCATAAAGATGTGGAGCGATCTACCAAATGCAATTATTTACCTAGATCTTTTGTTCTGCGTACTTGGGCACTTTCGTAGTAGTGTGGTAACACTTTGCTCTTAGTTCAGCTCTTAGTTCAGTGCTTATGAAGCAGGTCTCTCACTGCTTGTGTTATATCAAGCCTGCATTTCTTGTTTAAGCCCATTGATTCTGTCCTGATGATCACTGTTTTTATCTTGCATGTCTTAATTTTTCCTTTTTTTTTTTTTTTTAATATTGTTGTTTCTTATCTTCTGTTGTGCAGCAGTAGTAGGTTCAGTGTCCCTTCTGGGTAGAGTCTTAATGTAGGTCCTGAGAATTACTGTAGTGATCTTGTTTTTAATTTTCTGTTTTGTTATTGCAAAATCTTGGTCTGAATCTCTCGGTATCCACCCCAAGCACAGAGTTCATATTGGTCCTTACTCTGCGTTTATCAGTATTTCTCACACAGTGGAACTTTGGTCCGTGGGGAAGCACGAACATAAAAGCTGCCTTTTCTAAATTTATTCAGCCTTGTAGATACTGTAGTTTTTTGAATGCTGGTGATTGGTGTTTTTTTCCTTTTATGCCTGTGTCAATATTTGTTTTCTTCAACATAAGCAAGAAATTTTTTTCCACGTAGCACTAGCTATGCCTCAGATTTTTAATTTTTCAGTCCTTTGTCTGGCAGTTAATGCATTTATTTGTTTTGGTGGGTTTTTTCCCTGACGCTGGTCCTCAGTTCAGTTCTTCTGCTTTAATTGTAACTTTCTATACATCCCTCAGTGCTATGAGGTTATTGTGTGGAGACCTACATACATTTGTGAACTGTGAGTCTTCCCCTTTTTACTGCTCAGTATTAACATTTTTGCAATTTCCCTGCTAAACTATACAAATCTTTTAACAGTGGATGTTCTCATCACCTACGAGCCATCTGAAATACTCCCTCGCATCTTGTCTCCTGTTGGATTCCTGTATTCGGCTGTGGATTTCTGGAGGATTGTACATTCTCAAAACTTGTCATATTATTTTTAGGGGTCTAGGATGCTTAGATGTATTTTTCTTTTGCATTTATCTAAATGCAAAGAATTGATCTCAATCTGGCCCATTCTTCAGCAAGTGCTTTTTCATGTGTCTTTGTTCTCTGCTGAAGCCCAGTCAGCAAAAAAGGTCCTTTCTCCTGCTGGCACCCATTCCTGTGTCTCTTCCTTTATGACATTACTGTTACTGCTTTGTGCCCCAATCTCTGCTATTTGGTCCTGTTTATAAGTCTGGTTGAATAGGTTGTGTATTTCACCTGGCGTGTTCTTTTTCAGATGCATGAAGCACAAATGTAGCTACATGATCGCTTCTTGTCTCTTCCCTCTTCATCCAAAGCTCTCTTGAGGTTCCTGCTAACTCTGAAAGTTTTCAGTATCCTCTGTTCAATCCCTTGTGTAGGAAGCTCCTCCAGGATATTTTAATCCAGTGTTTTACATTCTGCACAACTCTTGTCATTACTCCTGCTGTTGCTGAGTGTTAGATGAGTCTTGGTTATTTACCTACTCTTAGATTGCTGATACATCTAATTCAGCTAGCCACACGCCTCCCTTATCTTCAGCTATGATATCGATGTGTGCTTCTGGGTAGGTGGGGATATTGGTTTCCTTGAAGTTTTTAATTTTCCTTTTTGTTTACCTTCAGCATCCTATACATGGAATTTGACTGCAGCACTTCATGTTAGCTGCTCTTTGGCCTTGTACTTCGGTGATCACTCGGTGGCTCCCTTAATCTCTCTGTTATCTTGTTCTGTGCTTTTCTTAATGCTTTTTTTTTTTTCCGTCTTAGAAGGGATGTGATGGTTTTCTGCATAACTTCTCAGCACTCTCTTCCTTGGTACGTTTTCAGTATTTTCACATTGGATGCCTTGGCTCTCAGCATGTTTCATTTGCTCTGAGCCTAATGGATGAACTGAAATAGATTACTTGCAGTATTTTGTTTCCCTCCTGTAAAATAAGACATCTTTCATATTCTGCCCATCATATCAAAGTGCATTTCCCTCAAGATTTTTGTTTTTTTGTTAAAGTCAAGGAATAAAATTTAGTAGTGTAAGCAGTTAAGTTAGTGGTAGAGGTGGCAATCTGTCATGGAACGCTTACTGGCTTGTTACTCTTCAGACTTCTTTGTTCAAATTTCCTTTCACATCAGTATCTCCCCTAGTTGACAACTGTATTTTGAAATCTCTCCTATTGGTCACTTTAAGTCACTTAGATATGTGGCAGTATCTTCACAAATAGAGCAGGGCTTGTCATGTGCCCTGTTCAGTTTCCCTTTTGACACAGGGACAGCAGGTTGTAGTAAATTGAAGGCAAGTTAATGTGATGAAGCTTGTCCCCTTCTGCTCCATTGTCAGTATGTTGTGTTCAGTATTTTAAACTGTTGGGTTTTTTTTTTTTTCCTCTCCTGATTGCTCAGTAGACTTTGAATTTATTCCTTGCTTTAAAGTAGTACAGGCAGAGGTGCTGTGCTGGGATTCATTGTCTTCCAAGTATCTAATTAGAATTGTGTCGTTTGGTGCTTTGTGTTTCCTTGTCCTGACAATGTATTTTGTTTTCTCTTGCCGGTTTGTATGTGGTGACTGTAAAGTTGGCATGGCATGGCAGCAGCTTTGCCAGCACAATCTTTATTTGCTTTTCTATTCTTCATTATGTTGCTGAGGTCTTATATAAGTCAAATGTTCACACATGACTCATAAGGTTGTGTGACTGACCAATGCATCATGATCTTTCTTCAACTGTGCTTGTAATTACCTGATACCTTGATCTACCACTGCTGTGCGTTAGAAGCACAACTCTGCCGTGGGAGCTTTGTGTATTTGGTAGGTTTTGCCCATTCAGTAGGGATACCTGACAGTTCAAAGTCTGATGTGAGGTACTGTTCTTTATTTATTAATGTATGTTTATTAATGGGGATTCAATGAGTCGCCATGATGAGTGACAAGAAATCCATCCTTTTCCTGTTATATCTCTTCTCTTGGAGAAGCAGTGTTTTCTAAGCATGCAGAACACTTGCAACTGCAGTTATTTTTCTTCTGTTCTAAGGTTTTTTTGGTACAGGGAACTCCACCCTTGCTGTAGGTTTCTGAATATCTTGGTGTTTCACTGGACATGAGGAGAAGGACAAGAGTTGAGGACACTTTGATTTGAAGTGTTGGCGTGGCTTTTTGGATTGCTTGGTTCAGTGCATGTGCACAAACTGATATATTAATATAGCTTGAATCATGTAGTTTACTGGCTGTCCTCTAACCTATGCCAGAAGGCTGTGCTGTTTGTGTATCTTACACCTTCCCGTAGACAGTGGGACTTGCTAGAAAGTGGCATTGAAAAAAGAAAATCCATCAGGTATGCTGATGCAGTTTTTTGGGGTTTTTTTCTGCCTAGTGGCATGGAAAAAGCTTAGAATTCTTCACTGCTTTTAAAAATGTTCACCTAATGGTGAGTGAAGAGATGTGTGTGTTTGCACTCAAACTCAGGTCAATGTATCAATCCTGGAGTGAAACATTTAAAAAAAAAAAAATTGAACAATAGTTAAGTTGCTCTCTTTAGAGCTTTACCCCTCTGGAACATTTAGTGAAGTAGTATCTACATATAATTATCAAAACAGTTTATCTTGATTGTCTTGAAATTCCTCAGTTATGTAGGAGAAGCCTCAGATAACTGTAACTTTGTGTTCCTGATATCATTACAGCTTCTTGAAAGCTTCTTAAATTGTTTTTGAGCTTCCCACCTTTTCTGATGCACAGTCACAACAAACTAAATTGGTTACACCCTCTTGATTAAACCATTTGCTGACTATCTGGTGAAACACATAGAAGATTTTGGTCTGCTTCCTAACCCTCATGTGCTTGTCCGGGTTGTCTCTTCTCAGCCACAGGAGCTCTGAAACCCATTGACTTAACTTCCTCTGAGTTTCTTCATACAGGCAGAGGCTTTAAAACATTGTAAAAAACAAAGAAATACCCCAGCTCAGTGGTAGGAGCAGGATACCTGTGAGACCTGGAGTCAATGGCTCTGCTGCTGACAGAAGCACTTGTGTTACACGCAATTGCTTGCTCAACATTGGGATCTCTCCTGCAGTGTGCTTTCCTGGTAGACTTGTAGCAGGGCACAGAGCAAAGGTCCTCAGGGCAAAACCTGGAGAGACAGATGGGGAGAAATGAAGCTGGGTTCTTGTGAGGGTTTTTTGGTTTTCTTTTTAATAGTTGAGATAAGGGGATCTAGTGACCTGGCCAGACCTTTGCATCAGCTCTTACAGACTTCAGCTCTGGAAGCCCCAGACAGATCAGGGACTGTGCTTCCTGTGAGTGCTTCTGAGGCAAGATTGCTAACCTAGTGACCTACATGTTATATTTGACTCGGAAGGCAGTCTCTTCAGCAGCCGTCACTGTGGCGAGTTACAGGAGGAAGTAGAATCAGAAGGATGTCTCCTGCCCTGCTGGTACAGTGCTGAACTTGGGCTAGCCCACAGCTGCTGGCTTGCCATGATTGGCAAGGAAGGTCACAAAACTAGCCCTCAGCTATGGCCACCAAAATATCGGGCCATCCACCGATGCTGCTTGAATTATCAAGAAGTGGAACTTTCTTCGGCCTGTTTCCTGCTGCACTGTTAGGTTTTTCATGTTTGAGATGATAACCAGTGTCATAAAGTGATAAATTTGGTGAGGCTGAGAATAGGAGGGTGTAGACATTGTCTGCTCTGTGCTCTGCTCTCTGAGGCAGTTGTCAGACAGCCGACAATGCAAGCTTCCAACTGAGGCATCACTGAATTTTTCAGCAATGTTATCAAAATCTTTCACACATCCAAAACTGTTCTCAGTGTATTTTATGCATTCGTAATAGCTTAGTCATGCCATCGAGCTGGGCTCATTTCTGTGGTCTATAGCAGGAGTCTGTTCTGTCTTCTACAGAGTAATTCAGTACCTAACCTTTCTTTGAGAACAAGCCTAGCTCCGACTTAAAAGAAACAAAGGCACTAAGATTAGTCTACAGACAAGAAACAGCACAACTCTGGGTTGTCGCCATTTTGGTTCAGTTACATGAAGCTGGTGGTTTGCTGACAAGAATCTGCCCCTGCTTTTAACATCTTTCTGTAGCCTGTGGTGTGATTACTCAGCTGTCTCTGTGCTAGCACTAGATCTAGTTCCCATGGCAGGACTACACTGTGTGATTCTGCTCAGTCTCTTGATCTGTCCCTCAAAATGCTTTTATGGTTTATATTTTGTTAATGTATGAGGTGCAGTAAAATAAGTATGTATTGTTGCAATTTACTACAAGGAGTTGATCTCCCTGTAATTTCAGAACTCTTTCATTGGTTTCTGGATAATAATATAGGTAAAGCCTTATCCTTTCTGAAATGGACTATTAAATTTACTAGAAAAATGTTTTTTAAAATGCATTTTATTTTTTGTGTTGTTTCTTTGCAATTCTCCACCTCTGCTTGGTACCCAGAGCCTACACTTTACTCCCAGCACTGTCTGTTCTGTAACTTAACTACTTGGTCTTTTTTTTTAATTTTGAATTCTGATAGCATGAACATATTTGCCAAAATTTAGCAATTTTCTTTAGTATCAATAACATCTGTAACTTTCAGGGCAGCAAGAAAGATGAACTCGAATTAGTTCAAGTATTTATTTATAAGCATCCAAATGAATGTCTATGCCAAAACTAAATATGGTATAGCTAATCAATTTTATTTCATGTGCTTGTATCCCTTCAGTCTAGGATTAGTGTTCCCTGCCATCTGCAGGGTGTTATCGTCCTGCCACTTCTGAAGCAGTGTATTATACTCCTTGGGCAATTGCTGAGCTTGTATGGCTTTGCCACGCCACATCACGTCAGCCTGCTGGAGGCAATCCTTGTTCAACTTCACCGGAGCTGTCAGATACCACTATCTTTTTAAAAGATCGTTACCTTAGAGTATTCATCTGCCTCAGAGCATAACTTACAGCTTTGTCTCTGAAAAGAAACACAATGACCCATCTACAGTTTGAGGAGACAAGAACTGGGAAGCATGATTGATACCAGCATTGAAAGGGTGGTTTAGATATAAAACAAAGCTGAGGTTTTCTGGAGGCTGTGGTACAAGGGACAGTTCCACCTAAATGATCACGAGACGACAAATTACCATCTCTGAGATGGGGAAGCTTAGAAGGTGGTAAATGCTTCAGTTTCTTTTTCAGAAAGAGCTGTAGCAGAACACTGATGCCTGAGGAGCCCAGAGCACTGGTGTCTCTGTATCCAGAGGTAAGGGAAATCCTGGGCAGGGCAGGAGTCTCTTTACCAGACCTACTTTAGAGAAGCTACTAAGAAAGTGAAGTTCACTTTAAATCCATGTCGCAACTTTAGTGTTCCTTTACCTGCTTAAAAAACAGATTTAAGGGAAGTAGAAAGACAAAGTAGTCCAATGTATAGCTGACCATAAAATCTGCCTTTTACAGTGACTACAGGAGAATAAACTGCTGTGGTGGTAGTTAGTGTATGCTTCTTTTCCCCTTTGTCTATTATCACATCAAGCTGAACAAGAGATCAGATCCTTCAATTACTCTATGTTTCTGACAAAGCTAGAATTATCTAGAGAAGACTGCTGGGTTAAAGCACAGTTTTTTGTGTAAGACCTGCACAACCTTGCAAGTTTTGACTGATGGGCACTTGGGCAGCAACTGGAAAGTTTTGAGATGTGAACAGTCAGTCTTTTTCCCTTTCTGTGAAGCGGGCACACTCAAGGTCAGCCTGTTTTCAGATGAGGGTGCTTTCACTACAGCAAGAAAGCAAATGACTGCAAGCAGTGGCTTTGTCCTGCGGATGGTGACATGCTGCATGCCAGTAAATGCTGTTTCCCATTGAGTTTTGACGCTAGTCTTAACCCTCTGGGATATTTTTAAAGAAAATAAAACTGAATTAGGGGTTTGCTTCAGATTACACAATATGATGTTTGGTTACTACGTGCAAAAGAACCAACAGAGCATTTACTCACTCCTCCTGAAGCCTCCACTCTTACATACTGCGTGTGCTGTGTGGTCGCCACACTGGATGCCAAGTAGTTCTTTCTCTTTAGTTGCACAAGTCTTACAGTTGAGAGGTTGACCTTGGATCTCAATGTGATCTCCTAAGAAAATCTTAATTTCACTTTACAATTGTATTTAATTTACTGGAAATTCTTGGTTTTATCACCTACCATGATCATTTCAAAGCTCATATCCTCTCCGTGTTATAAAAGCCTGTAGTTGCAAGCAGGCTTCTTCCCCCTTTTTATTCCTTTATCAGAGTTGATTATCTTACAGCAATTTGTAGTTGTGTTTCCTTCTTGTGGTAGTTCTAACTTTTATCCAACTGGCATCACAAGTATTTTCATCTCTTCCTTTTTAGGAGCATAATTTCTTTGGGAAAGAAATGCTGAGGAAATATTTCTAATTATTTTAGCTCCTTAATAGGAAGCTGCTGCCCAAAACTCACAATCTTGCATTGGAACAGCTGTCAACTTTACTGTGTGGTTTGCTGACTGAGCTCCTGTGTTACTCTGCTCTTGAGAGGAGAAATCGCTGGTCTTACTCTTGTAATGGTGACAAAAACTGGAAAAGCTCTAGTAGTTAAAACCCTCTCTATTCATTTATGTGCATGAGGGTTGTTTTTTTTTTGTTTGTTTGCTTGGCAATGCATTCCATTTCATGGAAAGAAGAGGCATTTTCCATCATGAGGCGGTGTTATGGTTGGCTGTAACCGAGTATTTGAGGGGATGAATCACTGACTCCTGGGCTGTGTATTATAGAGAAAATGAGCCTAATGCTACTTGGAGCTGCCTTCTCCACTGGCATGCTCCATCAGATGATCGAGAGGAGTCCTCTCTTGGGTAGGCTGGGCAGGTGCAAATCCACTCAAATAGCATTCCTTCCAGTGGATGATGATTTCAGCTTTCCCACTTAGACTTCCAGCTGTGGCAGGTTGGTCAGTCTGTGCAGCTTGCAGCTCCTTTGTGCATCCATGCACATGCTTGAGCCTGCCAGGAGAGCAGCTCCTCTGCTGTGGTTGGGATGGTCCCATGGCTGGTGGAGGGGGGGGGAGCACAGGAAGCTATGGCTATCTGGCCATCTCCCAATGGATGCTGTTTTCCTGTGCAGGGGAGATCTGGCTCAAACAGTACCTGAGCCTGGTGCTTTGTTTAGGGGAAAATGTGCCAGGGTGGCTGTTTGGTAGGTGTCCTGCAGATGCTCTCTGGTGTAGAGGAGGAGGAGGAGTGGGGCACTGGCATTCTTTGCTGTTCCCACAGTATATGTTCAGGGTGAGAGGTATCAATACCAGGTGGTACTTCTAGAATGAAAACTTATATTTTGATCATATGTTGGGCAGTTTTGTAGTTCTGCATCCCAGAGTAACACCTGATAGAATCCAGAGTGGATGGATGACCCTGCCTATTGAAAAGCGGCTGCTGGCTGCTGCCTTTACCATTTCTTGAACTTAAAAACATAGGGTCAAGCTTTTATTTAAAAAAAACATTTCAAAGTAAAATGAAAGTGTTATCACTTCTATAAATCTGGCTGCTGTTGTGAACAGCTTTCATAGTCTTGTTATCGCTTTCTAAATTTGCCAAAGAATATTCCTCAGGCAAGCACTGCAAAACTGATGAGATGGGGCTTTGTGTATCTAAATGACACAAAATCTAATTGTGTGGAAAAGGGGTCACAGCTTTTAACATGGAGAACCTGTTTTCTTTCTATTCTGTAGCTTTGCTCTTGCTGGTATTTTCATACACAGTTGCTTCATCTGAAGACTTTCAGTTCTACTTTGACTTGCACTAATTGTTTAAGAAAATGGTGTTTGCATGATGTCATTGTAGCCCTGACAGGAGGCAGTAGGCTTCTGTTCCAGTGACCTTCCAGGGAAACTTACTTTTATTCTTGTGCTGTTGCTTAGGTGCATCTTAGCTGTTAGCTCACAACAGATTTGGGTTAAAGAGTGTTTTGATGTGATGTTGAAACATGAAAAGTAAAAGTCACAAGCCACACTAAATTCTCTAATAGCGTAATTTTTAATAAAACCAGTACACTTTGGTTAACAATTGGTTATGGCCTTATAATGGAAGACTGCTAAATTTTAAAAGCAGTTGCAGAGACTTAGCTGTGTAACTACTGAGAATGTAAGTGGATTATGAAAGACTAGTTCTTTTCGTTAGCTGTGCTTTAATATCAAAACAAACATGCGACCTTTGTCTCAGGAGACTGAGCTATTGACTCTCGGGTGAGTGCACTAGGAGAGAGCCTATCTGTCAGCTATTGTGTGCTTGCTGTTACTTAAAGCTGAGTGTATCTGCTGCCACATAGGACAGGAGGCTTATCTTGGCCTATCTTGATACTGCTGTTGTGATATTCTTGGTTTGCTCCTTGACATTTTTTTTTCTTCTCTTAGACAAAGTCTTTAAAAACCCTTCTTTTTTGTTCCCACAATATTTGCAGGTAGACTGTTAAGTATTTTTGGAATTAAAAAACCCCATATTTTTGTGTCCAGGTTTTGTTGAGAGCAGTGATTTGCAAAAACTAGGCTTGAAGTCAAATTTTGAAACTTCTTTCCATCTCTGTGCAGAGATTGTTACTACTCATTAAAACAATAATATATTTAATCTTTCATGATGTACAAAATGCTTTTGGTCTTGTGGTTGGTTGTGTCACTGAGGTCTCCAAGTTTGGACAGAAGTAGAATTGATCACTCTTATCACTTGCATCTCCCTTTTCTATGTTTCCCTGTTCCATCCTGTAGCTGGCCTGAACTGGTCTTTACTTCAGCAGTGAGAGTGATGGAGCCAGGATGGCCACTGGCAGCCTAATGCTAAAGTCACGGTTCATTATACTGTTGTAAAGCTGTCCTTAAAAAATATGCCAGCTCAAATGCAATCTAGTACATTGCTGTTCTAAAATATTTTTATTAAAGTTTTTCTTTGCACTTCAGAACCCCTATTCATGCATTCATACTCTCTCCAGACAAGCTGGTTTTTGAGGTGGATCTGTAGCAATCTCTTCTTCTACCTTATGTTCCTAATTACTTAGCCTTTCAGTTTGTTTGAGGCTTGACAATGAACTCCTTGTACATGATGGTAGGCAACAGCCAGGTGAATGCTGTCAAACTTGCCTCTATACTAAATATGGGGAGTTTATCCTGTCATTTCTCTCTTCTCTTTATCTAATCAACTTTTACAGTGTACTTGCTTTTATTTTTTGCTGTCCCAACTTGAGGGTGACCTGGAGCAGATAATATTACTTTGCTTCTTCCTCCTGTAAGCAGTAATTTAAGGGGAGGAGTCGGTCGCTGCTCTGCACTTGGTGCTATGGTGTCTGGAATACTAAGGCTATAAAAACAGATAGGGTTTTCTGTAGCTGTATCTGGTCCTAAAGCTAGTAGGTGGCAAACTAATTTTTGAAGCCTTGAGAGATTTTTCCCCCTTAAAGGCTGAATGTAGCTGAAAATAACAGCATGGCTTGATGTCATGGTGTAGGGAGGAGGTGGAATACATCTACCTTAGAGGCAGTTTCCAAGTGAATTGTTCTTTCTTTTCGGTCTGTCTTCAGGGACTCTTCAGCATAGTTCCTAAAAGTGAAAGCAGAGTCAGCTGTAATGACTTACTGCCCATGATAATGGCTCATAGTGTGCTGCTTTTCCAGATACAACTGCGTCTGTAGCCTGAAGAAGAACAGCCCACTTGTGTTACAGCACTTTGAGCAAGCCCAACTGTTCTGAACCAATCGCACTTAAGGGTGAGTTGATCATAATCACTTGGTTTTAATCATGCTTTAAGTTGTCAACCAGAAAAAACTAGGTTTCAATAATCAGTTTTAATCTTGATTTACATCTGGTTTTGTTTCCTTAGGTAAGTCTTTACTTGTTGCTAATCCCTAAAATACAGCTTTTCTGTACTTGTTTTGATGACAAGGTAGATTCACTGCATTAACATTTTCATAAATTACAAACAGTTTAATTCAGATTCTTAATCTAAGTTTTTTATGTTTTAGTACTGTGTTACTAAAATGCTCTTAAATGATTCATAAATGCATGCATATTTTCTCCTTAGGAAGACATGCCTTGCATTTAACATAACTAGGTCTTTTTAAGAAATAAAAAAAAGAAACACCACTGCCCTCCACCCCCACCCCATTTTACGGTATCATTTGTGATCTTACACAAGATCTACACACTCTGATTGGCAGTGGCACCCTCACATCCACTTTTACTTGCTGACTGAGAAGATAACAGCTATATTGGCTCAGATGGAAGGACTTCTGAGCCTGGTGTTCCATCTCTTGTTATGGTTGAACTGTTTAGAGTAAGGCAAGCATGTTGTGATACTGAAACCCTTTTAATGATCTGTGGCGTAGGAATTTCTTGAACAAGAAGTCAAGATTATTATTTTTTGCAATCCCTTGAGGGATTTTTTTTTTCTAGTTAGCCTTCTGTTAATTTCTTAATACTGAACTCTTCACTGTGCTAAAAGGAGATAATGTACTTCATACTGCAGAAGAGTCTGAGAGCTAGTTTGTGGTGCTTTTCCAGTGACAGCTGTACATCCAGAGACTTGCTCATATAACCAGTATCTGGCTTCCCAAATACTGTTGTTATGATCTTGTCCCAAATGGCAGCCAGCAGTTGCATGGTTGCCAGTTGGCTCCAGTGGTAAGGGGCCTTTCGTATTTGAAAGGTGGCAACTGTCTCTGACTTTTTTAATTTTATGGTGCTACATGTCTTCTGTTAAATAGATTATTTAATAACTGTAGAATGGTAATAACTTGTTACAGGATATTCACCATAACTCCTAGCTTAAATGTTAAATTTGCATGTTATTCTTCTAAGAATCATTTAGTCTTGAAAGTTACTTATTTATTCTGGCATGCTTGAAATGCATAAGCAGTGAAAAGATGTCTCTCTTAGGGCTTTCTTTTAGCTAAGACTTCAGGTAATGTTCTATAGACATATACCATATAGCTTGAAAAATAACTTGAAATGGGGTTTTGAATCCTTTTACTTGTGCTAGCATTCTCAATTTAATGATTCGGAGGGACTGCCCTACAATCTGAGTTGCTAAGTGGGCCTGTATTTGATACAAACCATTTGAACTGAGAACAAAAGAATGAATTAGTCTTTGTTCTTGAAAAGGGAAGATTGGTTTGATGCTAGATCTGAACAAACATACAACTCATACAGAAAACACCCTTTTCAAAATCCCGGTTAGATTTGTAGACGTTAAAGTGGTGTCTGTAATTTCCATTTATTTCATGGTTGGTACTTGGTGCTGCTTTGGGTGTAAATCCAGCTGATGTAGGAATGTTCCGAAAATCTGTGTTTACACACAAATGGACTAAACAGTTCACTGTTAAATCTAGTTTGTTGAGATAGGCCATAACTGTAAGATTACAGTTTTGGTCTGGAAATGATCCTGAATATTCCTGATGTGAAATGAGAACCCTAAATGTACAGCCTTTATTTGGATGACCTAAGCAGTATGTGTCTATAAAGGGTAAAGAACAAATGAAACTGGTTTGTTAGTACTTAATACTTAAAGGGTAGCAGTGTGCTAGATTTAAGGACGAAGTTGTTCCTCAGCATTCAAAAACCATGGAAGAAATGGGAAATAGTAGCTAGCATAGAAGGGAATGATGTGTGGGCAAGAGCTATTTACCCAGTGAACTTCCTCCTCCTCTTCCTTTCCCCCTCCCTGTAATAGATTTCACCTATAAACCTGAAGGTGCTCTATCCACCAAGTCTGAATCTGGAATTCTTCTGTTATTCATTAGAAGTAGTAACACTGACTTTTGTTTTGGGTTTACTTTTTCAGACCTCCTTCTGGATGACCAATGTGTATTTTAACCGATTATATTGGAAACTAAGTCTCCAACTTCCCATTCATTCCAGCTGGTAGCAACGCTTATAATGCAGAAAAATCACAATTCAGGATCACACAAACATTACTCTTAAAACTTTCTAGATGATTGTAGTTGCTTTAGTTGTGTTCTATGCTAGCAGAAGCCTTTTTCAAGGTTTACTGTTGACTCTAGAGCACCACATTCCCCATTTACCGGGAGCCTTGGGGGCTAGCAATATGGGAAACTCATGTGTTTGCCGCGATGACAGTGGAGCAGAAGACAATGTGGAATCTCAGAGTCGGCAAACGGAGAACAGTAGAGCACGTGTACCTGAAGCAAGAAGCCACCCAAGGGACCCTGTCCGTCCACCCAGGAGGGGTCGAGGGCCTCATGAACCAAGAAGGAAAAAACAGAATGTGGATGGGCTAGTACTTGACACACTGGCTGTAATTCGGACGTTAGTAGATAAGTAAGTACCTCCTCAAGGAATAATTCAACATGAATGAAAATGTTCTTGTCTTCTCTCAAACTGTGGCTCCATCCTCTCACCGATCTACACCTGACCCTCCCTGAAGCAGCCGCGTGTTTTCATCTGGAGGCTTAGGAGAGGAGCACCTTTCCTAGGTAATAGCAGTAGCTCCTGAACGCCCAGGTACAGACTCTTCCAGGAGCTGAGGAGCTTTCTCACAGTTCCTGTATGGGCCTACACCCGGTTGGGATGAGAAGTGTGCTCAGTATTTCATACCTGGCATAGATATACAGTTTAGGAGGCAGTGAACACTCCAGAATTTGGGAACTTCTGTCCTAAAAATTGGTTGTTGTGCAAGTTGTCTGTTTTCAGGCTGTATTTACTACTTTGGAAATGGTTAAGCAAAACTGAGAGCTTTGATCTTTATTAGCTTGCGTAAACAGACTGAGGTTTTCTTTGCAGTTCTAAGTCTGACTACTTTTTAAAGACAGCATGTTGTGACTGTTCAACTCATGATCCCAGTGTTGCATTCCTTGCATGCTCAAAGCATCCATGAAGGGTGTGGGAGATATTTATGGAGTCATCCTTATTTTTTTTGGTTTTGCGTTGCTTTCTACAAAGCTTAAAAAAAGCTTTAAAAGGACCTTAAAAATGATGGATTAAGTTACTTTATCACCTTTTGGGTTATGTGCAGGCTCAGAACTGGAAAGGCCAAAATAGAAGAAAACACTTCTAGCTTCACAGCTGGGGTTTGAGTTTAAGGTGGATGAGGCTCAGGATAAGTGAGCTTTGATTCATATACCTGCATTGTTACTCTGGAATGTAGTTTGCCTTCCTGCTATAAAATGTTTTAAATGTTAATACCAGGACATTTTTTTTCCTGAACATTTAAAGCTCAAGGTTGGTTTTTTAACAGGTTTTATTGTGTTGTGTCTTCAAATCATTAAGTTAAAATCATGGCAAACTTTTTCGAAAGTATCTCCCTAATCTTGCATGCCTTCCCCTTTCCCCTAAGTTCAGCTGCTTAAGCTGTTTCACAACACTTTTGTGCATAGTTGATCCTGTTCCTGTGGGTCTTGCAATCGGTTTTGTAATCTTGTAAGTGCTTTCCTGTGCTACTGAGGGACAATAAGCATAGCTATTTCACTGATCCTAGACTCCTGTTTCTGACAAATTCCTAAAGTTAATGTTTTTTGTTTGTTTTTTTTTTTTAGAGACTCCAGTGAAATAAGTTTAAACTCACATAATCACATAGGTTGTAAGGGACCTCTTGAAGTTCATCCATTCCAGCCTCCTGCTTTTACAACCCAGGTCTAGCAGGAGCAGGTGGCTCAGGATTTTGTCCAGTCAAGTGCTGAACATATTCAGAATATAGAGATATGCTGCCTCTTTGGGACCCTTTTCCAGTGTTTGACCACCCCCATTGTTTAAATAAGTAATTATTTTTAGAAGTTGGAATTTCCCATGTTACAACACACCCCTGTTGCCTATTGTCCTGTTGCTGTGCACCTCTGAGAAGAGCCTAACTTCTCTCTGCTCTTTCCCCTTACGTAATTGCAAACAGCAGCATGATTTCTCCTCTTTTCCACTACCCCCCCCTTAAAGATGAACAAACCAGTTTCTCTGAGCTCCTGCTTCTATGTCATGTGCTCTGGCTATCAACCATCTTGGAAGCGCTCTGCTAGACATGTTCCTTTGTAGTAATGTTTGTCTTGTCTTAGGTAGCCCAGATGCGGGGTGTACTGGTATACTAGTTTCCCTTGTTTCATATTAAAGCATCTGATAAGACACAGCCAGTTTTGTAACACAGCTAAGTTCTTGCAGATAAGACAAAGACCTATGGCTGTGAATAATGGAGGAGTCTGTTTGTGAGGCATACTAAATGTATCAAAAAGTTTAAGAAGCCTTTCTGCTACACTTGAAGCTAATGATAGCCCTTTTTAGACTAATAGGAATGCTTACTTGGAAGGAAAAAAAGATCATGTCTGGAAATCTTCATTCTCATTCTAAGTGAGAAACTGTAGGAATAAGTATGTTCCATTATCACCTATTCATAGACCCTCATATTTCAATTTTGAAAAACACTCAAGGAAAAGGTACATGTCAAAAAATGTGCAGGAATAAAGTCAAACTAAAATGAAATCATGTAAGTAACAGCACGTTGGAAATACAGGCTTCAGTGTGATAGTACAGCCTTAGAGCGTGAAAGATGTCTACGGAATGGAAGGCAAAATGCTTTTTCTGACAATTAACTTTCAGGATAGAGTTTGGAAAAAGAATACATGGGAACACTCTGAGATGAATTGTAGATTAGGTTGTTATACTGTGATCTGAAATGAAGTTGCTTTCCCTGTTTGCTATTTGCTTGGGTTTTCTTGGTTTTTTTGTTTTGCTTTATCAGATCTCAAAGTTTGGACCTAAAACATCTGACGGCTGTTTGTTTGTTTTTTCTTGCATATCTAGAGATACCTCCTTTCTAGAAGGAAAGGAGTTAAAGTTCATTTCCTAGCCTCAGAAAGATAAGTACTAATTTTTGGAGTTTATATGAAGTGCTGCTTTGCAAATTAAGAAATTAGCAAACTGACTGTTTTGTTTCCATATGAGGAAGGTGTGTGCTGGAGGGGATGTTTGGGAATCAAGTGTTTAAAATGACAAATCAGTGACAAACTCTGCTTTGCTCAGTGCCAGTACTACAAACACTTGCTACCCATAACAACATTGGAAATCTTGCTGATGAAAAACTTCATTTTTATCATTGCCTTTACTTGTACTTATGTGGGTTTTTTTCTCTGAGTCTTTACATCCTTCCTCTTGAGGTAATTCTGCTTGCAGCATTACACTTTTTTCCTGCTGGGGAGATTAGTTTCCAGAAGAAAGGGAAATAGATACTTGGAGGAAAAAAACAAAATACTGTTTCAAGTGTTTATAGCAGTATAAAAATGGGTTAAACTTCACTTTAGCATTTTCTGGTGGAAATATTTAAGAATATGTTAATTTTTTGTTAAGAAAAGCATGTATTTACGTCATCTGTTTTTAATCAAAACTGAGATTTTGCTCTTCTTTTTTAATTAATCCCTCCAAAGTAAGTCGTTTTACTATCTGCATGATTAATCTGAGTTGAAATCTTCTAAAATTCATCTGTATTTTGCATTTCCAGTTTCATTTCAGAGCTGTGTGATAGAAGTTGAGTGTGGAACATATTCTAAGCCTGGGGTTAGTTCGCAGTGCCTATCACTGATTAAAGCATTTAAGACGTGCTGCTGCATAAGCTTTTTCTGGACCTAGAGCGACTTACTGAATAGGATTTTGAGATCTTGCTTTAGGTACTTTGAACTGCAATGCCTGCTGAGATAAACAGACCTGTACATAGCTGTTTCTCTGTGCTCCAACAAACCAGACTGAGGAACTGATCTAATCGAACATTTTGTTTTTCATGTTGGAAAGGGGATTGGGTTAAATATCTTCTGTTAAACTGCCTTAGTTATTCCTTGCAGCTCTCGTTAATGAGTTTGAAGTCTATGATGCTGTTAGGTGGCTGGCTTTTCAGTTCTGTGGTTTCTGGGTTGGGGTTTTTTTTTAATGTTTATATATTTAGCAGATAATTTCTGGGGGGGGAAAAAATCATGTTTAAGCTATGTCCCTTGTGCACTGCTCTTGGTTCACTTCATGACCTCTGACATAGTCTCTTGTTAAATACTCTGAAGAACCCTGCTAATGAATAGCACTAAGCCTAAGCATTATGTTCAGTTTTTAGACATGAAGATATGGATCACTGTTTCATTTATCAGCTATTGTAGATATGCAGATGTTGACTTTGAGCCAGAGAAAGGCTCCAATCCCATCTGTGATACAGATCTGACAATGGAATTATCAGTCTGCAGCCTATGTAACTTCCTTTTGTTAAATACTTACTGGATTCATTTTCTGTCTGTGTATTACCATTTTATTCAGTGAATATGTTGATGATTGTGCATAAATTTTGACCTGTGTAATATCTCTTTCAGTGACCAGGAGCCTCCTTATTCAATGATCACGTTGCATGAAATGGCAGAAACAGGTATCAGTGGGCATTTCAGTTGCGACTCCAAAGCAAAAAAACAAGCAGCTCTTTTCTTTGTGAAGAAAAGTACATGCTAGCAGCTTGTGTTGTGATTTGCTGTAGCTCTAGGGATGTGAGATCTAAAACGCAGTTCTACCCTTCAGAAGCTTCACTGAGCTCCTTGCATTTGCCTGAGGTTTTTTTATGAACTCCATTAAACTTCCCACGTGAACTCTCCAGAAGCAGCCAACGGATGGCCACAGACTCATTGTAACGGCATTAAACTGCAAGCCACAAAGAATGCCTGTTTGCAGTAAGGCAGAAAAACCCCATATATGTCTGTAGACGTGGTTTAAACCCCTGTGCTCCAGTGTTGGCAAATAATACATACTTTTTTGGTTTGGGTTTTGCTGTCCCTAGACCTCTGCTATACTGATGTAGTTGTTCCATCCCTGTCCTGAAGTATTCCTGCAGGATGAGGCAGGTTTGTGCAAGGGCTGTTCTATCTGTTATAGCAGGAAAAAGTCTCCCAGCTCAAGACTGCCCCAGATTTCTGGTTTAGGTTAGGTTTTGTGTCTCTTAATAGAGTTGGTACCAGTCTTAGAAAATGTATTTCTATACTAAAATAAGTTAATCAACCTGATTAGATATTACAGCAATTCAGTAAAATGTTTTTCAGGGGAATATACTAACAAATCTCAAACCCCAATGTGTTACTTATATTTCCTTGTTGTTGAAGGGAGCACTAGGTCTCTTCAACCTCACTCACTTGTATGCAGATACAGACTCTTTATTTTCACTTTTAAAGGAACTACTTTCTTGTAAATCCAAATCTGTTTACTTGGAGTAGTTTAACATATGTGGACTGTTGTTTACTTGCAGTAGGAGCCCTTTTTTCTACTCATTAAACAATGAGAGCTGTTCCTTATGAAAGCAAATTTTCTTTAAGACCACCAGGCATGGGACAAGCTAATGTAGTTCCTCAGAGGCCAGTGTTACTTAAGGGAGCTCAAGAAGGGTGCTCTTGTTTCTGATTAAAAGAAATATTTTTTCAGTGTCATCGTGGATGCAGCATTTAACACTTAGGAGTTCAGTGTCCAGTGTCAAATCTTGAGTATCACACTGGAACAAAGTGCTTGTCCTTGCTGGTAATGAGTGTCCCTTCCTAATATTGGGGGGAACTGAAGTCTGCTCTGGCCTGAGCAAGACTGTTCTCCAAATAAGAGGTGTTCACTATTACCCAAGCTGCTGTAAACTTTTTTTTCCTCCTTGAATTTAAACTTCTACTGCAAAGAAAGACATGGATGTAAGAAGTAAACTGATTGATTTCCACCCCACCCC
>NW_020799113.1:19743504-19758893 GCF_003259725.1 Athene cunicularia | reverse complement strand
CCCCCAAACCTTCCCCCACCCCGGGTCTGTAAACTCACTAGGTATTGAGGGTTTTTTCAGTATACATTTATGGATATATTTTGAACACTCCGTTAATTCTGAGTGTTACTTCTGTTTTGTGGTTGACAGATGAAGGCTGGTTGGAAGTTGTCCAATCTTTAATTAGAGTTATCCCATTAGAAGATCCCCTGGGACCAGCTGTTATAACGCTACTACTTGATGAATGTCCGCTGCCAACAAAAGTGAGTCTAAAGAGTATGTATTTATCTGTGGCTGAATTTCAGTTATTCGTGTCTGCCACACCCATGATAGCTTCTGGGTGGGTTTCACCAGTGATGCAAGACTGCTAGCTGTTCAGAAAATGGGTGTGACTTTCAGTTTTGAGTAATCTGTGGCAACTTGGTATCTAATAGTTACTTAATGCTAGAAGCATGGGGGGGGAAGAAAAAAAGATGTATCTGCTCTACTGGGAAGAACAAGAGGCTTTTGGGCTTTAGCTGCTTTTCCAGCTGTCCTCTCCTGTCATGTAGTACAGATGCTGTGCAAAAGCAGTACAAGTTCTGCTGGTTTGTTTGAAAGTTCTGAAAGCTGTGCATTTATAAGTCACTGTTGAATTTGTTCCTGCCCCGCACATGAGGAATGCAACACAAGTGGGTGTGTTAAGTTAAATAAATGACATTTTTCAGCTATTAAATAGCTAGATACAGTGTTGGCAAATGGAATACTTTTTTACTGACTGCTAACCTGCTTTCCTGGTTTTTGGATGGAATGATGATCTGAGGTGTTCATACTGTGTTGGTACAGATGTTTTAGTGAGAGCCTCAAGTACTTGAAGATGCTAACCATTGTTGAATCCCTTTAAATGTGATGATTGTACAGAGAACTTGTCTGTCTTCAAATGCTTGTCATGATCTCATTTATCAAAAATTGATGATGACATCATTGCAGCTTTCATTTATCAATCTACTTATGCTGCCAACTGTAGTTTTCAATTTGCATTGTTAGGGATATAAAAATATGGCAGCTTGTCTTAGGTAAATGTGTGAATGGCTGGAGAGCTAGTCAAGCTTCTACCCAAAGAGGGGTTTTCTTCCTCTAGGCTGTTGCTTAAAGTCATCTGAGACTTTGGACAAGTTAAATGTTATATGATGACTGTCATGGAGACTGCAAAATTATTTTTAAAACAAAGCTATGACTAGAAATTTTGCCTGCTTTGAAAAGAAATCAGAAGATGGAGGAAAAGTGGGGTGGTTTTTTTCTCAGCTATATAATATACTTGGCAATCAAATAGGGTTTTTTGAAAGCCACGTGACTCTTATTTAGGTATTTTAATTTTAAGGAGTTAGCTATGAAATAGTCGACCATAACAAGACAAAAGGAATAAGATGCCTGTTTCTGGAGTGCACAGAGATTTGGGGTTTTTTCTGTGCAATCTCTTCATGGCACAGGGAGCTGCAGTTGTGAGATCCACTGGTCATATGCAGCCTACTGAAGTGTCTGCTGCTGTTCATTTCCTTTCTCTTTGGGGTAAATTTAAGTTTTTGGTCTTAAGGGTTTTAAGTTAGTGCCCTGCTTCTGTGACAGCTGGAGAACAGCAGCAGGCTGTATTTCATTTTCTGTTATTGTAGGCCTTAAAGTCCATGAAGTTAAAATGGCAGTGCAGTAAACTGTTTATTCTATAAAGTCTTTAACTCAAAATAGTTGATCTCCGTGACAGTTCTAATAATGGCTAAAAGCAGTATCAGAGTATGTCAAGAGTCTAATTTTAGTGAGGCTTTTCTATCCCAAGTCTGGCTCAGTCATCCTTTCGTCTTTCTCTATTCTTCCCACTTGGCATCAGTCCTGTTCATCAGTTCTGGTTTTGTGGCTTTTCTTTTGGGAACATAACTTTTCAGTGGGGAAAAAAAAAAAAAAAAAAAAAAAAAAGTATATTCAGCTTGAGCAGTATTCGTTTTTCTCCAAATGGCCTGCTGATGACTTCAATATGAGGAGTTTTATTTTAATTAGATCCTAGCCTGAAATTATGCAGTTCCAATCCGAATCAGCTGAAAATTTCATGATGTCTGGGAAGTTGAGGGGCATTTGGAACTTTGCAGGGTGGGGTTCTCTCTGTGGGGGGTAACTTGTTCTGGCTCTAGATCAACCCCTAACTGCTCTGAAAATGGATGGTATGCTCTAGATCTGGCTCTAATTTTATCCATACTATACTGCATGAATGAAACAAGTCAAAGCATGGCATTTTAGATTTATTACCCTCATTGGTCACTTCTTAAATTAGTGTGACTACAGAAAACCATTTATGCTCTCAAGAATACCATTTGACATCCTGTAAAGTTGACAGCATCCTAAACTTATGATGGGTATGTAGGTTCTCTTTTTGGGACATGTCTCTTTAGTCTTGAATGCAGAAGTCTAAACTGGCCCTTTTCTTTTGGAAAGGGTGTGAGTTTTAGGACCCTGGAAACAGATTAGGTGGCAGTAGTGTCATATGTGCTGATGGGTATTGTTTGCCTTTGTTTACTATTCTAGTGCCTGTTGCTATAGGTAGCTCACTTGTGTGTGTCCAGAAGTGTCCCAAGTTGTTGATCACAACAATGGCCAACAATATCGTGGTAATTTTAAAGTTACAACTTTTCCCATCTGCTCTTTATTATCTTATCTTAGAAGATAACCATCCCATGCTGACTTGAGTAATCCTGTGTGTAAATAATTGATTGTACTGTGTTGAGTTAGGAGGAAAACTGTATTTGTCATCGGTAATGTTGAATAAGTTTCTGATCTTTTCTTTTTCAGGATGCATTACAAAAGTTAACTGAAATACTAAACTTAAGTGGAGCTGCTGCTTGCCAGGATGCTTGTCACCCTGCCAAACACAGGAATACAACTGCAGTACTGGGATGCTTAGCAGAGAAGTTAGCAGGTAAAGCCGTGGAGTTCTTCTGAAAGTTTGCATCTGGCTCACTAAAGCACCTTCTGCTTTAGCGCCCACGATGCAGGCTAGTTTAGAAATATTTTTCTAAGAACTAAATGTTCTGCATTGAGGGGAGACCTTGCGTGACAGAATCTACTGCTTTCTTAATATTGTTGAACACTCACTGGCTTGGGTCTGAATGAGTCATTCACAATCCCAGATACCTAAAACGATTTAATCCTTCTGATGCGTGGTTAGTGATTGTGGATCAATGTTTGTTTAGGGTATATTGCTTTAGCACTGGTGGTCAGTCTTTTCTGTAGACCTAATCTGGCTGTATGTGAATTACTGAGAATACATTTAGCTAGTGGGAACTTTAGCCAGTAGACAGGAGTATCACACTAGTAGTCTTAGAGGCTGTATAGAAATTAAAAAGATGCTTCTGCTAAACACATCATTCTATTGTAGTTAGCTGAAAAGATTCTCTTTTCTGTGTTACTTAAACAAAAACTGCTGGGGTTCTATTTCAAGGTGACTTGTATGGAACTTCTTATTCCCTATCATTTCTAGTATCCTGCTGGAAACTGACGATTAAGTTTCCTTCCTGCTGATGGTTGATTTTGAGTCTAGTTTTTTCCTTCTCTTCTGAAAGTGGACAGGAAAAGGTGGAAAAAATGATTGTCTGGTATGACCTAATGGTTATTAAAAAATAATTTCAATATTTCTGTCAAAAAAAGTAAATAACAAGGGCAGGAAGCATTTTTGTACTATAATACTTCTACCCTGTTACACTAAGTGAAAATGAGATCCTGTATTTACTTTCATCTTGGTGGACATGGATCTCATTCTGTCAACTCAGGCAGTAATCTGTTAATGCTGCATTGGAACCCATTGCAGTTTGTTATAGTTTGTAGATGCCAGCATTTAATTCCCTTGTATCTGTCTTGACTAAGCAGACAGTATTTCAGGGCATGTCTTTCTAAATTGGCTGCTTGCAGTGGTGCTGCTGCAAATTGTATCATTAATTATCAAGTATATTAGATGCTCAGTTTTGTTTATTTTGGACTATCATAAAGGGAGCTGGTCTTTATACTTTTGAGTCTGAAAGTAAAGGGGAGCCAGTCTCTCTGAAAGTAATAAGCATGAGAATACTAAGCAGAAGCTGGTGGATTCTTACCTCAGAATCTCAGAAGTGTGGCTAGAACACTGCTGTACCCATTTACAGCTGGTAAACTGAATATGTTTGTAATCTGCAAGTAACTGTAGTTATTAAATGTATAGCAAATATTTGACTGGGAACAGTGGTAATTGTTCTAGATTATAGTTCTGCTTTGCTGCAAAGTTCTTAAATGTTCTTTAATTTGTTGCCTTGTGTTTAAAAGATCTGTGTGATGATGAGTATATGGTAGTTCCCATGGATGGATTTAACTATTAATGTTCTTGTAGGTCCTGCAAGTATAGGCTTACTCAGCCCAGGCATATTGGAATATTTACTTCACAGCTTGGTAAGTGTCTTTTATATGTATCCATATGTAGCAATTATAGCGCAGGTTTTTTTTTTTCTGTTATTGTGAAAAGTTAGGGTCATGTTTGGTAAATACTGGTGACATGTTATAGAAAGCTGAGGTTCCAAGGAGTTGGTGGGATCTTCATCCCTGGAGGTAATTACAAGTCCATAGGACAAGGCACTGAGCAAGCAGCCTGATCTACTCAAACCAGCTGTCCACAGGAGGGTGGACTAGAGGAGCTTTGGAGGTCCCTTTCAACCTAAAGTATTTTCTGACAGACTAACAGCTTTTCCTATCCATCTGTGCTGGGTATTTGTTAAATAACTTTTCTTACTGTCCATGTTTAGAACTTCCAGTCCCATCCAACAGTGATGCTTTTTGCACTAATAGCACTGGAGAAGTTTGCACAAACAAGTAAGTATTAGCCTGATTCTGCTCTTAACAGTCATACTGTGGCTTCCACTGCATGATCATCACTTACTACTTCTAATAACACTTGTGAGCATGAGAGACTGGATGGGTGGAAACACAAATAAAGAGAAATGTTTGTCCACTTATGGGCAAGAAGAATATTTATTGCTTTAGTGACATCCCTCTTCCCCTCAAAAACCTTGAGATATTTGCTGAAACTCAGTGCATTCCTTCTCAGATAGAAATTGCTGTAGTAGGACTTACAACATGAGGCCTTTGTCACTGAAATAGAGCTATATTGGAGATGGAGAACAGCTATGACTGGGTGTTTGCAGGCAGGAAAAAAATATTTACTGCTTTAATGACACCCTCACCCACAAACCCTTAAGACATTTGCTAAAAACCTCAGTCCTTCTCATCTTAGAAATTCCTGCATAAAGACTTTTATGACATGAGACCTTTTCTTACCTGAAAAGAAATAAATCTGTATTGAAGAGATGGAGAAAAGCCGTGAATAGAGAAAAGATAATAGTCTCTTGATGCACCTCCATGCTGATAAGTGGTATATCTGAGTGCTAAGTTAATTTCCCATCTGCCTGGGGAAAGAATTTCATGCTGTTTTGTAATAGTGAGGTTTAAAGGGGTAGGGGGGTTTCTACTGTGTTTGTAAAATGTTACTGTTTTTAACTAAACTTTATTCCTAGTTTATAGCAATTATACTGTTCTGCTCTTAAATTGCAGGTGAAAATAAAATGACAGTTTCTGAATCGTGCATTAGCGACCAACTGATCTTGCTAGAGAAATGGACAGATAATCCAGACTATTTAAAACGCCAGGTTGGATTCTGTGCCCAGTGGAGTTTAGACAATCTGTGTAGGTATAATGGATGGATTCATTTAATATTAATCGCTCTTCCAAAGACAATAGAGGACTACTTTGTGTTTGTTTTTATATAAGCACTTACTGTAAATATACCTGACTGCATTTTTAATCACACACACACACACACACACACACACCACAAAAAAAAAAAAAAAAAAAAAAAAAAAAAAGGCAAATCCAGTATAATTGCATGGAAAGGAAATTTTGGCAAGGAAAATGTTTGTGAAAGGAAGTGGTTTGTAGTCTGCAAGTTGGAGTGGCAATGAAAATTCTTCTTTGCACCATATTTCCTGTAACCTATGCTTCAGGAGATGTGTTTAGCTACTAAATAGTGCAGCTGTGTCTCTGAAACAGCTGGATTAGCTGGTGACAGTCACTGCTGTGATCGTACCCCAGCAGTGCGCACTCTCAAAGTATTATTAAAGACATTTTAAAGTAAAGATATGGTCTTGTGATCAAAAGTAAAAAGTATTTGACAAAGCACTTTACTAAATCTGTCCTTTTGTACAACTTAGAATCCTCAAATTCACTTGTTCACTTATGATTTTGAGAGTACAGCAACTCTAAGGACCTGCAGTTTCTAATGCCCTTTAGATAAACTTGGGTATAAGTGTTATAACAAGTTTGGGATATATAAAGGGTCCTAAAATAAGATCTTTGATTGTAAATTAACACACATGTGTCAGCAGTTTGATACCTGGTAAGATAAATGCTTCTGATCCTTCCTTGTGAAAAAGGAATGCAGGGAGAAAGGGCTGCTTTGGCTCAGTTCAGGTTTGTCACCTACCTGAAAATGAGAGAGTAAAAAAACTGCAAATCTTTCTTTTCCTCATCCCCAAAATCATTTCCACTGTGAATCAGAAAAATCCTGCCCAACTGCTTATACAATTACAATAGTAAACCATGAAACAGTGGCATCTTGGTATGAACTTGGATGCATCTGCTCGAAGCAGAGGCATAGGGTTTTTTTCTCATGTTCAGAGGATATTTAAGTGATGCTGTTTTCATGTAAGCAAAATGTCAATATTGCATTCAGTTATGCCAAAAATTATCTGGATCCTAGAGAGATTGATTGCCACTGTGCAAAACATTTAAAGTTTTTCTGCAGCAGTGATTAAAACTAGTTTTATTTTGCAGTTTTAAAAGAAGGCAGGCAGTTTACATATGAGAAAGTTGACTTGACCAACATCAGGGCTATGCTGAACAGTAACGATGTCAGTGAATACCTGAAGATCTCGCCACATGGATTAGAGGTAGGATACCAATTTGTGATTTCAACCTAAAAAGGAATCTGAAGAAAAAGGCAAGTTTTAACTATTTTTGTTTGCTTCTTGTTCCTCTGACTTCCTAGAATGAATCAAAGTTCTCTTCCAGCCTTGTATAGAAAACTTGCTTTGTCAGAGGGTTGTAACATTGCTACACTCATCTCAATTGTAGAAAAGTTCATACTAAAGTGACACCTCTATCTGTGCCCCAAAATTTCAGAAAAGTGAGGAGAATGCTTAGGAGCCAGCTGGTACTTCACTCATTTTGACTAAAAAGTATGATTCCTATTGTTTGTTCCCTCTGGTCTTGAAAAGCCCTTAGCCATGTGTTGGATTTTTTTTTTTCCCCCCTGTTACTTTTTCTTAAAATTTGTTTGACTGCTTACAGATGAATTTTCGGGAATTAACATTAAATACCTCTCCATCCTTCATACCAGAAGTCCCCTAACAACCAATGACTTAAGTCTTCCTGACTTGGTTATATTAGGCTTTAAATCTTTAAATTGACTCTGTCAACTTTCTACTTTTGGTAGGGTTTTGTCTTGGCTTTTTTTTCCTGTGGCTTACCACTAAACAATTTTCAGTCTTGCCTACTCACTAGTTAGTGTGACAGTTATTGCTATAAAGAGAGGTCACTTTGTCTGAAATGCCTCTAAAATTATGTTGGTGTATTCTTATATGCAAGAAACTTGATCCAGGGAAGGAGGGGGTTGTTTGCACAATAATTCTGTAGAAACTTAATTTTTGGTTTGGTTTTGGTAGGCTCGATGTGATGCCTCATCCTTTGAAAGTGTTAGATGTACATTCTGTGTCGATTCTGGAGTTTGGTACTATGAAGTTACAGTCATTACTTCAGGAGTGATGCAGATAGGATGGGCTACCAAAGACAGCAAATTTCTCAATCATGTAAGTATGTGTAATGTCATCTAGCTGATGATGTAACTTCAGTATTTTTCTACTCACGAAACCTATGAAAATAGTTCTAGTTATTTTGTGGTAGTAATTGAGCATTTGTGCGTTTCCTTCAATTTTTCTGTATTTCTTCAAAGCTATTTTTGCTGAATTTAGTGGTACGAGAAAAGGCTGTATTGTCATTCCTGCAGGCTGACACTGTTCACACAAGTCATGTATAGCTGCTGGCATTGACAGCTTGTTATCTACTTGCTGTTGTCTGGAGGCTACAGGGAAATTGTTACTTATTTCTTGTGGCTTAGTCTCTTCCTGGAAATTCTTAGATAACAGCAGAGGTTACTGTCTGGTTTTGGACGTAAACAATTACTCACTAAACTAGCAGATAATTATGCACTCAGTTTTACACAGGTCACCAAGCAGCCATTAGATTACACTCTTTAATGTACTGTCCTATTAAATTAACTTTAACAAGGGAAATAATTATTTAAATTGACTCTGGGTTAGCATGGTATCATTGGATCTGCTGGTAGCAGCAATATGGTACAGTTTGGATACGTGACAGCTTCTTTTTAATTAAAAATAAGGATTATAAAGAGATTAAACCCTCTACCTTCTTGCCTTTATTCTGATAACACAGATACACTGTATTACTTTATAGTTTGATTTGCTCTCCCTTGCATCCAGATAATAATCTTATTCTTAATTCTAAGTATTTTTCTTCCTGCTATTTTACTTTTAAAATTATGTACTTACTACCATTAAAGCAAAATGTGCCATGTGCATATGAAGTCCAAACCTATAGTCAAAGAATAATCTCGAAGATTAGCAGAAAGTAACTAGGACTTCTTTCTTATTAAATTTCATTGTAATTGTATGGCTATTGTATGCTATAGCACAGTATTTCCATAATACTGAGAAAGCGTAATGATTACTGCCCAGAAAACTTCTCTGCTTCAACTTAGAGAAGACTTCCCATATTATCACTAGTAGAGTTCATTAAAGTGCAAGCTAGAATTTTAGTACAAAAGGCACATGTGGCCTAGCCTACTGCCACTGACGACTGTGGAAATACAGCACTGAGACTTTAAATTGACACTTTTCCTGGCTGAGCTTGAGTAAGAAATGTATCTGTAGCCCTTTTTTATTGTAATTGTGTGGCTTCCTGTTCCTTCTTGGAATTTAA
Organism: Athene cunicularia; assembly: GCF_003259725.1. Classification (NCBI taxonomy): domain Eukaryota; kingdom Metazoa; phylum Chordata; class Aves; order Strigiformes; family Strigidae; genus Athene; species Athene cunicularia. The sequence continues at coordinate 19,749,821 of NW_020799113.1, read as the reverse complement.
TTTAGGAGAAGAAATACATATATCTTTTTTTTTATATATATATATATATATGTGTGTGTGTGTGTGTGTGTGTGTGTATATATATATATATATAAAAAAATCATAGAGATAAGCAGTTAAAACTGCTCATTTCTGATTATTAGAGAAAAAGTCATTCTACAGCTGAGTCAAATACAGAAGCTAATATGAAGATAGGCCAAATACATATATGTGAGTAAGTATTGATGGTGGGGGGTATGAGAGAAATACATCAAGGAGATGGAACAAACACCAGTGTCAAAAAACCCAACAGGAATGGGAGAGTAGCTTTTCTTACCATTGAACTTAAGTCTTCCTGTGAGTTTGATAGTCTTGTTCCACTTCTAATTATTTATGTCAATAGCATATGGTGTATAACATGCATGTATCTCTACATCACATCCAAAGTCCAGTCTCAGGGATTGCAAGTGTGATTTTTAAAAAAAAAAAACAAAAACAAAACAAAAAAACCAACCAACCAAAAAACCCTCACAACAAAACCAAAATACCACAACCAAACAAAGCTACCATACAGACCTGTCCTGAGCACAGGCATTCTAGACATTGAGTGTGATGGAAGCTGTTTGAAATAAAAGGCAGTGTGTCTGCCTTGTAGACTGCTAAGAGGATTAAAAGATTTTTCCCACTTACTGTTAAGGAGCTTGGTGTATGTGCATTTTTCTGTCTGTTCTTCCTGTACAGGGTATGAAAATAGGAGATGTCACATCTCTAAGCAGGATAACTTTTCTGTTGCTACAACTGTTTTGCTGGTGGCTAAATGCTACTGTTGTTTAACTTCATCAGGTGTCTACCTGAAATACAAGGATATTATCTTCTGGGTATGTCACAAACACAGTCATCAGAGTAGCCATATGCTCTTTATTTACAGCATGTGTAACAAAAAGACTAGTCCTAAACATGATGTTAAACATCCATTAGCTGGGTTTAACTTCAATTTGGGACATCAAAGGCTTGTGTAATCAGTCAGTGTCTACTATTTGCACTCCAGACAAACCATGCTGAACATGAGGAAGTTACTTTCTATAATGCTTTTGGATTTCATGTTTGAACTCTCTTATGTGATAAGATTCTTCTTCGACTCTGAAACCTTTAGTTTTGCATTTGTCTTGGGCCTTGGGACTGTCTCTTGATAACCTTTTCACAAATTGAGGGAAGCTGGCACTGAAAGGGACACAATATGCAACATTCAGTGAAGGCATTATGGGTTTGTCTGCTTTTTGTACTGTATGTTCTGGTGGCACTTGAATATCTTGTGGAGGAAGGCATCACAGTTCTGGTACTGGGACTTCAAGATAAGAAAGTAGTTATGCTTCTGTTGACTTTTTAAGTGTAAAAAAAAAATAGCTATTTGGGTACTAGCCTTATTAAGTATTTTAATATACAGGACTGATTTGAGCTCAGAGAGAATTAAAAATACTTTGGAGACAATATTCCCTTCCCTGCCTCCTCAGCCCAAGAAATTCCTTTTGATGTGAAAAATCAAACTAAGACTAGTTCAAAAAAATTACTTTCACAGGGGTGGGAGAAAACCCCTCCTGCTCTTGGATGAATGGCTTAGTTGAATAAAAGTAGACTTTAGCCCTTCTGTGTGAGGAATGGCTGGAGACTGAAATGCTTTGCTTTTTTCCTAAAGGAAGGTTATGGCATCGGGGACGATGAATACTCCTGTGCATACGATGGCTGCCGGCAGCTGATTTGGTATAATGCCAGAAGTAAACCACATTCCCATCCCTGTTGGAAAGAAGGTATTCAGTCCATTTTTTGCTGTCTGTCCTCACTTGATTTCTTCACAGGGCTTTTTCCTCTTGCAGGTGTCTTTGTTAGTAGGTAAAAACAGAGCAGTTACTGCCTAATCCTGATGATATTAAAGGCTTAATTATTGTGCCTTTACTAGTATTTGCAGTGGTATAAATGTACAAAGTGGGCACTACACTCTTGTTCTGCAATCTGTAAAGAGAGTCTTGTTGGATAAGTGCTTCTTTTCATAGGCAGAGTACAAACCATAGAGCATCAACTAACGCTGCTGGGAATTTAAACACACGACTTTTCTTAGATGTTTGTAGTCCTACAAACAGGGTTGAAATGTTCCTTTCTAGGTTGAAAGAGTTATTTTAGAGAAGTGAAAATAATTTAGAGATCAAGGTTAAGTGGAAGTTGCACTGTCTTTCTTGCTTTAAATTCTTGGATAACTACTGGGACAGCAAAATTCTGTTCTTAATATTAGCTTTGAAATCTTGGTAGGAGTCTGTCATGCCATACTTCTGTGAACTGTGCTGTCTTTTTTTCTATTAAAAATTTCTCCCAAGGCTAAATTAAAATGCCTCTTAACAATAAGTATATGTACAAGCATATAAGAAACTTAAACTTTATCAAGTATGTGTTCTGAGAATACCTTCAACAGGTGTAAAATAGCCAAGGAGGGACAGAGTACACTCTTTTTCTGGCTCTGGCAAATACTCTTCAATACTTCTACACCTGTGAGGTTTTAATGCTCTGTCAGACTAAACTTTTTTTTTTTGCTATTTTGTCCTGGTTTTTTTCTTAGGTTACTGCCTGTATCTATTTTTCCTTATGCTTTTGCAAGCAGTTTCTTTTAAGTGAGACAACTTACAGTGAGAATCATGATACTTAAATGCCAACAGCTGAAAGAGTTATTGTTTTAACAGAAGTAAAAATCTTTAAATTATCTTTGTTCTGCATGTAAGGAGATACAATAGGATTTCTACTAGACTTACAAGAAAAGCAAATGATCTTCTATTTAAATGGAAACCAGCTTCCTGCTGAGAAACAAGTATTTTCATCTGCTGTGTAAGTATGTGCTTATTTGGAAGGACAGTGACCTGTATGGATAATTGTTTTAATTGTATGAAGTGTTTCCCATTTGAGATGTAAATTCATGTTTGCTTACCTGAAGCCATCATTAAGGAGGTTTCCCAATTGAAAGTTACTTAGAAATCAGTGAGAAGGATATAATTTTACAAGTGTGATTTCAGGGTCCAAAATAAATACTTTGGACCTTCCAAAGGTAGTTTCACCTCAATGTTTTCTACTGTCAAACTAGCACAGCATTGAAATAGAATGAGGCTGTAGCAAAGGCAAAGAAATTTCTAGTAGTGCTTGAGAAATTTTTTCATTTAAAAAAATAAAGCTTCAGTCCTGTAAATGCTGGAGTGTGTATTAACTTGCTGCTGTTCACTGGGGCCAGTTTGTGTTATTGAATATTCATGGCAGGACGTCTCTTGGGTAACATTATAGAAAGGTGTTAGGCTTATTTTGCCAACTCTTAAAATTAACACATGGCTAATTCCTCTGACTCTCATGGAGTCGTTCAGCCTCTTAGTTCTGGAAAGATAAGCTGGTGTGATGCTTGAGAGAGAAGCTATGCAGTTTAATTGAACATTGCAGTACTTTGTAAATTAATACTTCTGTGCTGATATCACTTGTATTTTCTCTTCAAAATGAAGTTCAAGTTGCAAGCAATATAGATCAGTGTGTTGCAGAATCTCTTGCCTATTCAGCTTGCAATACTCTGTTCTTCATGTGGAGTATGTTATTTATATACTCAATGGATTCTGTTACTTGATTAGAGCTCAGGGTATTAGTCCACTTGGGCCCTTTCAGTAAATAAGACTGAAAGAGGTGATAGTTGTAGTGTTTTTACAAGGTGGCTGTGAAGACAAGACAGCTGCCCTGAGGTAATCCTGCAAGGGCAAGGAGGAACAGATGGGCATTGTGCTAACAGAGCTCAGACCTGAATTCATCCTGCATAGGTCCCACACAAGTGTATGAGTGCTGCAACTTCCTTAGATTTGTGCCTGCTCAGAGCAGCGGGAGTAGTGGACATAGAGGTGTCCCTTGCAGTTGGTACTGCTCTTTGTAACTCTGCTAAGCAGCAGTTGTTCAGAAGAAAAATACTTTCTACATGCTGAAAGAGATATCTGAGCTGATCAGTGTAAAGAGGATCAGGTTATAGGCTGTTTAGATGTATCTGCTCTTAGTGTAAGTGTGACTAATCCTAGGTGTAGAGTAGGCAGCCTTTATTGGCTGACTCAGTAGTAAATTCAGATAAACCCTGATAGTAAATTCAGAAGTTGAGAACTAACCAAGGAAAGTATGTGCAGATGAGACTGGATGTGTTAGAGGTTTTTCTCCCAGTTAGCTGTAGAACACTTATATAAAAGGAACTTGTCTCTGTTTCAGTATGTATTTTTGTCTGGTAATAGTAGTAACATGTCTGGAAAACTCCATTACTGTTTAAATCATTCTAAAATGTCTGTTGTTCATCATATTGCAGATCTGGCTTTTTTGCTGCAGCTAGTTTCATGTCCTATCAACAATGTGAGTTCAACTTCGGGGCAAAACCTTTCAAATATCCACCATCAATGAAGTTTAGTACCTTTAATGATTATGCCTTCCTGACAGCAGAAGAGAAAATAATTTTGCCCAGGTAACCCTTCTATCTAGTTTAAGTGTGTTTGCATACGGAGGAATAAAATGCTTCACTTCTGAGTTATATGTTATGTCGTACTTAGCAAAGTTAATATTTTATGGGGTCATGCCTCCATAGGTCTCTTTCAGAAAAGGATTAGACCATAGGCATCAGTGCAACATAATGAGTAGGGCAGGAGATATACAACCAAAATACATTAAAATATTTTTTGTAATACTAGGCTAAACTTAAATTAGTACTGTACAGTAAACTATTTTTACTAGAAGTGCCTCCTGCTGTCTAAGAATGCTTAGGTTGGTTGAGGAAGTAGAGTCTTAATTAGAAAAAGATGTCGTAATCAAAATTGACCTAATTTATGATGTTGGCAGCGTGGAGGTACTGCGTGATTGTGAGACTTGAAGTTGTCCTTGTTTTCTGATCCAGATGAAAATTTTCCCATATGTGAATAATAGTACTAACAAAGATCATTAAATTTAGAAGTGCTTTCCCAGCTAAATATAAATCAAGCCAGATAGGAGGAGGTTTGGATACATTTTTCCAAAATTACTGAATTTCTGTCAGGAATAAAAACTAATAGCTTTTCTGGTTTAGATCATTAGTAACAAATAATTTACTGAAACACAAACTCTAACTAGATATACAGTGTAATCTGGGGTACAACATACCCTGGATTTGCAACTTTGTCTAAAGATGGCTCTCTAGAGTGGTGCTGATGCATGTGGTTGAAATAATCTTCTGTTGCATCTCATTAAGTGGGGGCAGGGGTGGTTGGAGGTTCTATAATAAAATTCAGAGGTTGATTTTGAATTATGTACCTGTTTGATCAAGTGTGCTTGAGGTACTTAAGTGTATTAGTGTTTAAAAAGAAAACAAAAACCTGATGTCATTCTGCATTAACTCTTGTGATGTTTAAGCATTACCTGTGAGAGCTGTTATTTGATTGTGCCATATGGCATATAGAAAGAAACTGGAGGAAACTGGTTTCCTGTTGATACCTGACTGGAGAAACTTGGCCTGCTGTGTTAGAGCCTGTTTAATATGTGATAGTCTGAAAGGCTCCATTCAAGGTTGGATACTGTTGCTCTTTGTGTAAACAAAGATCATCCCTGCCGTACAGCTTGAACTGTTTGGAAAATAAGCCAATCCTAAATTAACAATAGCTTTGATCTTAAAATTGTTAGGGGGGAAAAAAAAGGCAAGGGGCCTGATTGGACTCTAATTATCTGTTACAGGAGTTAACATAAGCTCATGTAAAGTTGTGCTGAATTTAACACATGTAGTGTTGGGGCATAGTCTGGGCTAGATGTGTCACCCAGCTGTTCAACAGTTTTGATGGGTAGTGTCTGTGTTTCAAATGGGAAATGTCTTATTTAATCAAATAGGGGATTTTTATCCATTTACCTTATGGCATTTGCCATACTAGGCTGTTGATTTTTATTTTCAATTTGTATTCTTTTAAACTGTGTTACAACATTATAGGGTTTCTGAATTTTGTTGATACGCAGGTTTATGCAGTTTATTTTTTTCCCATAACTGTTAAAAATATACAAATAAATAAGACTTTTTTTTGAAGTGTTCAGCTGTAGGAGCTAGAAGAATTGTAATCTAACACCTTCTTTGTCCCTTTGTGACAGACCAGAATTCTGACAGTCGAAGGCTGTTCTAAACATCTCTGGTTGTAGTAAGCTTTCTGTTTGTGGGGAGGTTATGGTCGATGTTTATCAGCAGTAGTCTTGAGTAGCACATGGCAGTGTTGCGTTGGTCTTGGTGCAATACTCAGAATAGTTCCGAATCTATTGTGTTGAGTCAAGCTAATGTGTGTGTGCTG
>NW_020799113.1:19740717-19743454 GCF_003259725.1 Athene cunicularia | reverse complement strand
TGGGTGGGTGGGGGTGTCTCCTTCAGACACAGGCGCCTGGCTTTGTTGAAGCAAGTGAGTATCCGAGAGAACTGCTGCACACTTTGCTGTGATGAGGTAGCAGACACAGAACTCAGGCCGTGTGGACACAGGTAAAGCCTTAAAAATAACCCAAAACCTAAGAAACAGGAAAATGTTTGTGTTTAACATTCAGCTTGGGTGAGACCTGCTTATCTTGATTGACTCCCCAGTGTAAAGGAAATAGGCCCTCCTTTTAAGGATGTGACAGAGGTTGATCTTAGTATTTCCACTGTTCCCCTTACCCTACCCCTGAGCAGATTTAATCCCTAATTGTGTGTATGTTTGGGGTTGGGGAAGTCCTGGGGCTATGTACGTATGCTGGGCTAATGAGTCATAATTCCCTGATGTCAAAGGTTTTACCAATGAGTACTGGTTTAGTACTGGTGCCATGAAATCCAGATTATGTGAGGAGAGCAGAAAATTCATTATATACTCAAATACTCACTAAATGTTCAACAAATGGATTGTCTGAAGTCACAAATTCCTCTAAAAGCTTAAAAATGGGACAGCAGTATGAGTAATACCATAATAGCACTTTCCTGCATTTAAGCAGCCTACTAGCAGTTTAATCTAGTTAAGTCCAGTTCATAGTGTTTTTAGAGCAGTGGTGGAAGTGGTCTTACCATGGGTCTTCTGTCTGGATGCTGCAAAGAGATGAGATGTGCCCTAGCAAGAAGTGGGGACAGCTTCATGCAGGGCACCAGGACTGCAGTTCTCCAGACTAGAGAAGTGTTAAGATTAACAAAAGCATGCACATATAATCCTGACCAACTGCCCTAGCAGTCTAACATCTAGGATGCTGAGCAGCAGGAGCTCTTCTCTAAGCATCTGGATCCACAACACCTGACTTGCAATTCCTAATCTCGACACAGAAGAATTTATCTTGACTGTTCCTAGCAGGTTAACTAAACTGCTTAGTACTCAGATCAGTTTTTCATACTGTAAATGCAGGCTTTAACTGATTTTTCTTCTCCTTCAGTGACCTGTGCATGGAGTGTGCCTTGCAGCTGGAGACCTGCCCTTTGTGTCGACAGGAAATACAAACCCGAGTCAGACAGATCTCTCACATTTCATGACACACGTGGAGAAATACTACAGACTTGTTTTTAATGAACTCCAACCAGTACTGAAAGGGGAAAGCATCTCTAACCAATCCTTACGCACATAGAACCATAGCCACGGCCAGATTTCATGCTAAACTGTAATCTGTTTATTTTAAAAAGGAAATCTTTAATAAGCTATTTCAAGTTCCCAGTGGTGGGGACTGTTGTCAACAGTTAAGGAGAGCTGGTAGGTCAGTGTGCTATGGCTGTTGGTTCCTCCAAGCAAGACCATAGGAGAGTGTCTCTCTTCCTCCCCCTTCTCGCCTGTTGCAAATGCTGAAAAAATTTGCACTGGAAGTACACATACAATGCATTTTAGAAAAGAAAAGAAGTATCTCCTACAACAGGGCTGTCTGTCTTGTGCTCGAAAGTCTCTATTTTTGGCAGAAGTCATTACTAAAAAGAGAATGCCAATGTTTTCCTGTTTAATGTAGCCTCCTGCTGGTCAGAGACTCTGTATTATCCGACAGTGGATATTAAACTGCTCAGAGACTTAATCTGTACACAGACTGGTTTGAAAAGACAGTGTGGAGACTGTAGAGAAACTCACATGTTTTAATAACTTGGTGATTCCAAAGAATGTTCTGATTTGTTTTTAAATGTTAAAAGATCAGTGGTATTTTCAAGTACATAATGTTTCTGATGCTTTTAACTTCAGTACCCACATTTTTTTGTGAGGATATAATTTTCAGAAGGTATTCTTAACTAATTATAACGCTGGACTGGAATTAATTTGATATTCTGGGTATTTTTTAAGGTATCATTGAACATCTTTTTAAATCAGTGTTGTTTTTGAAAGTTATATTCACTTTGGAAATATTGAGCTGTCTTAAAATGTTGGAGGAGAATTTTGGGCCAGTTTATTTAAAAAAAAAAAAAGTGTTATTTGGATAACAAGTTCAGTCTTATTCTGTAACTCTTTAAAAATGCACCTTGCTTGCCATGTGTCAGTCCTGCTCTGAGCAGGTTTGGGGCCACACTTCATATTTGTGGTGGGATCATAGAGTGGGAATCTCTGCTCCACTTTAATAACACATTTGTGATGTTTGTATATTAAGGATGCATTTCAGCAGGCACCTTTTGACTGTTTTACTAGGTTTCTACAAGGAATCAGGGTTCACAGCTGGTATCAGTGAAGTAGCACAAAAATGGGTGGAGTTATGCTTATTTTGCACCAACTGGGGATATGACTCAGTCTCTTCCAAGACTTGTAGAGGTTGCTTTTCTTAATTACCTGGCTATATAGAACTTCACTAATTCACACGCAACTTAAACTAAAACCGTCTCACTTCCTGGCAGTGATTCAACAGCAGGGGCTGTTGTAGTTAATTTTCATGCTGTGGTGTGTCTTATTTTTAAAATCTTTTATTATCTTTATTGTACTATCAAATATTAACAAAGCAGAGCTGCTTCCTGCTGAGTACTCTTGCCTCCTACTGACCTGAATAGAAGCTGAGAGCTCTGCACAGAGGTCCCAGAATCAAGCGCTCTAACAACTTCTTTCACCTTCTGCCTTTGCTAACTCAAGGGTGCTGAATTTCATCCAGAGATACTTTAAAAAAAAAAAAAAAAAA
>NW_020799113.1:19719877-19740667 GCF_003259725.1 Athene cunicularia | reverse complement strand
GGCGGGCCCACCGTGGCCGGTCCGCTCTCCTATTGGCTGCGGGCGGGGCGGAAGGAAGCGTCTCCCAGGAGACGGCCGGGCCGAGGGGAAGGGTCGCGGGGGCAGAGCCGGGACCCCGGGACCCCCTCCGAGGCGGGGGGTAGGTGACACGGGCCCGACGCCTGTGTTCCTCGGGAAAGGAGGGCGGAGAGGGGCGGGTCGCCTGGGTGCCTCTGGAGCGGGAAGATGGTGGCGCGGGTCCCTTTGAGGACGGGGAGGTGAGGCGGGCCGCGTGCCTGCGTCCCCCTGGGGAGGGACAGGGCTGGGGGCTTCGCTCTCCCCGTGAGCCAGGACTGAGAAGGGGAAGGTGAGGGTCACGCTAATCCCTCTGCCTGGGTTATGAGGTGATGCCACAGAGCTGGCTCCCACCCTCGGCAGCTGCTCTGAAGGCCGGCGTGGGGTGTAACCCAGCAAGGGTGGCGGGAGCAGGGTGTCCCCAGCACGGACCCAGAAGCCAGCTGGCCCGCCTTCAGTGGCCGTGGGGTGCTGTGTGCCCTCTCCGGTGTGATGGGTCAGCAGCTGCTCCCAGCCAAGGGCCTGGCCAGGACCCAGCCCAGCACTGGCCAGAGCCCCTAGCCTGATGCGTGGGATCACTATCCAAAGCCTAGCCTGCAAGCTCTCTGGGACTTTTTCATCTTACCTGGCTTCATTTTCTTTTATCTTTATCATAGTCATGGATGCTTCAGGAGAAAAGATATACAGGTCACCTAAAACTCCTTTACAGAGACTAACTGCAGGTGTGTGCAGTTTTGAGCCTGTTGTCTGCATAGGTGGAGAAAGTTCCCAGAGAATTTGAGTTATTAGGGAAAAGAAGTAGCAGCAACTTTGGGAGAGCGTGATTTTGAAATTCCTTTGTTTAAAAATTAAGATTCTCCTCCGATTTGAGAATTGCATGGCAATTTAATAATTGAATTTGTATTAATGCCAAGTCACATGTTATTCTCAGTGCTTTGTCTGAAAAGAAAAAATAACCCCTAACAGCAGTGATACAGCAGATTGCCTGTCCTCCAGTCTGGTTATGCAGTAAGAATGGAGACTTCTGATGAAGAAAATTTCGGTGTAGCCGTGTGAGTATGCTGTGTTCTGTGTCAGATTTTCAGTAAGCTATTAGTTAAAATATTTTGATAGGAATACAATTACATAAATGAATTTAGACTACACTGATCAGCAGATTCTGCCTCTTAAGAGAACAAGGGTACAGAATGCAAAGCTTCACGAGAAAGGTGAAATGAAACTAAATATTACTGCAGTGAACATAGCACCAGGTAGCCCTGGCTGAGTGATCGAAATAAGCACTGTAAGGTGGAAAATTTTTCTCCGTGTGTGTTCATTTTATATTAAAAATGTATTCTTTTCAAGAGCATATGTTTTCTTAAATCGCAAATTCTAAGAAGAGATTATTCCTCTGTGTTTGAATGTGCTCATTCTAGACATGTGAGACCTTTACAGATAGCCTCAACCAGATTTTACACCCCTAGAGGCTGAAACACTACTTTACTCAACATTTGTCTGGCATAGTTGGCAGGAGACATGTGCCTGTGCCTCTGTTGCTCTAGTTCTTTAACAAATGGCCATGTGCCTGGACTTCTTCAGCAGCACAGGTTGTGCTGGCCGAGACTAGACATGATGAGGTGACAAAAGCTTAAACCACTGGATTTGCGAGTGTGTGTTTCTTCAGGTGTGTTGGACAGAGAGAGATGGAATCACTGCTATTTTGGAACAGTTAAAATTCGATTATTTGTCTGCCAAGCTTAAACTGCAGTTTAAATTAATACTTTAAATTTTATGTTGCTGTTAGAGCAAGCTATAAAACCAACAGTAGCACTGTTTTGGAGGAGGAAAAAGAAGAGTGGGAATTACCCATATTAAAATCTCTTGTCTTTGCATGCCTGAGGTCCGAAGCGTGGTGCTCGGGATATATAAGGGCAGGCTCCTGGCCTGGTGGTGTTGTGCCCTCTGGTGGAAGAGTATGCTTTTCCCGTCCCTTGCCTTGGCTTTCCTCATCTTCCAGGCTTAACAGATCAGAAATGTTGCTAGGACATCACTTGGTGATCGAATGCCTTTTAAATCGAATATATTTTCGTTTTTCCTAGACAGAACAAGCCCTGTGGCTCATTCTAGTTAAACTGTTGATGGATTATTTTCACTGGACTATTATTCAGTAGCAAAATAACTTTAATGAGTTTTTTAAAACTTAGTCTGAAAGAGTGTTCTGCTCTGGTTACTAGAGAGAAATTTGAAAGAAAAGTAGAGACACATTCAATTTTAACTTATTTTAAATGGTGCTTTTACTAATCAAAGCTAACTTATTCTTGAAGACAAATGTCCTATGATGCTTGTTTCCCTTATGTGAGAGAAAAGTCTGTCTTTCATCTTTCGGAGGATACAGGAAGTCTTCATCACCCCCACTAAAGATGAACCCTGAATGCCAAGGCCAAGGAGATCCTGTGGATTATTTAAGGTCTCTGAACAAGCTGCACAATGATTGATTTAGCAAGGGATCCAGAACCCTGAAATGCTGGTACCAAAGGTTTCCTCCTTGGATGACTACAGATCCGTAATAGCGTTTAGTATTTGCTCATGATGAAATGTCTTTAGGAGATTATGCCACGTGTAGCATGCAGGGATGTTTCTTGCAAAGAAAAATATTTAAGTTTCTTCAGTTATGTAATATTATGTAAAGACCAGGTGTTTCAAAGTATTCTCCAGTGTCTAGAGTTCTGCAATCACCATGTAGACACAAAAGAAGAGAGCAGAAGGAAAGCTTGTGGTAGCAGCTGGGATTTCTGGATTGGAAAATGCTTAATTTGATGTTCTAATTACACCCTTTACATCCTTCTGCACCAGGACTGGAATTACCTTCACAGTAATGCCTGTAAAACAGCATTTTTTTTTTTTCAGTTAGGCACCTTACTGGGGGGAAATACGCTCGAGGCCTGATGAGAAACCCCATGAAGCAGTCTTATCACTGTCATGGATTATTTTGTAGGTTGAAAATAGGAAATTATTCACTTATCTTGTAATTACTGGGTTTATTTGTGCTTAGACTTTTGTTAACACTTTTTAATTTTAACTTTTATTTCTGCTGTGATCGAAATGTATATTTATGCTGTACTGTCTGTCTTTGCTTTCAGCTCCTCCCCTTCTGATGCAGAGTTTGATACAGTTGTTGGGTATCTGGAGGATATCATCATGAGTAAGCTCTGCAAGTAGTTATAGATAACAAAATGGGTGCTACACATACTACACACTGCTTTTCTGTTAGCAGACATACAGAGCTCAAATAACCCTTGCCTGCTTTATGGAAGCTTTTCTTCCTTTGTTCCCATGACCCCTAACCTGGTAACATAATAAAAATGTACACAGAAGTCTTTTGTGAGCTGTTTGCACAGCAGTGTGCTTATGAGTCTAGAAAATTATTCTCTGCACCACTGCAATACACTGTTGCTCAAATAAAGAGTAAAGATACTTGTAAATCTCACATAGAAGTCAAAGCTCTCTGGGATTTTTATGGAAGAGACTGTGAGAGGTAGCCCTCCTTTCCCCAGCCACACCTAAACCTCTCCTAACTTCTCCCAGAAGCTGCCATGGTTTGTTCAGGCAATTTACTGTAGTGCCTGGCTGCTGCTGCTGCAGGCAGCCTTTTGTAATCTGTAGTATAAAGTGCCCATGCTGCACTGTAAGTGTGTTGTTCCTTATCCTGTCTCAGCTGAACACGGAGAACAGTTTATTTCTCCTGTTTCTGCGGCAGCATTGGAGATGTCTGGACATGACTGGAGATGTCATCACGGCTTGCCACTTTGCACTTTTTGAGAGTATCTTGAGTGGATTTTGTTGCATGTAACTTGCATGTATGTGTACAAGTGTAATGTGACAGGACCTGTTCATGGCAGGAATGTTGAATGGAGCCAGTCTCATTGTGCGATCTTAGGCAGTAAAAGGTGCTGAATTCTCAGAACCATAATTGTAACTGAGAAGTCAGTGTAGGGAGGTAGTTTACAAGGTGCCAAGACTGCATTCATCATAAGCCATCAGCTGCTTCATATGAACAGCATAGAATCTTTTCATCATAGAATCACAGACTGGTTTGGGTTGGAAGGGACCTTAAAGATCATCCAGTCCCAACCCCCCTGCCACAGGCAGAGACACCTTCCACCAGCCCAGGTTGCCCAAAGCCCTGTCCAACCCGGCCTTGAACCCTTCCAGGGAGGGGGCAGCCACAGCTTCTCTGAGAAACCTGTGCCAGTGTCTCACCACCCTCACTGGGAAGAATTTCTTCTTTATATCTAATCTAAATCTTCCCTCTTCCAGTTTAAAGCCGTTACTCTTCACCCTATCCCTGATGGAGTCCCTCTGCAGCTTTCCTGTAGCCCCTTTCTGTACTGGGAGGCCACTCTAAGGTCTCCTTGGAGCCTTCTCTTCTCCAGGATGAACCCCCCCCAACTCTCCCAGCCTGTCCTCACAGGGGAGGTGACCACATCCTTCCCAGAGAGATGTAGATTCTGCAGCCTGTTGCCTGGTGATGTAGTTCAATCTGGACAAGTGGTAACAAAGCCAATTTTGAATGTGGTAGGGTTTAGAAAGCTGAGACTGATGCATTTTAACACTGTGTATAAGTAAAGTTCACACCCGTTCTGTTGAATTTGATGGTGACCTACCATGGTCATTTTTATTCTTATTTCCGTACACAACTGGAAGAAAATTCAGCAATTGAAAATGAATATGGGAATTTCATTAATATTTTTTAATTCAAGGGGAAAAAAGTGTTTTGAATTCTTGTAGGGAAGAGGTATTCACTTTATAAAAAAATACAGTTGTTTTGCTGACTCAAGAGCCTGAACAAAAAGGGGTTCAGAATAAATAACATTAATAAAACATAAAGCAGGAGAACTTCTTTGCTATTACTAAATGTAAACAAAACTTGCAAGAAGTAATTGCAGACCTTGATAGGTAGATGTGTTCACCCCATTCCATGCTGAATACACAGCTGCTGCCAAAAGCAGACTGATGTGCTGCTGCACTGTTCATTCACCTCCCCTAACTGAAGTAGCTGCCCTCTACCAGCAGCCTCTGTCTTCATAACTCAGCAGCAGCTGCAGTACTGGTCTGACTGACGCTGCACGTGTACAGGGCTCTGTGGTTACAAGCAGGGAGCAGAGGACTAGTGAATGTGGGTTTTGTGTTACAAGAAGAATGACTAAACTCGTAACTGTATGATGCGTTTTTGTTGTGTCCAGATGATGATTTCCAGTTAATACAGAGGACTTTTATGGAGAAGCACTACCAGGAGTTTGATGACTCAGAAGAAAACAAGCTTGTCTATACTTCTATTTTTAATGAATATGTAAGATTTTTTTTCCTATTTTTTGTGTGTATTGCTTTTTTATTTTTATTAAGGCCTGTTTCAGGTCCTGTACTCCCCCCTTTATAAAATACTGGGTTTATGTGGATTAGAGCCAACATACTACGTGTAAACTTACTATTCATAAACATACCACTCATGTAAACATACTACTCATAAAGGGACTTGCTGTCCCTTTATGAAGCAGTCATGATCTGTGAGCAAGAAAGATGTTTTCTGGAGCTCTACGTTCCTTTCTTTGTCTCACCTGAAAATTTCTATAGATGACTTGGAAGTTGCATACCTCTCTTGTATAAAAATTCAGCCTATTGCTGTATTAAGTAATGTGTTTAATGTGTGTGCATAATGAAGTTTGTTCTTTTCCAGTTGTATTGTTTCATTAGATACTTCAAATACATTCTTCATGCAAAGCATAATTATGAAACTATACCTATTAGTCAGTACCATTAAATGAGTGAAAAATAATTTTTTACTAGATACAAATAGTCTGTTTGTTCTCACCAATATTCCCAGAAAAAATGTTCAGCTCTGTGCCTCAGCAGTGGTGTGAATAATTGAACGCCCAGCTAAGGAGTCTGCAGTAGTTTTGCCAGTGAGGACAATACAACGTGTCAGTATGGTGTCAGTGTGAGGAAGATGTGCTGTATTGAAATCTGCCTCTGGAATTTGTTACAATGTTACAGGGGTGGTTTGTTTGGATTTTTTTCAGATCTCTTTAGTAGAGAAATATATTGAAGAAAAATTGCTGGATCGGATTCCTGGTTTTAATATGTCTGCTTTCACAATGTCATTACAGTAAGTCTCTGCTTTGCTTTTGGCTGAGGGGTGGCTTATGTGCCTCTCAGTTAATTCTTTTTATCTAGGTTAAAGCTTAGGTTTGACAGTTTCTCCTTTAGAAAGACGTTCCTCTTTAATTAAAAAGAAAAGGAAAAGGTGTCCATGCACCCAATGACTGACTGCTTTTCTTGCCATCATCATGTCCTGCTAACTCTATTTTTGAACTGTCATGCTGAAATAGATTGGATTTTAAGGGATGGGAAGGGATGAGACCACTAGAGCGTTTTCATAATCACCGTCACTTTGACACTAGACCCTTATAAGGTTATGTCACATTTATCCTCTTTTACGCTTTGTGTTGGACACTGAAATAGCCTGGTAGCCTTTCAAGAGTCGTCATGAAGTGCCTTTATTGCAATTCTTGTACAAAGCATCCAGAGAAGAATTTGGTTTGTCTTAAGCTTCAGCATTTGGTCACTTGAGCTTAACCAACTTCTTAAAGATATTCCTTTTGAAAGATCACTGGTTTTCCCCTTGAATAAGAACATCAAGTGTAATTGGGAACCGAATCTTAGAATATTTTAGTCAATTTCTTTTTTTTTTTTAATAAGACATTGGGAAATTACTATGAATCATGTACCATGCTTAGAAGATAGACTGTTTAAGGAAAACTCCTTTTGGTAAAACAAACCAAAGAAAACCCCAACTCTTGACTGTTGAAGTCTTGTTGAAATATGCTGATATCGGAGCACAGTCTTTCTTCCAAAGTGTTTTAATCAGTACAGTCCCTCACTCTCAAGGGATGTGTATGAGCATTCAGTGCTTCTCCCCAACTTATCTCACCTTCCAAGGGACTGTCTGGCTGTTTCAGTGTTCACGATAAATAAATAGATAAATGCTAGTTGAGTGTTACTTCTGTGAACTTACAGGTCAGTTTCTCCAATTTTCAAGGACAGATGTGATAATATTAGCTCTTGGATTTAGAGAAATATATTAATGTATTTGGATTAGAAATATTGAAATGTAATATTTAGCTAAAGTTTTGCTTTATGATAGACCTGTAATAACATTCTTGTTTAAATTCTGATATTGTTCTACTTGTCCTGGTGTCCTTTTTGATCTCATACCATTTTAAAATAATGAATTTATTTCCCACACAGTTTTCTAATTCCCCAACTTCTCTCTATAGACAGCACAAAGATGAAATGACAGGTGATATATTTGATATGTTTCTCACATTTACTGACTTTCTGGCTTTCAAAGAAATGTTCTTGGATTACAAAGCTGTAAGTATGTCAGATTGTTGATTTTCATTGGCATAATGGCTGTTGGGTTTGTGTAGCTCTGCCTGAGAGTATCAAAGTTAATGTTACTGCTGGAGGTAGCAGTATTTATTCAAAGGCTGTACCAGGGTCAAAAGGAAAAATAACTTCAAAAGGAAAATAACTTGACTGAGTGGTTATTTAAACTCAAAATGCACATTTAGTAATTTCTAGAAAACATGAATGAAGCTGGCATGTTCTTCAGGAACACATGCTTTCTGCATCTTTGGATGTTGATTTCCAACTGAACATAAGGAAGCACTTTTTTGTTGTGTGGGTGACCAAGCACTGGCACAGGTTGCCCAGAGATGTTGTGAAGTCTCTGTCTGTGGAGATACTCAGAAGCCATCTGGACATGTTTTGGACCAGCTGACCTCCAGAGGTCCCTTCCTACCTTGACCTTTGGGTTTGGTTTTTTTTTTTTTATCCAGTACAAAATTAGGTTTATTTAAACTTACTGCATTTGTATTTCTCTGTCCAGGCTAGAGAAACAAACATTTTTGGATGAGCTTTTTCCTAAGTAAATGAAATATATGTAAATACTGTCCAGTGTCTGTCCAGTCCCATTTGACAAAGGAGCAAAAGAGTCAAAGTTGTTATCAGAGTTGTGCCCTCTGCCGCCTCCCCCCACCCCTTTAAGTTTTGTGAAAATGGGGACAGGCTGAGGAGAAAGAGACAGCCCGTGTCTCAGCAGCAGGAGTAGTTTCAGTTGGAGGTTGCCCCTGGGGCTCTCCTGAGAAGCAGCCTGCAGAAGCTGGGTTTCACTAGTGCCTGGGCACGGGCTGAGCCTGCTGCCTGGGCGTTCTTCACCAGATGTAAGCAAGGCTCTGCCCTGCCCTGGACATGCCTCTGGCAGAGCGACAGCAATCTTACTGCAGGGCTTCCTGCACAGTCTCTTCTTGACATTTGGGTTTGCATTCAGTTGTAGATGCTCAGGTAACATGTAACTTTATATTGATTTGATGCAACAAACGGAATATGTGTTGCCTGTTTCATTTTCCGAGTTGCTTATTCCAAAACAGCATTGAGTCACAGATTTCTTTTTCTTCCATGTCTCTAGGAAAAAGAAGGTCGAAGTCTGGATTTAAGCAGTGGGTTAGTTGTGACTTCATTAAATAAGTCATCAGAATCCTCCTAGAAGAATTTATGCACTACTTCTCCAGATGAGTGCTGCTGCACTGTACATTAAAACACTGAGGGGCATGGTAATCAAGGTGCTTTTTGCATGATGAAAACTCGTTCACCCTCCAGACTCTTACCTTCAGAGGCCTGACCCTAAAATTATCTGTTTGTGAATTCTGGTTGGCGTTCAGTGACCACAGGGGGAAGACAGTTTCATCTCTACCAGAGTAATTGTTGTTAATAAATACAGTGTTTGTACACCAGCCTAACTGTTGCATGTTCTGAGAGGCCGAGCACACTGAGCGGACAATAAATAGGCCTCTGTGTGTGTTATTTGGGTGGCATCTTCACCATCACCCCAAAATGTAGCACTTTTCAGAATCAAGATGGCAGCATAAAATGAGTATGTCCCTGCAGCTCTTGGATACATAACCTCTGACTTCTTCCCTGTCAATGTTTTGTTGTTTTGGGGTTTTTAAAAATATTTTAATAAGATCTTAATTGCTACAGCTTTCTAATGGAAGAATATGTTTTAATATTTAGATGTTGTCACGTCCCGCTCCGACAAGGGGGACAAGTGACTCAGATTCACAGATCCCCAGTTGGAGCGGACAACAAGTCTCCAAGTTCAAGCATTTATTAACTACCTACAATGTACTAATTGAACACATGATAATTGGCTAAGTACAGAGCAAGTTGTGGCGAGCAATACAATATGCTTTGCATTTCTTAATAGAAAAAGGAAAAGAGGGAGATAGAGGGAATGGGGGAATACAGATCACCAGTCTGGGTACCTGCGCTGATCCCGCCGGCGAGGGTTCCAGGAGGCAGCTGTCTTTTTTGTTGGCATCCGTCTTCTTTGCTTCACTGCTCTCTCCAGATGGCTGGGGGGGCGGGGGGGGTGTGTCAGAGAGAGAGCGAGAGCCCTTTCTTCTCCCCTTTGTACCCACTTTCCTTGGGTCCGTCCCCTAGGTCAACGCACAGACCTACGTATCCCATGTACGGGGAGGGGTAAGGTGTTTCATGGGATGATGTAATTAGCATGATCATGCCAGCCCTTGTTAGCATATTGAGGGGTGTCAACTTTAATATGCATTTCGTGGATAATGAAGCCAAGGTCATTCACCAGACACATGGCCCTTGAAATTTGCCCAGGTGTCCCAGGTCAGAGCCGTCCCATCTCCACAGGGCTCTCTCCCCCAGCTGCATGGGGCAGCGTTATCAGCTTCGGCCTCCACAGCATGCACCCTGGGACTCAGAGTTTTGTCTTGCGAGTGTTTGAGGCATTTCTTCAATCAGCCTCAACTTTTGCTTTCCCAGGCTGTTGGTCTTAGTTTCTCACAGGCCTGGTTTCTCGGCGCTCACATCCCACCTCGTGACTCAAACACGCTAAGTTTTTGACCATTGTGATCTCAAAGGGTATAGGAAAAAAAGAAGACAGAAGGTTAGAGAGCATATATCTAACTGCTGCAAGTCATAATATGAAAAGCAAAACTTTGCACAATATTACAATACTAATATTTGCAAGCCATCTTCCCCACCCCGTGAGTCCTGAGGATCCCGGTGATGTTACCCATGACCCAGGGTTCCATCCATCAAACTAGTTCATCGGTCGAAAAAGTTCTCTGTTCCTCTTGGCAATCTTCTTCATTGTGGCATGGGTCTCCTCTGTAGAGGTGATGGCAGAGGTGCATTGTGGATGGGGATGCAGCATTCTCCCTCAGTCAGACTCGGCACACCGCACAGTCCATGTTCCTTCAGCAATGCTAGCTGGATTCTGCAACGCCATCCTAGATGCTTGGTGGATCTGCACCTTTAATTCCTTAAAGACATCCCTTGTTAGTACATATAAATGCTAAGTTAAATTTTCTAAAACTATTTGAGGTTACACAATCACATTAGAAGGTCAATAAGGATTTAAATGGGAATACAATTTAATATTCAGGTACAATTTGTTAATGCTTAATTTGTGGGACCAGACTCCTCCAGCTAGTCTTTGATTACTTCATCTTGCTGTTGGTGGATGTGGTGTTGTAAGGATCACATACAGTTATATGATATTTGCAAGCACCAGTGTGCAGTCACAGGTGACTCACAGGCTTCCTTAATTTTGGAGGTGATTCCCAATAAGGTAACTTAAGGCACAACTCCAGATTAGCCTTCCAATAAGTAGATTCTTCACACTTAGCAGGTATGATTCCACAAATTATATAACAATGTAAGCAGATTACAAATAATAACTAGCTGATAATGCCTATAACTATTGAAAGCACTAAAAGTAATATAGGTCTTTGGTCATCCAGGATCAATATCCTGTAAAACAAATATATGCATAACAAAACAATGATGGTTAGAAAGAAGGGACAATTCCCCTGGTATTGATACGGTATTCTTTGAGAAGCAATTACCACCATCTCGTTAGTTTTGTCCCTCCCTTCGTCCGAAAGGTCTGCTCAGAAGGGGGGGGCGCAGCCTCCTTCTGCCTTTCCAGGCTCGAATGAGCTTTTCTAAAACCAGTAGTCAGACCATCCATTAACTCTTGGGGAATCCCCTGTCTCGTTCCCTCAGTCCACAAGAGGTTTCTCTTTGCTCTTAAAACTTGTGGAGGGGAAGGAAACAGATTTTCCTGCTTTTCCATTCTGTGTAAGGAGGGCTTAGGTTTACCCGTTCCCCTGGTAAGGCCCATTCTCCGGCCATAGTTTATTAAGTCCTGAGCTATCTCTCCCCAAGTCATGGGCTCTCCCACTCCCCGTCTCCCCCTCCGTGGGGTTAATGCAATCCGCAAACGATTTTATAATTGTACTGCATGTGATTTCAAAGAGTCTGGCAAGCCCCGAATCAGGGGAGTCATTTGATCAGGGTTAGCAATTAATAACATCGGGGCAGGCTGCTGCGGAACCAACTGCCTGTCATGCATTAATTGGAGACAAGCAGCCTTCTGCAGACTTTCAGTCAAATGATTTATGGTTGGGGTCTCAATACATACTGGATCCCTCCTTTCCAAGGGGTCCAGACTCCCAGCCCGATAAGCAGCTTGTTGAGTTAACAATCACGGCTCTCTCTGGTCGTCAGTAGCTAAGAAAACCCCTGGCCCCCAGTAACCCTGGGCCTCATCTTCTGATAACAAAATTCGGTCGCCACCAGTCAAAGATACCCTCCACACATATTCAGTTTCAGTCTGGTGTATTTCTCCTGAATTTTTGCAAGCTCAGTTGCTGGGTACGGTGTAGTTCGAGTGGTGACCTGCAGAGCTCTTCCACCCTGACCCTCGGTGGTCTCCGTTTTAATTAATGGTCTTAAATTTGCCCCCTCCTTTTCAGACTGTGAGATTTTTTCTCGGTCCAAGGCATCTAATAGAACTGTGCAAAGTCGCTGAGTGGTGTTACACTCATCAGCTAATTGGCTTTTCAAAACTTCAATTTGCTCTTGCCAGAGTTTAGCTTTTTGTTCAGTAACTTTACGTTCCTCAACCAATTGATCCTGGAGAGCTTTTACCAGATCTTTTAGGGATTCGATCATTTCCCTTTCCAATTGTTTCTTAACATGTTTATCTTTCTGGGCTGCAGTCAGTGCTGCCCCTAATACAGCACACACTACAGCTTTTCCTTTGCCTGGCTGTGACCCTTTCACCCCTGCAAGCACACTGATATAACTCGCCATTGCTTCTGGATTTTGCCAATTATCGTGGGCCCAAACCTCTACTAAAGGGGGAGGACAAGCCTTATACTCCTTCAGCTTCTCAAAAATAGGGGAGCAGTCAAGCACTGACGTTATCTGGCCAGTCATGGCTTGCAACTGCTCGAACTTCTCCTGGCTTAGAGCCGAGAGGTCACTTCCCGATTCTCCCTATCCTTATCAGATAGAGAATCAGTATCCCTCCGACCCTCTCCCAGCTTACAGCTGAGGGGCCAATTCCCAGTTCTTCCTGTCCAAGTCTGTCGGATAGAGAATCACTATTTTACCAGACTTTCTGACACCGAAGGGGATCCCTCAAATCCCCAATTGGAGCGGACAACAAGTCTCCAAGTTCAAGCCTCCGACCCTCTCTCAGCTTAGAGCTGAGGGGCCAATTCCCAGTTCTCCCTGTCCGAGTTTATCGGATAGAGAACCACTATTTCACCAGACTTTCCGACACCGAAGGGGATCCTGCCGACTATGCCAATTTAATGTCACGTCCCGCTCCGACGAGGGGGACAAGTGACTCGGATTCGCAGATCCCCAGTTGGAGCGGACAAGTCTCCAAGTTCAAGCATTTATTAACTACCTACAATGTACTAATTGAACACATGATAATTGGCTAAGTACAGAGCAAGCTGTGGCGAGCAATACAATATGCTTTTCATTTCTTAATAGAAAAAGGAAAAGAGGGAGATAGAGGGAATGGGGGAATACAGATCACCAGTCTGGGTACCTGCGCTGATCCCGCCGGCGAGGGTTCCAGGAGGCAGCTGTCTTTTTTGTTGGCATCCGTCTTCTTTGCTTCACTGCTCTCTCCAGATGGCTGGGGGGGCGGGGGGGGTGTGTCAGAGAGAGAGCGAGAGCCCTTTCTTCTCCCCTTTGTACCCACTTTCCTTGGGTCCGTCCCCTAGGTCAACGCACAGACCTACGTATCCCATGTACGGGGAGGGGTAAGGTGTTTCATGGGATGATGTAATTAGCATGATCATGCCAGCCCTCATTAACATATTGAGGGGTGTCAACTTTAATATGCATTTCGTGGATAATGAAGCCAAGGTCATTCACCGGACACATGGCCCTTGAAATTTGCCCAGGTGCCCCAGGTCAGAGCCGTCCCATCTCCACAGGGCTCTCTCCCCCAGCTGCATGGGGCACCGTTATCAGCTTCGGCCTCCACAGCATGCACCCTGGGACTCAGAGTTTTGTCTTGCGAGTGTTTGAGGCATTTCTTCAATCAGCCTCAACTTTTGCTTTCCCAGGCTGTTGGTCTTAGTTTCTCACAGGCTTGGTTTCTCGGCTCTCACAGATGTTCTAGCATAAGACTGTCTCTTATCTCTGACAGTTGATTTGGTTTTGTGTAAGTCTGATTGTTACCTGGCTTTTATAATTCTCATCCTTCTTATGCAAAGTTCTCCACTTTTGTTTAAGCCCCAGCTACACTGGGAAAAATAACCACAATAAACCAAAATCTGGCCTGTGTATGCAATTTCTTTCTATTTTGTCAGTGGCACAGCTGCATTAGTTCTTGTAACACAAGCTAGTTGGGTACAGACATGTTTACCACCATGTCATTTACTGCTCTAAATAACATGCTAATGGAAAGGCGTGTGTTTACTGTTAAACTGCTAGCAACATCAGTGCAGCAAGGCATTTTTCAGCATCTGTTGAAGAATAGGTGAGGGGCTTGCTGGTGGAATTGCAGCCATTAGCCTGCTGCAAAACCCCAGGTGCACCTCTGGTGGTGGTTGGAATTAAACTGCATGTGGAGCTGTAGGGACCCCCTGTTATTACACTGTTCAGGCATGTTCATCTGCTGCTTAATGGTGTGCTCAGGCAATGTGAGTGCATCTTTAAAAGCCTAAGAGTAGTCAGAAACACAGGGTGGTGAGCAGAACCCTCCGCCCTGTCCCACAGCAGGTTGATGCAGCAGGGGAGATGCCCCTCAGCAGCACTGAAGGTTGCTGAGGGGCTGTCACCTGATGAGAACCTGGAGCCTAGACAGAGCAAAATTATGGCCAGGCTGTGACAAACTTTTGTTTGTGGACAAGAAAAGTCTTACAAGAACAAATGAGATGAAATCTTGTTCATATTGACATCTGACAGTAATTTCAACAATACTGGGATTTTGTTCTTCAACTGAAATAGTTTTTGAATATTAATGAAGACTCTCAGCCATGCAGGCAAAAATAAGCCACACTTGCACTACAAAATATGATAAACGGGTTTGTGAACAGACCGTAATGCTTTTCAAAGGCTGGCCAGCAATGCTAAGTGTAGTGTCCTAGTCTTCTGGCTCTGTATACCAAGTTTATGAGTGCTGCAGTAATGGATCTTATTAGGTTTCTATTGTGTTGTGCTTATTGCTCTGCATTTTTTTGTCTGGAATTTTTCTGGTATGTTGAAATGTTCATAAGTATACACAACCAGATATAGACACACACACTACCCTTCAGAAAAATAGAAGCCTACCCCTTCAGACTTTTTTTACCTCCTTCAATAATTTATATTTCTTGAGTTTGAATAATGAAAGCCTGAAAGCTTTAATAACAAAAGAAAACCCCAACCAAACAAAACCCAAACCAACACAACTTTTTAGAAATCCCTCTGGATTTGTTTTGATCAAAAGTGGTTTTGTAGGCTTTTTATTTTCAGTGAAGATAACGCAAGCTCAGTTTGATTCTCTTTTCAGCCACGGTAACCTGCTAAGGCAGTGTGAGTACATCCCTGAAATTGCTAAGGTGCAATAGCATGGTTTGAAATGCACGTTCCTGATTCTGCTGGCAGCAGTGAAGCTCCATCAGCTGGGGTTGCCTCACCACGATACAGGTTTTTACAGGTCTGTCTACCACTTATGCTGTAAAAACCAGCTGTTCCCGTGAGCACAGAAGTCAGTGCTCAGGCATGCATGGGCAGGTAGTGAGCAGAGACAGTGCTCTGAGATGCTTATTCTCAGAAAAAAAAAAAAAAAAAAAAAAAAAAAAAAAAAAAAAAAAGTATGAAAAATAGGGGTTTGTTTTTAATGCAAACTAGATGCAGGTCCCCTGCCATGTAAATCCTGAGGTTAACATCAGAGAAATACAAGGCTTAAATCTAGTTGTTTTTCTGCTGTCAGTGTATGTACTGGAGTTCTTCAGTCAAGTCCTTACCTCTTTGTATAATGTTGACTTTTTAACATCAGGAACAGATTTTATCAAATTTTAAAAGGATCCTGTTGACGTATTTTAATATTTGATGGTTGAGCTAAAACAATTACTTGCAACTAAAGCTAAAAATATTCTTGTCATTGTTTTTACTGACAAAAGTTTTCATTCTTTCCCTATTACAATGGCTTCAATTAATTACTTACACTAATGGCAGTGTAAATAAATACCTCAGGCAGTTATTTTCTGAAGGGAGTTCTGTTGTATTTTAAGCAAGGTCTCTTGGATTTTCAGAGCCATCAAGGCACAGCTGGCCATGAATTGTGGCTCTGATGGGGAATTTTATCTCGGTGTTTCCTGCAATACCTTTTTTTCCCTGTGCCACTCTCTTCTGTGTTTTCTGGGGGCTGCTGTTCCCAGAACAACTCATCCCTCTGTGACACTCCTATCACTTGTCCCTGGTTTGATGCATTTTGCACCAGGCAGAGGGGCTTTTTAAAGAGGTTAAATTTCTCTATATAATGGACTAACTGTGTGCAAGTCTGACTTCATGTTTGAAGAGTTCTAACATTGCAATAACAATGCATGAGGAAGCTAATTTTTTAACTGATTTTTAGATACACATTCATAGTTGTGGAAACTTGACCTCACTGAAAACCAAATAAAGGCAAATTGGCCAGGGGCTGTTAGTCCAGTTCTTTTCAATTCAAACCTTCCATTAAATTTACTGAGCCTCTGTAGACAAGCTGCTAAAACTTTACCCGTGCAGAGCATGCAGTAAATTTTGGCTCACTGTGCACCAGCTTCCCTCTGCAGAAATACCCAGAAATAAATTGAATGTGTTTCATCTCTTTTTATTAGCTTGTGCAAGGAGGGTGTGGAGGGAAAAGTTGCTGTATCTGGCTGGGTTTTGCTTCTAGTTCTGACAAATGCCAGTCCGTGTCCCCAAGAAATCAAAGGTGAATTTGTCGCCTGCGTTGTGGGGGGGCAGCACAGCTCTGTGTTCTCTTGAGGCGCTGCCCCTCTGTGAGTTCCCAGAGCATCTGCAGACTGAGTTTTGATTTTTGAAGACCACCTGTAGCTAACAGGCCTTGCCGGTGTGTCTGGTGCTGAGCCTGGGGGAGGGACCGGGTCAAAGCCTTGGCAGGGCGTTGGTGTTCTCACAGTCTGGAGTGCAGCTCTGTGTGTGCTCAGGGATGGATGGGTGTGTGTGTGTGGGCAGAGCCAAGGCAGGTGAGCCCTGGGCACTTGCTCCCCCCACCCCAGGGCCAGGCTGTAGTGTCCACAGGCAGTGGGAAGGGGCAGCCGCCTCTGACAGTGCCAGCTCTGCTCTTCACTCCATGTACAACCTTCTACCAAGACAAATTTTTTATTGACAGACTGCGGTGCTGAATTTAGGAAGATTTTTATTTGAAGCATAAAATTTGTACTTCATGTTTTCAGAAATCAATACAAGAAGGGTTTAGCCTTTTTACTTTGCTTAGCCTACATCCTCCAGCTATACCACTGTTTATGTATCATATTAATTGCAATTACTTACACTGTAGCTGCGAATGACCAGAGACAGGAACCTGGGCTTGGTTTAGTGGATTTTAGTAGCAGAGCTACTCTCAGTAGAGCTGCTCCAGTGAGGATCTGGATGAACCCCAAGGACAAGCAGGAGCTTCAGCCTTTAGTGAGTCCATGTCCTCCGGTCAGTGACGGTGCTGGCGGGTTTGTGCTGTGGGTGCATCAGCTGGAAGCATCATCAGGGACCACAGAGCAGTGTCCATGCAACCCGGTACTGACCATGGCTGCCAGCACAGGCTGGTCCAAGAACGAGACCTGGTGGCACGCGAGGCTCTGAGCCACGGAGCCTGGCATGAGCTGACCCAGGGTAGCCCGTGGCTGGGCTCTGCCGTCTGCTCCTTACATGTGGTCAGTCACTTGGCTGGTGGCCGCGTTGCTGCCGAGCCCTTTCCAGGCGCGGAAGCTGAAGAAGGTGCTCGCCCCGTAGGCGATCATGGTAACGCAGGCAAAGAACTGGAAGAGGAGCACACCCCGGGCGTGAGCGCGGCAGCTGCCCCAGCCCTCAGCCCTCACCTGCCCACCGCTACTTACAGACGCTGCGGCTCTGCGGTTGTAATCCCACTGCCGCCAGGACGTAGGCTGCACGGCGGCCGCACACGTCACGAAGGCAGTGACATACAGGATGGTCGCTGCAGCGTTGAAGATCATCAGCTGGGAAAGAGAAAGAGGAGGTCATGAGGTCTGGGCTCAGACGTCGTGCGCACTGGGATGAGGGATGAGCAAAAAGCTCAGTTTCATGTTCCTCCCTCTTCCCCAGGAGAACCAGAGGAAAAGGGTCCATCCCCTCATGCTGGGAACACACCCTCAGGTGAACACCTCATTAAATGCACCCCAGGTTGCTCTGAGGGTTCAGGCTGACACCATGACTGCACCAGTGACATGTGGCTATAACTTTCTGGATTGATACGAGGCTCCCTGTTCTGAAAATTTTCTAAGCAACTGAGGGGCAGAACGAACGTCATTGTGCAAAGTGCAGGGGACTTTGTTCCATCAGCCTAGAAGAGCCTGAAGCCCTGTTCCTGAGCATCTCCACAGGACGTTTCCCACTTGGGACCCCCCCCTTGCTCACTCCCGGATACGTACCACGAGGGGCCAGGGGACCACATAGAACTTTAGCTGAAGCTGCAGGAGGTAAGTCATGAAGAAAAGGACTGTTACTATCCAGAGGAAGATGGACACAAACATCACCCAGCTGTATGCTGCGTGGAGGTGGTACGTTGTGTCGGCAATGAGAGCCCACACCAGTAAGCCAAGCACCTGTGGGGTGAAATGGAGAAAGCATTTGGGTGGTGGTTCCTGCAGGTGGAAAGCAGAGCATCGCCCACAAGCCCGGACTCACCAGCACCTACAGCAGTTGGGTCTGCCTGGCTGCAGCAAAGCAGGGACATGCAAGAGCCCAGGACAGGGAGCATACCCAGGACCCTCCTTGCTCAGGGATGGGCTTGTCCACCCCGTACAGCTACAGGAGCTGGTACAGGGATGTCCTGCAAGGCAGGGTGGGGAAACCTGGGCATCCTCATCACCAAAGGTTCCTTCTCAACCATGGCCAGGGCCAGTCTACACAGGTAGGGATATCTCATGGGCTGGATGAGAGCTGGATGTGGGGGGGCTCCTGAGGCCCCGGCTCAGCCTTGATCTCCCCTAGGTGCAGCTTCTTAGCTTCTCTCCACTATTTGGTTAGGTCTGGTTTATACCTCCTGTATACACAGCTTCACAGGCTCACCTTTCACCCTTCAGCAGGCTTAACTGCATAGTGGTCGCAGTGTGCCTGCAGTGATCCACAAAGAGACCCCGGTACATGAGTCTCTTTCTGGATCTGCTCAAGGAGAAACAAGCAAAGCCAGGGCAGAGCTGTTTCCTCCCCTCCCTGCAGCCCCCAGCAGAGCCCGCAGGGCAACAGGCAGCAGGTAATTAGGCTGGGCTCCCTGCCAGGCAAGGAGGGAAGAGCCCAGCACAGGTGGCATTTCATTCTTTTTTTTTTTTTTTCTTTCCCCTCCCTGTGCTGTGTCCACCCCTGACCTTTGGACTCTGGAGGAGATGCTGCCCTGCTTCACTCACAGTGATGGGGCCAGGGAGCAGCCGCCTTCTCCCCCATCTCCTCTCTGGGGAACTCTCTGGAAGCAGCAGGTTTGTGGGTGGTTTTTTATTTTGAAAGTCCCCAACCCATGACGGGGCAAGCAGAGGATGAGACACCAGCACATATATAGTGCTGGGGCCTGGAAAAGCAAAGCAAATGGCACTTTCTGTGAATTGCCCTGTTTGTTCTGCAGCCTCAACTACAGCCTGTGCATGGGGACACAGAGCCGGGGCTCCAGCAGGGTGCTGGTGGGCTCTGTTTCACTATCCACCACCTCCCAGCTGGACCAGAGCAAAGTAGGGAGCCTGGAGAGCAAGGAGGCTCCAGCCCTGCACCCTTCGCGCTTCCCAGCATGACCAAACATCCTGGGGAGATACCCACAGCAAGGCTGGGGTGTGAACATGCCCCAGACACAACCATGATTTATTCTGGCTCCCGGCTGGGGTTGGGATCTCTTTGAGCAGAGTCAGGTGAAGGCATCAGCATCACCCGGCTCCTGTGCTCACCTCCGCTTTGGCAGGGAATCGGCAGAGTTGTGTCCCACTGGTGGGTAGGAGAAGGGCTCTTTGGAAAGCCTCTCTGCCCCTGCGTCAGCCTGCACTGCTTATTGTCATGGAAGAAACACAACAGCCTTTGTCCTGCCCGAATACAACACCCTGGTGCCTGGCTGCCCCGACAATGCCTCCTTGTCTGTCACAGCGATTTCTAACACTCGTGATCACAAAATATGCATGGGGGAGAAGTATGTATAGGAAGAAGTCTCTGTGCTCTTGGAGTGGGAGGCGGCATGTGCGAGCTGCCCTGCTCTGGCTGCTGGGGGGAGAAAAGCCCATAGGAGAGAGGTGTGGGGAGCAGCAAATCTCTGTGGGAGCCAGGTGAACGTGTTTAATGGTACGGCCCCAGCAATGGGCTGGAGAGGGGGGTCCAGGTGTGGGGTTGAAGGATCCCTTCTGCTGATCTTGGTTCCATCCCTCTTTCCCGATGCTTCTCTAAGACACCCCCTGGCCACATCCTTCCCTGAGCGTTTGTTCCTGTGTCACAACCGGCTCAGCCATGCCCAGGGCTCAAAATCTGGAGCAGGGAGCCAGATCCGTAACAGCTGTTCCACAGCGGCTGCTCGGAGCACATTCTGCTGCTGCCCCCGCAGTGCTGTGCCAGGGAGAGGAGATGAGCCAACAGGCTCCCATTGGAGCGGGGCAGCACCGTGGGCAAACACCGGGACAGGTCACACGCGGCCCCGTCCATGGCTGAACTCCCACCTCTACGTGCACACATCGCACCCAAGGTCTCGGGCACCAGGAGGGAGCAGCAGCAGGAGTTTATTCTGCGGTCCCCTCCGATGCTGAAGCCATGGAGACGGGATGCTCGGTTTGACGGCACAAAGACCCTTGGGCTTCTCTGAGAGCGGCCGCCAAAGCCTGACTGCTGGGGAGGACCCCGGGAGCGCCCAGGGAGCACAAGAGCCCCGCGGGCAACCCCAACACACCTCGGTGGTCACCGTGCTCATCCAGCCCCCAGACCCTCTGGCTTGTGCCCATGCGAGGCAGCCCCTGCCCGGTGCTGGGAGCTGCCAGGCGTCGAGCCGAGTTACGACCGGCAAAGGACGTGAGGCCGAGAAGCCGAGCCCCCCTCCCGGTGCCCTCTCCCCGGTACTCACGGCCTGGGCTACCATCAGCCCGCCGAGTGGCGAGCAGAGGAAGGCGC
>NW_020799113.1:19684802-19719827 GCF_003259725.1 Athene cunicularia | reverse complement strand
GCTCCCCGCCTGCTCCCCCCGACGGGCGCCGCTCTGCTCCCCCCGCTGCTCCCCCCGCTCCGCGCCCCGGCGGCCGGCTCCCGGCGGGCAAAGGGCTTCTCAAAGGCATAATAAGCCCGCCGCCATTGCCCCGGCCGGCTCACGGGCCCCGCGGGAGAGAAGCCACTGTTAAGGTTAAACTGTTAGAGCAGCGCAGCAGTATCATGCTGAGGTCGAGAAAGATGTTCTTTGTCAAAGCCGAAGGCCACCCGAGTCAGCAGGACAAGCTGATAGCCAAGGGCCATTTAGACCCCGAAGAGGGTGCAGCGCCAGCCTGGCAAGCAGGCCCGCGGTCTGTGGATTCGCCGCTGAACTACCCTCGGTCTAATACTAAAAATCACCCCTAGTGCTCAAAAAAGCCCTTGCCCAGGTGCAGACCCTACCCGTGAGCATACACAGCAGTAGAAGTATAGTCAGCGGTATTTTAATTGCATTGTAATTGTAAATTAACTGTTGTAATTTACATATTAAATGTAAAAAGGGCTTGTAGTGCTCAGACACAGGAGGCGGTTTAAGTTGTTTCCTCTGCTGTCTTAGTGAAGTCCTTAAACAGCTCATCCACTGCAATGTTCACAGGCTACCAGCCCAGGGCCCAAGCTGGAAGAGTTTCTTCTGATTCTCATGTCTTTCTCTTGGTGTTACAGAATCCCAGAATCATTCAGGTTGGAAAAGCCCCTCGGGATCATCGAGTCCAACCCTCAGCCCGACTCTACAAAGTTCTCCCCTACCCCACATCCCCCCACAGCTCATCCAAACGGCCCTTAAACACACCCAGGGATGGGGACTCCACCCCTCCCTGGGCAGCCTGTTCCACTCTCTGACCACTCTTGCTGGGAACAATTTTTTCCTACTGTCCCATCCATCCACACATCTGTGACATGGCAATAAAACTTGTTGTACCTTTGCCTTAAACAAACAAACAATCTCAAGGCATTGGAGAGAAGCTCAGGGCATGGGAGGTGCGCGCACCTCACCCAGCTGGACTCAAAACCAGTGGTCTCAAAACCACGGTAACAAGACATAGCAGCAATAATGAGGACAAGGAGTTGAGAGCCTCACAACTCTGGATATTCTCAAAAGACACAGAAATAGTAGCTTTACATTTGCTTACATTTATTGCATTCTCTAAGGAATATTAAACAAATAACCAAAGAGAGGATGAACTTGGAGAACAACAATCTCTGCAAGCTTTGTGTATAGATACAGTGCAAAAAATCCCGCTGATGTGGCTTGATTTGTGGGAAACCACCAAGCACCTAGACTTGCACAACCCTAAAATAAATAAGCAATGTCTCAGTGTCTCTCCTGAGTGTGTGATTATTGACCTACTGCAGACCAGGCGATGAATCCGCTTCTCAGACACCACCACCACGGCTATGCCCAAGGGAAACAGCAAGCGGCTAAATCAGGAGGTTGAGCTCACCTGCCACTGATAAAGAGAAATGATTACTGGTTTTGAGACTTATTTACTTACTTACAGAAAACTGCTTAACAACTTATTTACTTACTTATAGCAAGTTATGGTATTACTTATAGTATTTTTAAATACTGCTAAGAATCCTACTTGCCCAGACTATTCTGTGGAATTTTACCAAGGACTGCTATGTTCATAAAACAAAGCAGTTCACTGTGAAAATCTACCAAGAACTATAATGTTCAGCAAAATATTATGGTTTTGTCCTTGGGGAACAGGTGTGCTCTAACTAGTTGGAGTCTTGGTAATGAGTAAAGATAGGGATGGTAGAAGTTCTATTGGTTCTCTAAGATAGATAAGATAGAAGGAGTAAACTGGCTGAAAAATGCTCTTGTTATTCAAGAAACTGGCCAAAGGAATCTGAGCGAGCTCCAGGGAAAAACAAGGTGAGAAAGACTACGAGCCTTCCTCCCAGAAGTCCCCAGAGATGCCCCCCAGGAGGCAAAAGGCCAGTGCAAAGAACAACTGCTGACACCAGCCTCTAGAACTAACCCAGCCTCACTCATGCATATGGATATGTGTGTTATGTAACCCAATGAATACTGATATCCACACTCTGTGAGCTTCTGGTAAAATGTGCGATGGGTGTGCAAGCCTTGTGGGGAGATCCCCTTTCACCCCAGTGCCGGAGTAAACTTACCTGCTGTGTAACTCTATTCAAGTTGTAGAGTCTTTTTTCCACGAATCACCATGTCCGCTTCCACCTCAACAGAAACAGAAACAACCCGGGGAAGTCCTATTGGGGTGGGAAAGGGCCCTGGCCCTTGGCCCTGGCTGGTGACAAGAGTTGGAGGCCAGAGGGGAACTGGCACGGGCCAGGGCCCAGACCACACAATGGTGGGAAGTGTGAGTCAGCATCCCAGGCGGGGCCGCCATCGCGGTGCCTCAGGAAGCGTGAGGAGAGGAAACACTGGAACCATTCACACTGGATACCTGCTTATTTATATATTTAAAAAGGGACCAGAAATAGCCATCACTGTCCCTCAGAGAGTGTGATGGAAGATATCTCTTCACTAGGAGGGCCAGTTGCAAAGAAGTCAACGCTTGAATTTGTCTACAAAAAAACCTCTCAGCACCTCTTTGGCAGCTCCTCCTGCTTTTCAGGAGTATATTTAATATTGCTTTTATACAAAATGTGGTATTACATATTCTGGAGAAGTGAGGCCTGCTAGGGGACTGAAGAACATGCCATGACATCTGGTGCACGGGACCGGAGCGTGCCGGGACAGGAGGGTGTTGCAAGGTTGCACGTCCCACCGAGAGCAGCTGCAGCTGAAACCCCCTCAGCCACTGCTGAGCCCTAGAGGGTGACCCAAGGCCCGGGTCTGACCGCTGAGCATGTGCTCCCCAGGGCTTGATTTAAGCCTTCCTCAGAAATAGCTTTTTCTTTAAATACTTCAGCTGGCAATTAGAAGGAAGATCTGTACTGCGCCTGCCTGCAGCCTCCTACCCTGCCTGCCCATAGGTATGGCTCGGAGGAGCTGTTCGTGGCTGTCTTTGCATGAGCTGTCACTACAAAAGCAAGCAGAGCAGCCAGATGAGGGAGAAGTGAATGGGGATGGAAAGGGGGAAAAAACCACAAAACATCACATCCAGACCGACATAAACAGCCATCAGTGAAAGCTATTTTTTGAACATTTTGCTCAGCCCATTGTCTTGTGGTGAAAGTCTGGACGGCCTCAGGGCAGAGATGTTTATCTGCTTTCACATGCTGCACCTCAAAGAGCAGGAAATGACACAGCAGCGCTGAAATCATGTCCTCCACGTTTCCCCTGTGTGTGGGTCCAGCTCCCGCATGGGATCCACAGGAGCCTGGCACCTCCATGGAGAAGGTCCCTCTCCTCCCCGTGGGAGAAGCTCAGCCTCTGGAGGTGTCCAGGCCCCACAGGGAGCCCCGATCCATCCCCACCAACTCCAGGTTACCAGCACCCAGCTGGGAGATCTCCTCGTGGTACAGAACCACCTGAGCAGGGCATCGGGCTTTGCTAATTAACTCCAGGGCAGAAGCAGCAATTTTTAGCGTGGATGCTTCAGCCAAGGAAGTAATAACCACCGCACGATGGCATTGTCTGCTGCAGCATGGCACAGAGCCCCATCCACCTCAGGAAACTCCACAGGAGCCTTCCCCGGGAGCAGCCCTGGTGTGGGGCCCTTGGGGCAAGCGGGACCCTTTCAAAGGGCAGGAAAAGCCTTGTGGCTCCTGTCACCTTTGGGCTGGCTAGGGGCCTTGGTGGCAGGCCAGGAGCTGGGGGCGCTTGGGGTGGGTTTGCTCTTTATCAGCCATCCGGTGCGTGTCCGGGGAAGCGGCGCATTCCTTGCCGAGGGGGGTCCTTCCTCTCAGCGGATGCCTGTCGGTGGGGGCCGGCTGCACCACTGCCCTGCGCCCCTCCCAGACAGAGCCTTGGCTCAAGCACTTACCAGTGCTCCCCCATCCCCTCAGTCACAGCTCTGGGGGTCCTCGGGGGTGGGGGGGTGGGGGGGGGTCCTGCTGCCACACTACTGGCCCAAAGAGGTAGAACCTGCAGTGCTCTGGTGGTGGGGCTGGATGTGAGAGACACCCCCAGGGAGGTCCCTGGACTGTGGTCTGGCTCAGGGAGAAGGGGCACCAGCCCATCAGGTCCTGCAGCAGGCAGTTTGTTTCAGCTGGGCACATAGCTGTGATCAGGACCGTCTTCCATCCCAAGACCTGGTCTGAGATCGGGTCTGTCCTGGGGGGTATTTGTTCACCAGACAGCATCCTGAATCCCAGACACGCCTCATTTCTGCTTTCTTCAGTTCTACCCATGCCTCATCAAGTTGATCCAAGGAATCATGGCCCGGCGCAGGGATCTCCCTTATCCTTACCTCCAGAAACCCTTTTTTTTAACTATCCCAAGCCAACACTGAAATGCTAATGGCCAGCACCTGTAGCCTGCTGCTCTTTTAGGGGGTGAGACAGCTGCAGTGACCCTGAAAAATACACCCCACAGCCAGTACAGCTAATTGGGAGTCCAAGGAGCTCTTGCACCAGATACTGGGGCAGGTGTGATACTCCTAGAAAAAAAGTTTGGGTAAGGCAAAAGCATGTTTCCCTGGGATCAAGCTGCTGAAGGAGTGAGTCACTAGTGGAGTTATAGCTGAAATCCAGAGG
Source organism: Athene cunicularia (assembly GCF_003259725.1). Lineage (NCBI taxonomy): Eukaryota > Metazoa > Chordata > Aves > Strigiformes > Strigidae > Athene > Athene cunicularia. The sequence continues at coordinate 19,715,184 of NW_020799113.1, read as the reverse complement.
GATTGTGGAGGCTCTGGGCAAAAGCAGAGGAGAAGGAGATACCCTGTTCCTGCAACATGGGGTACAGAAAAGCCGGGGTGGCAGAGGGAAGGGCTCTGGTGACTCCCTGGTCCCTCAGCTGAGCCAGCAAAGCTTGAAAAGGGTTAAGAGCTTGAGCAAAGAAATGTGTGTCTGGGTTTGTTTCCCTGCTCAGCCCTTGTTTATTGTGCTAGTTCAGGTAAAGGCTTGTTGTTGTTGGAAGCCTTGCAGGTTCCTGAGGCTGTTTGCTGCTGCTCATGTGTCCCTGGGCAGTCAGGGAGTTTGGCCCGTGCCCGTGGCCAAGGGTTGCCATAATAAGCTGCTCGTATGACAGCTCTGGTCTGGAGGGTTGTGATGTCCCATTTCTCTAGGACACTGGCTGGGATTTGAAAGTTTGTGGGATGGGAGGGCTCAGCTCAGACCAAGTGGTGCCATTGGCCCCAGCACAGCCATGTCCAACAGGTCTCATGGAACTCTTGCCCTCTGGGGCTGGCCCGCAGGTGCCACCAGCTCTGAAGGATCAGCCCCACCGGCGCCACTGGAGAGGGGTTTTCTGGATCTCTCCTTCAAGCACCATCACGGCTTAACGATAAGCTCATGTTAAACTCATCCCACAGAAAGTGTTGGAAGGCACACATCCTTCTCCTGCCCTGAGGAGACAGGAAGAGGTGAGCCTTTCTGAGAAGGCAATAAACAGACCTGCTTCTGGTAAGCTTCTTTCTTGGTGACTAGCAGGATTCATGTGCAAACATGTTGGATGGAGAAATGAGAAGTGGGGGTGTGGAGAGGTGATGATTGTGCTGGTCCATGCATGCTGTGGGATAGGGCTGAAGGGCTGAGCCTGCAGCACGTGGAATCTCCTGAGTACCTGAGCACAGGGCTGTGGCTAGGACCTGGCCATTCCCACCAGAGGAAGGACTCCCCCAAGACAGGGGGGTTGCTGGCACACGAACTTTCTGCTCTTGCAGCTTCAGGAGAGAGGGATGGGGCAGCAAATAGGGCTGCTGTGAAGAGGCACATGCCTTATCCTGCCCTGCAGCCAGGGCAGCAGGCACTAGACTGTCCCTGGTCTCTGGCAGAGGTGAAATGGCACTTTGAGCTCCCCACCTTCTGCCTGTTCCCACAGTGGCCCTGGTAGGACCCTTTTCCAGGAAGCAAAGGAGGGGAGACACCCCTTAACCACCCTGGGGTGAGGCAGAGCACAGCCACTCTACACCAAGGGAAAGCCTGGCACCAGCTCCTGTGGCAACTGTGGTCCCCCGCAGTGCACTGAGGTTTCTGTCATGCCCATCCTGACCAGCCCTGCTGCCGCTCTCCCCTCTCTTCCCTGTAGTGCAGTGGTGAGAGACAGCTCTTTCAGGGATCATCTGGCACCTCCATGGAAATCTTGCCTGGGGGGCCTGCAGCGATGCAGAAAGATTGCCACATCAGGACGTCTTTCCAGTTCCGTAGGGACTTCACAGGATCCAGGGGCCTGATGTGCTCAGGCAAGCCGATTCTGGCAGGGTCCCAGCACGCTCCTTCCCCTCATCTCAAAAGCTGCCTTGATTTTATCTGTGCCATCCAGCCACATCTCCCCAGAAGAGCCTCCTCCATCCCCTGTCCTAGGGAAGAGCTTGCGCCCGGTGGCTGCCTTGCTCTGTGGGGGACAAATGACTCCTCTCTGTTTAAGAAAAGCTTAACTGTGTTGTGGACTAAACAGCATTGTGTTTGTTTCTTTGCATGCAATAGTTTCGACCGATTTAAATTTTTATTGCAGCAGCCTGTGGCAGACTCCATGGGACAGTCACAGAATGAGTTGTCCTCAGTTCTGGCTGCCGAGGAGAGGCACTGACTCCTGCTGCAGGTATGCGCCTTTCCATGTAATGCCCCACTGGGATCAGCCACCAGTTTGCAGCTCAGGTGTGGTGCTACCAGGAGAAAGAGCCACGTCCTGCAGCCTAACTGGCTTGAGATGGTCACTGGTAGCTGTGGACTGCCTCACTGTATAAAAATTAGAGCATCAGCGTTTTGCACTGTGTGCTGGAGCCCAAATTTGTTCCTATTCAGAAGGAAGGAGGAAGCCATTGTGTTCAGAGAAGTGAAAGCCTGTGTCATGTTCTCTGATATTTTTGAAAACATTTTCTAAGTAAAGCAGTTTCTTAAAAACACAAGCCCTGCACTGGTCAATACTGCCCAGACAGGAATCATTCCATCTCCAGTGGAGATGTTGGCTGCAGACAGCCCCAGACATCTGCTCCTCATTTCCTGCCTTTTGCTTTAATGTGAGAAAATTCAAAGTCATGTAGTGCCAAACAGATTTTCTGGATCCCCTGTCATTTAATTCTCTCCCTTATTACAGTAACAGCTCAAGAGCTGTACGTTAAGCACAGGATGAGAGCATTTCCAAAGCAAGAGGTTACCTTTGGCTCTAAGGAACCATCTCCTGAGTCTGGCACTGGTTGCCTTGGCCAGGAGAGAGGAGGTTGTTAGGTCAGTTCTGGACTGCTCTGGGCCACACCACCCAGGGCCATGTCATTGGAAAAGCCATTGGAGTTTCTCCAGATTGAAGTCTGGGATTCTGGTCCCACATGTTGGGGACCAGCTGCATGCACTGGCCTCATCTGCAGTACAGGCACCACCAGTCCCCCTGTCCTGGTTCACAGACCTTGCTTGCGTGTGTACTCCTCCATGGAAACTGGAGGAGCCCAGTTCTGGTGCGTGTGGAAGCTCTGCTGCAGTGGTGGTTCTTTTGCTTCCTTGAGTCTAATGCTCTTGGGCTGCAGTAAGGGGAATTGTATCAGAACTGTGGCTGAGCTGCCAACCCCGCTGAGGGGAGGTGGGTGTAGTGCAAGGAGCTGGGAGCATTAGCAGGGGAAAGGGAATCTCATCATATGTCAGAGCTGGAGTCTTGGCTCAGCCTGCCTCCTTTGCAGTGTCAAGATGGGCTGGGTCTTCCCAAAAGCTAACTGTTCCTGCTGCTTCTTTCCAGCAAGCCTCTGGGACAGAGATCATGGACAACATCATGGACAGCAAAGGATGCTGTTGATACCTGCTCCCAGGGGTGCTGGGCTTCCCTGCTCCAGGAGGACCACCTCCTGAGGTCTTGGGAGCTCCCGAACAGACCATGCAGTGGAAATCATCAGCACTCTCATCTGATCACCTCTGTCATCTCTTCCAGGGGACATACAGCCTCCTAGGTCTCACTGACTTTTCCTTTTTCTTCAGTCAGCACCTGATTTCCAGGAAGACAAACCTACTGCAACAAACAATTCATAATCCTTCATGCATGAGGACCCAAGGGACACAAATTACTGTGGAAATCCCCTGAAGGAGACCAGCCATGTTCTGGTGCCATTTCCTGTTTGTTTAGGTATCAGCCCTTGTTGTCTTTGCATGTTGTTTTGCATACTGCTTTTGCATGGACAATTAGATTTTGAATTACTTCTTCCCCCAGCATTAGTCATATGTTCCCTTCACGTGTGAGGACCGTGACCTTGTGCACAGCTCAAGCACCTGCCTGTGCACAGCCCTGGCAAAGCTGCCATGGGTGTGAAATGTTGGAGCTGCTTTTATATCTCTCATGGCAAAGACAGAATCTGGCCCTTTGGCCCATGGTATCTGTGTTTTGGAGCAACAGACCAAGCTCCTGGCTAATGGTTACCCGTGAGCAACCAAAGGTTAGGGGTGTGGCATCAGATCAGGCTTCTGAGCACACCTGGAGCCATCACCAACATCCAATCCATACCAGACCTTGTTCTCCCTTTCTCCACAGCAGAGCCAGTGTTTAAGTAGCAGGACATCCATCCTGGTATGAAACTGTCCTTAGAGCAGAGCAGGAACAAAAGTTGGAGAGCCCAGAGCCAGCTTTGACACTGAAGTGTCAGGCATGAGCCATCGAGTCCTTCTGTGAGTGCTGAGGATCAAACCTGGCTCTGTGTTCGATGGCCCAGAGTGACAGTGCCAGCCCCCGTGCATGGTCCCTCTGCCCACACTCGGCAGTGGGCACACACACCTATGTTTGCTCATGGTTTTCCTTGTCCGGTTTTAGGTCAGCCCAAGCCCCTTCCTCATTCATACTACAGTTCAAGTTACATGGGGGGAAAAAACCAACCTCTTCCTAGTATCTACTGCTTTTCTTTGGTGCTGTACCACCACTTCAGACAGCCTTCAGGTGCTAAGGGTAACCTCAAGAAGTTTCCTTCCAGTCCTCCTAAGGAAGAATGGGGAAGGGCTGTGGTGAGCTGCCCCAGCCTGTGGCCTTTACTGGATGTTCATGGTGAGCTTTCTTTCTCCTCAGCATTGGTCTGCTTGGTTTCATTTTCATGCATTTTCTTAGCACAGTCTGTGTTCTCTGGTTCCCAGTTACTCGTTTTTTCTGCTCTTTGTTTCCTTGCAATACGGTAGTCCCAGATTTGGAGGGTTGCATACTCCATTGCTTGGGTGCTGTGATTTGTGTGTATGGACTGGGATTGCCAGTGTCCTCTTGTGCCTGTCCTCATCTACATCACAATTTAATCTACAGGCCAAGCCCAATGCCTCCAAATCCAGCTGCCGAGCTCACTGGGAGCAAAGGGAGGTCTCTGAGGGTGTCCTGGAGGAGTCACCTGCCAGGTGAAACACCACCAGCCCCACCTGCTCAGGAAAAGCAGCTGTGTTACCCTGCCAAAGAGCTGTTTGTGCCTTGAAACAACAATGCCTGCGGCAAGTCGTGCCTTCGGCAAACAGAGCACTCACCACCCCATTTTATGTGCATGCTGGATCCTTTCCTCAATCTTTTATCTGAAACTGGCAGTAAACTTTTTGCAGAAGAAGCCGAAGTTTCTTCAGGTGAGATGTGAGCACCTCTGGTCTGTGCCGTTGCCTCCAGCAGCCAAGGTACCTGACAGTCTTGAGCAATGGCAGTTCCTGCAATAAAAGTTTCCTGTAAGGCTCTGCCCAACCTGAGAAAACACCATTTGGGGAAGGAGCCAGAAAACATCCCAACACATGCAGCATGTTTTGTTCTGTCTGGATCAAACAGACTATTAATTTTTATTTTATTTCCTTGAAATGGCTTTTACTTCTATTAAATATAAAAAAAGGCTGAAGTTACAGCCTGGGGGTTTCACCCAATGTTTTAAAAATGTATCATGTGGAAATCTAGGGGTTTTCACTCTTTAGGAATCAAATCCTAACTGGCAGTGTTGGAATTTCCCACAGCATGGAGAAGCCAGGTTTCCACCAACCCTGAGGAAACAGGGGAAAAAAATTCCAGGGGCTGTCTCTCATTTTTTTTTGTCTTGATCTTATCTTCATCCTACAGTTGAGGCAGTTGGCAGGGCAAAATTCCAGTGGGATCTGAAACAGAAAGTAAAGTTGCAGGATGTGACTGCTGTGTTGGTACATCTCCTTCAGACCTGGCTTCGAGCTGGTGCTGGGAAGGCCCCAGCCTGGGTGCTTGCAGATCTGGGGGCCTCATACTCCTGCTCTCAGTCCCAGCAAGACCCCGATGGCAGAGACCCTGCCGTATATTGAAAGCCAGGGCTGTAGTAACAAGCAGACAGCATGCCCAGGGAACAGGGACCTGCTTGGGGAGGCCACTGGGTCCCTGCTCACCCCTCACTTTGGTGATGCAGCCTGGCACGAGCTCACCAGTCTAGCTGATGAATTTGTCATCCTGATTAGCCTCTTTTGGCCTAATGACCATGTGGCTATTATAAGATGGCCGCCAAAAAAGGAAGGAAATAATTACTTTTGCATTTGGGGTAAATAATGAGCTTAATGTGCATCTGGGAGCTGCGAGTCAGAGGTGGGGAGAGCTCTGGGAGCCTAAGGACAGTAGTACAGGCTGTCTGGCCAAGAGACACATCAATGGGAGAGGAGAGCTGACTCCTGAAAGTTCCTGCCTGAATAAGTTGCCAGGGAGGCTGGACTGCTGTGTGCCCTAAGAAGGGATGATGTAAGTGCAGCTGGGGAATTCCAGGAGCAGGCGTCATTCCCTTCCCAGTCCCACTCTTTTCTCCGCCTCCTGTCGTCACCCTGAGACATGTAGGGGAGCTGAATAAACAGCTGAAACCCCGTCTCCAGGCTTCATAATCCTGGAATGAGCTGCAGCAGCTGTGTTGCTCCGGAGGATGCAATAAGCAGTCAGGAGGGGGGAAATACTGCCTGTAAGCCTTCCCTGCCTGCCCCTCCTGCAGCCGACCACGGGAACATGAACGCTGTTTCTCTCCGGGTCCTGTTTGTGCTGATGGTCTTGTGCCTGGCAACGCTGGCTGGAGGTGAGCCACAGCTCTGCTTGCCATCCCCTGGGCTCCCCGGGGGAGCAGTCAGGTTCACAGGGGCTGGTGAAGTGTGCGTGAAGGGAAGGTGGCACTGGATCAGGCTATGGACATCATCAAGGGACCTGTGTGGGCTATGGGAGGTCTCGTAGCAGGCTCAGGCTGGGTTTGGGAAGGGGTGGTGGGAGCCTACGGCAGCAATCCTGGCAGCAGGGAAGTCTAAGAAGCCTCGTGATAGCTTTTGTCACTCTGGAGGGTAGATGGAGAGAGTGTTGGAGAGACTTTCTGATGATCCATATTAGAAAAGAAGCATAATGCACTTCTCTTTTTTCATGTCCCCTAGGGACATGCCATGGGGGCAGGAGGCAGCCTGTCCAAGGGTAGATGTCTGTCTGGATAGGGTCCCTATCCTGAGGATGCTAGTGTTCCCATCTCTGTGAGGGGAGAACTTTGTAGAGCTGGGCTGATGGTTGGTCTCGATGATCCCAAGGGTCTTTTCCTGCCTGAATGATTCTGGGATTCTGAGTCCAGGGCATGCATGTGTGCAGCCTGAACATGTGTGTGTGCACAGGTGGGAAACACTCTCCTGTTTACTGGATAAAGATCTCTGCGTTCTCCAGGGTGGTGCTGAGTAGGGCTGGGGACCAGGAGGAGGTGAGCGCACTCTACCTGGGCTGGTCTCGGTTTGAGATGCCTGTAGCACAGATCAGTGATTGCTGCCCAAGGCAGCCATTAAGAAGGATGTGTTGTCAGTCTGGCAGCCAGCTTCTCAGCAGCACAGGGAAAGCTGGACTTTGCCCAGGACAAAGGGATGATCTCTTCCTACCATGGGAAGGGAGAGGGACAAAGAGCCCTCGAGATCTATGCCGTGCTGCCACCAGACAGGAGAAGTGAGGACAGCAAGAAGGGCAGCTGGGGATGGAGTTCTCCTCACACTGCTGGGCAGGTTCTCCAGGGCTGGCTTGAGTAATGTGAGCCGTGGGGGTGCTGGGCACCTTACCCTGCCCTGGGAACCCGCTGCCTAGCTCTGCTTGCCTGTGGCCAAGCATCCATCTCCTCTAAAGTGATGAAATCAGGCTGGGTCTGCAGCAAGAAAGGCTGGTGGTGCTCCCTGGACAGGGTCTCTTGAGACACCAAAGGGCAGTGCCTCCAAGGAGCAGTGGTCCTGGGTGGATAAACTCCCAGATCCCACGTGTCCCTGAGGTCCCTTTGGCAAAGGCTCAGATGCAGCTCAGAGGGGCGGGGTTGTGTGCCCCAGGAGGAGTGGGACCACCAGGGCTGGCTTCATGTTCCCTGTGACACTGCTCTCTCCTAGGGAGGGGCTTTCCAATCTCCTCCACACTGGGAAAAACCCACCAGCAGTTCAGCTAATCACAAACCATTTGCATTGGTGCCAATAACTGGAAAATCAGTTACCAGTGATGAGCAGGACCTTTGGGAGCAGTACCTGAGCACTCACTGCCACACACCTCCCCGACTGTCCACAAGGACGGATATGGGCCTCTTGTTGCTGGGCCTGTTTTGTGGAACAGTGCTGCTGGAAGTGGAGGGCACCAGGAGTATGTCCTTTGGCTAATGATAGTTAATTGGAAAGTAGGTTGCCCTTGAGCAGGTATTTTTGACCTTAAAGTGCCACGGAGGACATTCCTGTGTGAACAAAGAGCTTTGCTTTGACGTTACAGAGACCTGAAGGTTGAAATGTGCTTCTGTAGAGGGGCCACAGGAGTGTTTGCTTGGGACTTCTTTGCAACAATGGGTTTTCCCAGAAACTTGATCAAAAGATGGTGCTTCTGCAGCCAGTGGCTGGATCATTTCCAACTGAACTGCATCAAATTCTCAAAATTCATTTGGGAATCTGAGACAATGTTTTGTAGAGGCTGCCTGATCTAAGCCAGATTCGATCTGCTTTCCTCACAGGGGGCCTCAGATAAATCATGGCTTGTTTTTCTAAGTCTTGCCCCTTCGATTGTCAGAAACAACTTGCCAGGCTGTGTTGCACAATCTCCTCTCACTTGGCAAACGCCTGTTGTTGGAGGCTGGGGGTAGGTGCAGGAATGACAGGCCCACAGTGCTGTAACTGGCTTTGCCCCTTGAAGGGGTCAAGCAGGGTTTTATTTTTGCACGTTTCAAAATGAAACCCGTGTTTTCTGGTGGAGGTGGAAAATAGATGTTTGGTGAGAAACTGTGCTGTGAAGTTGGGCTGCTGAGGTATGTACCGAAGCAATGTGTTATTCTCCAAAAGGTTCTTTTTCTGCACCCTTCCTCTGAGTTCTAGTGGCATTTGGGGACTGCAGACCAGCAAACAGAGAGGCAGGATGCTCGCCTTCCCACAGGAGGAAGAGATAGGACTAATCCAGATAAGGAGAGGACAAGCATCCTGCCCCCTGCACCGAGAGCCTTTTGGTGATGATTGCAGCAGGTCTTTTGGGAATGAAGAAATGTGTCTTTTGGGCACTGTGCTGAGAAGAAGCTTTCTTGTGACCCAAAGGGGAGAGGACCTGCAGGTCCATGTGCTTGCACAAAGGACCTCCAGCCAGCACTTGCACATCCTATAAGGCAAGCTGCAACAGTGCCCCATGAGCCCTGCAATTTTCACAGTCCTTTTTTTGCGGTCTTCTGGGTATCTTATCACCATCTTATCTGGGTGGTACAAACAATCCTGACCCTGACAGGGTATGTCTTCATCTCATTTGAGCTTGAGCTCATAGGTCTTGATCTCACTGAGGGATTGGAAACTTCCATGGCAAGATTTGGACTCCGCTCCAGAGAAGGCAAAAACGAAACTGCCATTTTTTATAGTAGCTAATAAAATGCCAGTGTTTAATATGTTGAAAACTTTATTTCAGGGCAACCCAAAGCACCTCTCAAGTGTTCAACAGAGTGCAACCATTTTGCGTCTCAGAGGGTGGAGAAGCTGGTAAGGAGCTACCGCAGGACGGAACCCAGCTGCCGCAAGCAAGCTGTCATGTAAGCGCTGCCCTGCCGCCTGCCTCCCTTGCCGTGCTCCCTCCAACAACCTTTAATCTTTGGCCTGTTCACAAATGCTTTGGAGCAAGGAGCAGTGTGCAAACAGAGCAAACGCTAGTATTTATTTACTTGAAGGGTGGGTGGGGTTTTTTCCTTGTTTAAAGACCAACAGTCTCCGAGAGAGATCAGGGGCTCATGAACAGAGTGAGACAGGGGCAAAAGATGGGGAAAGGGACTGATGGACCAACTTGTTGGCAGAATGGGGCAGTGGAAGCAAGGCAAGAGCTTGTATGTTTCTGTGAAAACAGGTCTTTTCTCTGGAGACAGTTTCAGCCTTGAGAGCCTGTCTGGAGATGAGAAAAGCTACGTTTTTTCGTCAGGATAACTGTTTTCAACTTACCCTAATGATGAGGCACCATCAAGACCACTTTGTTGCAGCCCAGAAGGTTGCCCCAAGTGAACCTGCTGGGCTGACCTTGGAAAGTCTCATCTCGGTAAATCAGAGGGTTTCGGCTTCATGTGTGCTTGCCCCAGGCAGGGGGTGCCTGCAGAGCTTCCTGCTCTGCGCGCTGGAGGCAAACACTGTGTCCAAACAGTAGGGCAATGTTTTCAAAAGAGAAAACCTCTTAGGGGAAACCCCTTCACTCATGCGTCACATTCAGCTGCTCCTCACTAAATCAGATCTCAGAGGCACCTGCCCTTCCCAAAACAAATAATCCATCCAGCCTGGTGGTGTTTACTATGGGCTTGAGAGGGTCAGTGATGCTGTCTGCACGCCTTCCCCTTTACACTGATCATCTAAAGCAGTGTTTTCTTCATCCAGTAAGTGATCCCTTTTTTATTTTTAGATTTATTACTCTGAAGTCCAGGGAGATTTGTGCAGATCCAGAGGCAGAGTGGGTGAATAAGATTATAGAGAAACTGGACCAGAAGGCGGCTGCAGCCTCCCCACTTCCACGTGATGCCACCTCAGCAGTGGCACCGGAAGAGCCTGGTGTTTTTCAGAAACACATTGGTCTTACAGTAACAGCTCCATCTCAAGCCACTACTCCAACTAATTTCTTCCAGGGAACTGGCACAACAGTTTTGGAGAGAATACATGTTTCTGCTGCCAGGATGGAGGTGTCCAGCAAGTCCTCACCAGCCATGCAGGACACCACCCAGGTCCCTGCAGGAGTGTCCCCCATGACATGGGAAGTTGCTGCCCACTCTGAAGTCACTCCAGAAGCAAACAGAAATTCCTTAAAATCTCCTGCACCTTCAACAACTTTTTCAGCAGGCATGGTTTCCAGCCAGCCCACCCCATATCCCACAGCTCTTGTGCGTGGCTTTGACAGCACCGTAGGATCTACAGAACCTGTAGGACATACTGTAAATGCTATGGTTGATGTTCAAGACACGACTTCTAGCTCAAATTCAGACCCCATGGCCATTACTAAAGGATCAGACCATCCTGTACTTTATATAAATGAATCTCTAGACCCTACAAGCGCAAGAGCCAAAGCACCAGACAGTGCTTCTAGCAGCCTTAGTTCGGATCTCCCCTCCATCCCGGACAGCACAGGGATCACCACAGCCCCAGCCACACCAGTTCCACCAGCAACTACTTCAGTTTCTGCGCTAAACTCCACAACTGCCATAGACAAAGGTCCTTTTGTCCATACCAACAAGTTTGTCAGTTCCTTTGCAGATGCTTTTGGTACTAGAACATCTGATTATTCATCGTCTGTAGGAAAGCAAGAGTCTTCGGATACATTAATTTTTACTAGTCAGGCCTTCTCAGGCCAAGCCAGAGTGCAGATGACTACGGAAGGACCAAATGATCTGCCTCTTCCCAGCATGTCGAGATCAACAACGCACTTTGTTATCTCAGTTTCTGTGGTAGGTGGTCTGATGGCTTGCAGTGTTACTGCCGCATGGCTATATTTAAAATTTGGAGTCAAACCAGAAGAAATGTCAAGAGAAATGGTAGAGGGCTTGCTCTACCAGAAGAAGGGACACCAAAACAATGTCTATCTAATGGAAGTAATCTGAATGCTTTATGGAATGGACATTTTTGGCCTAAACTATATGTGTGTTGCTGCAGGAAAGCTAAGTTTATGCTGAACTGGTGACCAGTAGGAAGCAAGGCAGGAAATAAAAATACCAGAGAAAACTGATTTTTTTTAAGAGCAGAATATTCAAAAATATATCTAATTCGTCATTGACCAATGACGGCATTTTGGATATCAATGAGATGCTTTTATCTTCCTGCACTGTTACGTACAAAGGCTGTACAAAGGCTGTTGCTGTTCTGGATCTGCTTGGTGGCTCTTTGCCAGGTGGTGGGCAGAAGTGAATTTCCAAACTACTCTTGGGAATTTTTCTGTGTTTCATCATGGCCCAGCTGAGAAGCCACCCACTCACCCATGCTGCTGGACTTGGGCTCAGCCGCCTTGAGCAATCTTAACACCAAACCCACACAATTTGCACTTAAACTCTGCTGCTTCATTCTTTGCACTTCAGGTTGCTGGTCTGTCAGACCAAGACCAATGCTGGTGGTCAGCTGGGTGCTGGCTCTCCTTGGGCTGATTGAGTACCCCACTTACTCTCGCTGGAGACACGAGGCGTAGTCTGGCTTTTCAGACAGAGATGACAAAAACTATGTCTGATTGGGGGACTGAAGGTCAGTGCTACTATCTCATGTTCAGAGGAGATGGCAACCCACAATCTCCTTGAAATTAGGCCAACAGCTATGGGTACTTCTTCTAGCAGATTTAGTCTGAGACCCTGGTTCTTGGCAAATCAATCACAATAAAACCCTTCTGCCAGCTGATGCACCCCGTGTCTGGCTGCATCCAACACCAGGACAAGATAATCTGGATGAGCCTTTGCAAATGGGAGAAATCGAGACATCACCCTACAGTTTTGCTTTTCCTGTGACAAATTGGAGGGTTTTTGCTGTTGTCTACATGCACAAAACTGAGGAGATACTCTCTTGGAGGAGTTAAATGCAGTTCTGGGTTTAGTCATACAGGAATCACTCCACCACAGCAGACATAACCTCCTTCTGGTTCCATATTCTCTCGAGAAATAAGCACATTTGTTGATCCACGAAAAAGCACAAAATCCCTGTTCACGGTCCTACACTTCAGCCGCATTTTAGCTTTTCTTTTGTTGTATAGCAGTGATCACCAGGCTGTTAAAGCACCATAGCAGTACCAGGCATTTTTTTAATCCAAACTGGTTTTTATTTTTATACATCTAGACACTGCTGTATGTAAACTTTATATTTTTTCTGTGGCCAATTCCTGAAAGCCCTTACTGAACATTGCTTCCAGTATGAATTTTGCTGGGGCATGCAGCAAATGATGCACTTCACTATATGATGCTTTGTAGATAGAGATACATGTCAAGGGTCGGATCCTTCTCTAAATAACCTCAGTGGATCAGATCCTGGAGTAAAAATATGCATGTAGAAAAAAGAGAAAACCCACATCATAAGCAAGATAATGAAAGCAAAAATGACTGGCCAGCTGTAAAGCAGAGCTACAGGAAGGTGGCCTATTAGATCCATCAGATCACACCTTCAGGGCATCCATCCAGCCCTGGAGGTGGAGAGGATGGACTGTGATGGTGTTTGTTTTCTGCCATCTTCCCTCCTTTTTGTTGACTTGAGAGAGGGGAGCCAGGGATTCTTCTCACGTTTTGCAAGTACAGAATGCCATCAGATTAATTGTAATTAGGAATTTAGGGTGAAACCCCTTCTTGTGCAGCAGCACTCCTGTGCAGAGCAGCTGTGTAACTCTGTCTGGGGTTAACTTACCGGGAGAGTAAACTGGGAGTGGTAAGTGCCACCTCCCCATCCGCCCCACTTGTTCCTGGCTGGGGTTCATGACCTCGCAGTTCGTGAGGCAGCATACTGTGGTATTGTTTCTATTTGAAACACTAGAAATGTTATTTTTGTAGTAAACTTTTGTAGCCATTTGAATGTATGTAATGTCTTGTTTTTGTCTCTACTGAAGCACTGCGGAGTCGAGACCTTCCTGGGAACATTGGAAACCACTGTGCCTTGTCTATTTTCTAGCTGGTCTTGGATGGCTTGTGCATATCCATGGGAGCTGGGTTGCTCTACAGGCATTACAGGGGAAATGGAGTGGACACTTGTCTGGCTATGGGTGAAGCCTTGGCTTGGAGTAATGCTGGGGAGATAAATGTGCACCAGGCAAATCTGACCACTTTGAGTCCCACCACGCTATTTGTAAGGACGCTGTTTTCAGCTCCATGGCCAGCTCCCACCATCTTCCAGCTGTGATGGGCACACTGGCACTCGTCAGGAGGAGCTGCTCTTCCAGCCTGACTCTGTCCTTGTGCTCGCCTTGCTCCCCTCTCCTGTTCCCAGGCTGTTAGCAGGTGGGGCTCTGGCACTCCTCATGGGGGACAGCTAAAACCCAGGGCAGCGGGGACCCCGCTGTTCCCCCTTGCTTTATGCTGTGCAAGGGGCAGTCTGGGAGGTGAATGCTGGTGCGGAAGGACAGAGCCTATGGGTGTCTCCAGCTCCTGGGGCTTAAATGTCATTTGCTGTAGAGTGCGGCAAGTGTTGATTCATTCGTGTATCAAGTATATATGAGTGTGTGCATATGATATATGTTCTGTACCTTTTCTTGGAGTATTAAAGTCCTTATGTTAAAAATTCTTGTCCTCAGGGGATTAATTCCAGGTCTGGGTGACCAAGCCTGGTCCCTGCAGAGGTATGGAGATGAATGTGTATGATTAAGCACCATGGGGGGGAATCCCAGCATCGCTGATAGACAGCAGAGCTGGTGCAGCTGGGCTATTGCTCCACCTTTTGACTGTTTAAGGGCTTTGGTCTTGCCAAAAATTTGCAGGGAATATATTTTCTCACGGGCAGTCACATTTCCTATCCTGCCAAGGCAATACTGAGAAATCAGCCGGGTTTACAACCAAACAACAACTCACAGAAAACAAATGTTATGCTCCAAGTCTGTTCTGTAAGGGGGCAAGCAGCCAAGGGCTGAGCTAGGACCTCTACCACCCCATCTAGGGCTTGGGCTGCCCTTCTGTGCTCCTCTTTAGTGTTGGAGAGGGGAGGTGGGAATGGCAATGCAATACAGAGTCAGTGCCCAGGGACTTGCCTGGAGTGGGGAGCTGAAAAGAACAAGAGGGTGAGGAATGAGCATCTCCCCTGCATCCAGGAGCCCTCATCCTGGCCGTGTCCCAGCCCCGTGCTGTGCAGCCACCTTGCCCCATGCTCCAGCACCACTGGCATGCTGGGAAGATGGTGAAGTCTGTGAAAATTTTTTCCAGATTAATCATCAGGCTAGAAAGGTCATTTGGGGTATAAGAAGTTATGTGGAAAGAAAAACACTTTTTTTTCTCCTCGCTGTTATGGGGAGAGGGTGGGAGAGGGAGGGGGAGGCTGTGTAAACAAGTCAGCCCGGACAGTGATGAATCATTTCCGACATGCAGGCGCTGGCGGGGGGCCATTTGGGGCTGGGGCTGTTCGGGGCTGCAGCTCCGGAGCACTGAGGGAGCTTTTGGACACCCAGTCCCTCGGCTGGCTGGTGGCACACGCTTTCTGGCTTTGCTGCTGCTCCCTGGCTTCTCTATGTCTGACAGTGCAGGGAAGACCTTGTGCAAAGATTGTCCAACCATGCACCTTCCTGTGCTCTTCCTGGAGGTTCATGGGCTGCCTCAGGTGTAGAATTTGGCCCAGGTGATAACTAATGCCAAGTCTGTCATGCTGAGGTGGGCCAAGGTGTGACTTCTGCACCTCGTGTGCAAGACGTGCTTCTACCTCGAGGTTTCCCCCCAACCCACAGGAGATGGGGGCCCATGGTTATGGTGTGCCCCTTCCTGTCCTACATCTTTGGTTTCCAACCTCACATCAGTGCAAACCCTCTCCATCACTTTGTCAGACAGTTGCTTTAATTGACCTCAAGATGGAGTACCTACAAAGAGACTCTCCTGTTACAAGAACAAGGAGTCACTGGAAGTCCATGCAGGCTCACCCAGGGCCTTCACAGCCCCACAGGATCCATCAGATGGCAGGCCTTGAGGGCACTAATTGGCCTTAATCACCCTGACCAGCCTTACCTGTGGATGGACACACCCCCACACGCCCCCACCCTTTGCCCAAAGCCCAGAAGCCCCATTTAAACTCGGGCTTGAGCCTCTAGATGTGTTGTAAGAGTGCTGGTTTTGTGTCCTGGCTCTGGCCTTGTCTCTAGCACAGACCTTGGACTTATGCTGTCAGTATCTTGTTTCCTGGCTGGCTGGACCCTTTGGTGATGTAGCCCTGTCTCTCTCCTCATTTCCTGCTGCTGCTGACTGGGAGCCCCTTAACCCTCTCAAATGGGTGCTGGACCTGGTTCCTTATGTTGGTGTATCTGGGATGGTGTATGTACCGTTGGCTCCAGGCTTGTCCCCTCTCGCTGGCCCCTGCAGCCTGGCCCCGGCAGTGAGACACCTCTGCTGCTGTTTTCTCCAAGCCCTGGCTTCTCCCCAGAGTGATGCATGAGGAGCACAGTTATTCCTGTGAAGCAGACACCCCACAGCCTCCATCCTCTCTGGATTGGGACTGGGATTGTGACTTATGAAATGTCTGTCCCTGCTCAGCGTGGTGGTTTTTCTATGAAATGTTGTGTAAGAACTCTTATGCTTAGGGCAGCCTCTGGTCAAGCTGACATACCACCACCTTCATAATGCTGGCTTAGCAGAATGCAGGCTGTCCCCTTAGCTGCTTTGGCTCTCTGGTTGCACAACTGTGGTTCTGCTGTGTGGCTGTGGTTTTTCCATGCTTTGTGTTTGCTTAATCTTCACTTTTATGAGGATTGTGTCCCTGTTCACATCACTGCAAGGGCTGCTCTTGTAGATGAAGTCCTCCTTGGGTAAACACGGAGGTTTTCACAACTCTCCAGGGTCACACCTCGTCACTGAGAATCTTGGGTGACAGACGAAGCTTCAATTCTGAAGCACCCTTGAATTCTGCCAGTTGAGCTACAAGGTCACAAGGCAAATTAAAATAATAATAGAAAGAAGTGAGAGGAGCCCTCCAAGGAAGTATGTGATGTCAGCTTGTGATGTGATGTCAGACCATGGTTGGCACAGTGTTATTACAGTATCAAGGGACCTTAATCACATTATTTCAACTGAATTTATCATTCTGATTGCTGAGTTTTATTCTAATCAAAAAACTAAGGAACAAATAAATTCCTAACTTCTTCTGCCTCCTTGGAATTATCAGGATTAATTCTGTTCAGAATTGTATCACTAAAAATTAGGCTGAACTTGCTTCCATGTCCTATTCTTTTACTGTTATCACAGCTTTGCTTTAAAAGCTGAGCTGAAGCAGTTCTCCACTGCTGTCTTTAACTCTAGGAGCTCAAAAAAAGGTCAGGGTTGAAAAACAGAGGCTGGAGTCCTCACCAAGCATCATTTCCCCTGATTGCTACCTGACATAGAAGCCTCTCCCATGCAGTGTCCCTTGGGAGCAGCAGCTCCTCCTGACACCCCCAGATCCATCTTCCACTTAACCTTGAAGCAGTTGATCCACCCCACAGGAGAAAAATGGAAAAATGTCTCCTTTGCAGTGCATTTGAGAAAACTGGCATCACATACTTTTTTTCCTCTTCCTTAGAGAAGTGGCTACTTCCAGATTCTGGTCCAGGCACATCCACCCCTGCCTCTCTGCTTGGCCGTCGTGGTGAGAGTTCTCTGCCCGGCTGCGGTGAGTTTCTGCCCCATCCCCTGCGCCGGTGGGTGAGCTTGCCCAGTGACTCAGTGCAGATGATCCTCTGGGGAAGGGCTCCTGGATATATCCTTCCTGCAGCCTCCGTGTCTCGAGATGCTGGGCAGGACTTACTGCGCAGGATCTGGCTTGGATCACCAGCTTCCAGTACTTGGTGGTCCCCAGTGTCCAGCTGTAGGAAGCAGTCTTTGGAAGAGACTCTCATTTTCCTCTTTTGAAAGTGTCTTTCCAGGCTGTAGGACCTGGCAGGGTTGTACGTGGAGTCACAGGGTGAGCGCTGGCTCCAGGAAGGAATGAGAGCATCACCTTTGGTTTGTGTTGTACCCTGAGTCAACCAGAGCTTCAAAATGGAGCTGGGCAGACCCTTGAGAGAGCACCCCAAAGAAATGCAGAGGGGCTTTACACTCAGAAAGCTAAAGTCTTAACAGAAGAAAAACTAGAATGTTACATATTGTGAATGGAGAAGACTCAGTGACTGGGTATCCCAGAAGATAATAGGGAACAGCTTATTCCTACCCTCCCATCGCCTCCTTGGGGACAGGTTTTGGTGAAGCCCAGGTGATGCTCAGCCACCTCTCTCCTGCCTTGGCAGCCCAGCTGCTTTTGTAGTGGAGCCTGTGGTTTCCCGAGCAGTGTGATGACCATGTGATTGTGTTTCCAGCACAGCTGGGTATGCTCAGTTATCTGCTGAGACCCCATTTCCAAGCATGGGGTCTTGTTCTGCCCAGCTCCTTCCTCCCCACACTGGCACCATTTCTAGCAAAGGCGGCACCTGAGGTGTCCCCCAAGCTTCCCTCCTCCTCCTCTTGCAGAATCAAGACTATGCTGTTTATTTTTTTATGTAAACAAGCAAATTCTCCAGAGCCCATTCAAATGAAAAGGGAACTTGGGCCAGCAGTGGGGCTTTCCAGCACTCATCAGTTAATGACTGCACATCAGCTCTTCCCTTCCCCAAAAGTAAAAGAATAAACATCAAAAGGTCTCCAGGGAGTTGTGAATCCTCTTGCTGCAGTGGCTTGAAAACCTGAGAAAGGGGAAGCAGAGCATCCCAGGCCAGATCTTCTGCCAGATAAGAAAGAACAACGCTGCAGAAGCAGGCCCTCACTAGTAGTTTTACTTCTCAAGGCCCTCTCCATCCAGAGCAGTCTCGTCCCTGACTCTGGCTGCTGCGTGCCCCTGTACTTGTTCAGCCACCATCACTGTGTTATGCCCTGGCCACTCACCCAAAGCATCACCCCAGCTGAGGAGGGGTCAGCTGAAGCCCCAGGCCATGGGGAGACATGCCATGGGCTTGCAGCAAGACCATGATCACCCATCCCCAAAATCCTTCTGCGCTGATCAGGGCCCAGCCCTGGGACGGTGACGCTGCCCCAGGCATGGTCAGGGCAGGCTGTGTGCTCCCTTGGTCCCTGTGTTCCCCCAGCTTGAGGGACATCATCATGCCACCTGTGCTTGGTGGCCCTGCTCCTGTGCACACCACAGGCAAGACAAAAATGCATCGGAAGCAACAATATGGCCCAAGTCCCCGGCCGCAGCTCACAGAGCGTTGTGGTCTCCAGAAGGCTG
The DNA here is from genome assembly GCF_003259725.1 of Athene cunicularia. Classification (NCBI taxonomy): domain Eukaryota; kingdom Metazoa; phylum Chordata; class Aves; order Strigiformes; family Strigidae; genus Athene; species Athene cunicularia. The sequence goes on along the minus strand of NW_020799113.1, from coordinate 19,696,641 downwards.
CCTGATGGGACAGTCTCCATGGGATGGGAGGCTACTTTGGTCCCAGCAACCATGGCCCATGTGTGGGGAGAGGTTCCTGGAGAGGCACACGAGTCTGCAAGAAGGGGGCCTGGGGCAGAGGTGGGGAGGTGGCTGAGAAGGGAAGGGAGCACCTGCAAAACTGTGGTAGAAAGGAAAGCTGCTTTCAGGGATCAGCAGGAAGGCACAAGATGTTTATCACAGCCCAGGGAAGACGATGAATCGCTGGGTTGAACACATGCAGGAAGGAATGGCACTGTCCTTAGGGGTTGTGGGACCTGTTTATAAATGCTTTATTTGTAGTCATCTGGTGGCTACACAGCATGAGTGGCCTCATGCCAGGTCCTCCTGGGCCAAGTCATGCTTTGAGACATAGGGACTTCATCTCTCCACAAGAGCTGAGGCAAAGCGCAGCAGCTACAGGGCTCTGAGTATGTATTTTAATAATTTCTACTAGGTTGGGGAGAGCCTTGGCATACCCCACTTGGGGTCCTTGAGCCTTCATCAGCAGGAGATGTGTCTCCTACTGCAGCTGAGGTGGAGGAGACCTCGACATGACCAGATCAGTTCTCACCATTGGGTAGTTTTCTCTCAAGTTTCTGTGATTCTGTGATTCTGTGAAGTTTTTTAAAAGGCAAACTTAGGGATGACACAGTCCCAGGCATAATGGCCTTCTGTGAAGGGGGAGAGGGTGGCTTGGGGGTGCCAGTGTGAAGAAGGGCTTGAGGTGTCCCCTTGGGTAGTTCACAGTGAATGAGGGGAGACTGTGGTGCCCCAGTGATCTGCATGGGACCCTGCTGCTCTGTGCATCGACTTACAGCCTGGGAAAAAAAGGGGAATGGGGAAACAAGCTTCAGAGCAGGGACTATGCATGACTGACAAGGACCTGCAGAAGGGTCTGGTGGTCTGAGCAGCTGGATGAGGAAGGGAGAGTTGAGCATTGTGGGGAGAAGCTGTCCCCAGGTTAACACAGAGAGGCTGATCCCCTTTCTGCAGGTCCCTGCAGGGTCTGAGAGGCTTCGGGGTTGCAAAGGGGAGAAAATGTTGGAACAACACCTAAGAACTTTGAACACCAACTTTTCCTTCCACCTCCATCAGCCTGGTTCAGCCTCCTGCCCTGCCCTGAAGCCGAGGGACTAAGCCAGTCTCATCTGGAAGGGAGGGCTTGGCTGCACCCCCTTTCTCCTTTCACCCCAGACTTCCCAGCTATAAACATGGATTTTTGGTGGAAAACTTGTTTTTTCTCTCCATAGAAACAACATGGAATGTGATGCAGTTTCTGGCAGTATTTGACGTCTTGCAGCTTTCAAGCTGCAGAGGTCTGGTGGCAGCAGAGGTCACTGTGTTTCTGCTTCATGCTTCCAGGGGAGTTCAGGAGACATCCAACCATCTCCAGCATGTTTATGTTGGCTCTGGGGCTGAAATGCCATGGAAACCCAGGCTTTGCCTTTCCTATCACCATGAATCCCCTCTCCATGGGTTTGGGAGCCCTTGTGTTTATGCCTCTGTGGAGGAGACTTTCATTTCCCTCATGGACCCTGTGGCTTTCCCTCAAACCCATCTCAATGAAAGCAGAAGTTGCTGAAGTCTGTTCAGTCTTTCTAGGTATTGTCTGGGTCAGTAACTCTGAAGATCCCACGCAGCATGGAAATCCCCTCAGCCAAACATACAGGGCTTTTGCTTGAATTTGGTCGAAATTCTTTGGAAAAGGGTTAATGCGGGGAGGGGACGGAGAGGAGAAATTGCAGCACCTCCTTGCCTGAGCTCATGGATGAGCTCCTCTGAAGAGACAGAGCAGTGACCTGCGAGGAACAGCCCTCACACAGCCACGATGTGTGGTGCAAGGATGGTCCTGGTGCTCATGATGTTACTCTCCCCATGCTGTGATGCTGGTAAGGCACCTCACGGGCCACCGCTGTGGATCAGAGCTCAGGGTCATCCTGTTGGGGAGATCAGGCAAGAAACCTCGGTGTGGAGTGTGGATGGTGCTGCTGGCAGGAGGAGCAACCCCCTGGTTGGGGCATGGCTGCACATCCCAGGAGGCAGGGAAGGATGGAGACTGCTCCTGGGGCAAAGCTGGCTGCAGGGATGTTGGTGCTGAACAGTAACCTGGAGCATCCTCCTGCCCCGGGAAGGAAGGACAGCACCTGGGGCTCTCAGGGCAGAATCTGCACAACTCGGGGGATGTTGTGTGCATCAGCCGTGTCATGGAGGAAGGTCCTTCAGACTGCTTTCCAAAGCCAGTGTTCAATGTCTCTCTTTGTCTTCTCCTCTCCTTCACTCACAGCTGAAGTACTGCTACAAGTTACATAAAATTATTTCTCTGGCTGGCTAACCTGAAGGCTAATCCCTGGGGGATGGGGAAGAAATTGGAGGGATAAAGGGAAATCTATAGGTTTATATAAACAGTTTAGTAATTGTAATAAAATAATAACAATAATAGAAAGTACAAACGGGTAATGCACAACTGATACCCAGCCTGTTCCTGGTTAGTGAGCCTGAAAAACCAAGATACTGGAATAGCAATCCTGGAAGAGAGGGAGAACCCCCCTCCTTCCCAGCTGCCCCTCCTTTCTACACTGAGCATGACATTACATTCCACTGGCTAACTTGGTCGGTGCTCTGGCTGTGCCCCCTCCCAGCTTCTTGTACACCTGTGCATGGATGGGATGGGGGGGTGGAGAGACCTCAACCTCTTAACAACAACCATAACCATTGGTGTGTTATCAATCAGCGTTCTTCTCACACCCAATCCCACACTGAATCCAAAACACAGCACTGTTCTAACTGCTAAGAAGAAAAATTAACTCTATCTCAGCTGAAATCAGGACAGGCCTGCAGAGGTCCCTGATGCTGAGGGATGGCCCTGACTCCCCAGAGCCCAGCACTGCATCAACCAGTTGGGCACCAGCTCCCCATCAGCACCTACCCATTGAGCACAGCCACAAAATAAAGGTTTACTTGATGTGGTATTGGAGAGTGGTGCCCTTCCTTCTCCTATCCCTGAGAAGCATATCCTATGCTGCTGGCTGCTCGAGGCATGGAGCTGCCCAAGGGGCTGGGGGCTCTTCCCACCACCTCCCACAACCTCATGGGTCTCACTGGGGCAGGCAGGGAGGGGGACAGAAGGGTGCTGCATGGATGCTCTAGGCATTTGGGTACTCTCTTAAAGGGGACCCAAAAGGGGCTGAAGACTCCTCCGAGGGCTGTTAGGTGCACAACTGCCATTGGTTTGGGGCTTAGAGCTTTCAGCTTGTCCCTTGCATTGCCCCGTGTATACCATGAGCACAGCCTGGCTGCCACCTCTTCCCCGGGGCTTTAGTATGTCTCTGAGCTGTGCTGCAGAGGAAGGATTTCTCTGCAGAGCTCCCTGGGCAGGTAGCACGGACAGGGGATGCTGAAGCAGACAAGGGAATCACCCACATACAGCCATGGACATCCCCTCCATGACAGGGCCACAGGGAGCTCACCAGTGATCTCTGACAGGGTTTTGGGATGGGGAGGAGAAGTGGAACAGAAAAAGTGAGAAAACTTGTGGGTTGAGATAGACCGTTTAATAGGTAAAGCAAAAGCTGCACACACAAGCAAAGCAAAATAAGGGGGGAAGGTGCTCATCCATTGCCAGCAGAACATGGCTCCACCCTGTGTAATGGTGACTTGGGAAGACAAATGCTGTAACTCCAAACATCCTCTCATTTCCTCCTTCTTTCCCCAGGACAGTTTAATAAGGAGGAAAAAAAATAAAACCAACCAACCAAAAAATGAAAATGACCAAAAAGCCCCACCAAGTCATGCAAAAGCCATCACTCACCACCAAGACAGATGGTGCCCAGCCAGACCCCAAGCAACAGCCACCCTGGCAGCCCTGCTGATGGTGCTTCCAGCTCCTGGGAACAGGATTTTGGCTGCAGAACCTCCAGGGGTGTTTTCACAGCAGAGACAAAAACCCATCCGGAGCTGAGGGATGACCCTGACACGATGCGGTTCTGGGAACCAGAGGTCTCACGGGAAGGAGGCAGGTGGAGATCTTCTAGGGTGTGCCAGGAGGTGCTGCAGCTTGAGGAACCCTTTCAGACTGTTCTTTGCTCTTCAGGAGCCTTCAGAGGATGGAGACACCCTGTTTGCTTGGTCTTGGTGCCCTCTCCTGACAGCTGTGGCATGGATGCAGCACAGACCCCAGGGCTCTGGCTGGCTGGAGAGGTGCAGCCCAGCACGATGCAGGGGATGAGCAGAGCATGCCTGGGAGCCCAGAGCAGAGTGAGGAGGAGCATCTCCTCACCTGGAGGAGCCATCACTGGGGTCAAGCAGGGCCTCACCTCTATCCTGGTCCTTCATCCACCTTCCTCAGCGTCGGCTCCTGGCAGAAACTTGTTGGCACAGAACAAGCATCACTGTGACCTCAGCCCCATTTGAGCCCATCGAATGGCCTCTTGCCCCATCCCATGTGCATGTGAGTCCCACCAGCCCCTGCCCCATGGTGTATGTGGGTCCCTGCCAGCTCCCTGGCCAGGGGTCAGCCTGCTGAGCCAGAGCAGGTCTGCACAGGACCTTGCCCTGCCAGGCTCCCTGGGAAGGTCTGGCCCAGACCACCTTTCCTACCCAGTGGCATGTGCTGGCCGTGCTGTGCCAGCAGTGCAGGGCAGCCTGGGCCATCAGGAGCTGAAGGAAGCTGGGGCTGAGGAATAGGAGGCAGCTAGTGCCCCTGAGCAGGGGGAGCCAGCTGTGGGCATCCAGCATGGTGGGGTGGGGGCCAAGGGCTTGGGCTATCCTTTGGAGCTGCTTTCTCTGACCAGCACAATCCTCTGTGACTGCTGTCACCTGGGATGGGGACAGGACTGGGGCTGCGAGGCCACTGCCAGTGCTGCAACAGCATCAGGAACCCCCGGCAAGTGGGTCCTGCACAGCTGTCAGGAGAGGGCAGCAAGACCAAGCAAACTGGGTGTCTCCATGGTCTGAAGGCTCCTGAAGAGCAAAGGCAAGAGTTAAAAGCATTCATCAAGCTGCAGCACCTCTTGGTGCACCCCAGACATCTCCACCTGCCTCTTGGTGCCCGTGAGACCTCTGGTTCCCAGACCCACAGGCACCCACCTCTGGTGGTCCAAACAGGGTCCATGGAACCCAAGAACAGACACAGGAGGGACACTTGGAACGCCAGGGCAGCCTTTATACCTGTATATTAAAAAGTTGGGTTTCTTCTGCTTTAATTTTTTTTCTCTCCCATACATTTGCATTACATCAGCTTTATCCCCTGCTGAGTAATTGCCCACTGCTTAGACACATAATGTTACCACAACCAATAATTAATTGAACAGACATGTAGGTTACTATTATAGCCATTAGCACTAAACATATAGATTTGAACAACATCTTAAGTACATTTCCAAACCATCCACCAATATCTAGTGTCCAACCCTACGCATCAAAAGGGCATGGGGTTTTTTTGTCTTCATTTTATGAAAAACCTTTAGGTGGCTTTGGATTGTCATTACATCAGTTTCTATTCTTTTGTCTTGGTATACACAGAAACAACTGGTGTTAATGAGATCTTTTAATGCTACCTGGTTTTGTATCACCACTTGAGATCTAGATTTGACCTCTCTTTGTCAGGTCTTTTTGCTATCTACTGTAGCGTTTGTAATACTATTTCCCCCGACACATTTACTATTGCCTTTTCCCATTCTATTATTCTCAGACATGGCACAAAGGCTCTGGGTGAATTTATGAAAGTCAGTTGTTGTTATAGTTTCACCTTTGCCTTTTTTGACCATGGTTGATGGTGATGAAGGCTTCCTCCAGAGAGGCTTTTGATGGCATCAGTGTCTGAGACCAGCACCCCCAGTGTACAAGTGCCTTGCGCTCTTCTGTTTCCTTTGGCATTTATCATATGCAGAGGCTTCACATATCCTCTTAAACTATTCATTTTTATGGTTACTCAAAAAACCAAATCATTGTATGAGTCAGAGAATGTTTCCCATCTCTACACTTTTTTTTTTTGTCCATGCCTACCCACTTTAATGTCTGAAATAGGGTTATTCCTCAGTCAAAAGAATTGTATTCAATTATAAATTATAGTGAGGTTGCAGTTGGTCTGGACACAAATAAAATCATGTGCATGGCCCATCCTTCCTTGTCTCTCTACACAGATGGCTACTTGCCTAACAGGCAAATCTGGGGGATGTCCTGGAGCTCTACAGCTGGAGAAGAGGCTGTGCCACTGGTGGGGATGGCCTGGGAGGTCTCTGGGAGCACCCCAGGCACAGCAGGTTTGAACGTGCTGGAGAAGTTTAAAGCCAAGTCCAAAGGTCCACTGCAGGGACAGGGACACAGAGGAAATCCCAGTCCTCCAGAGAGCCTCATGGAGCCTCTCCAGGCCTCCAAATACCAGACATGCACTGATTTCCTTTATGAAGAGCAGATAGTGGAGACATCTACTAATGCTTTTGATGGGACTGAGAATATGGATTAATTAGCTAAGGGGAAGGAGGAGGCATGTATTAACACCTCTGATGGGACTGGGGACAGGCTTAATTAGCTAGGACAAGGACTGTGTGCCTCGGAGAAGCCTGAAGAGGAAGCTCAGAACTTGGCAAATGAGGTTTCTATGTGAGATGTTGGCTGGAAAAAGCCATTAGCTCAGTTATCCCTTAACTACAGCCCTTCACTTTGAACCAGTGTCCAGGAGGTGGCTTGTGGGACTTGAGGATCTGTACATCGGGGACAGGTAGGAGCTGCAAAAGGAAAGGTGGAAGAGCCAGGGAGGATGCAGAGACTGTAGGAGGGGGCTCAGCGGCTGTGTATTGGTGTCTTCCTGCAGAACCCTCTTCTGGAGAAAGTGGCATTAGAAACCAGTAGTATCGTGCCCACCTCTCTGCATGGTCACCCTGCTGCCATGACAGATCACCAGACCTGATGTCCTACAGAACACATCTTCCAAACCAGAGTTGTCAGCACATTTGATTTGTTTCCTTCTCCTTTCTTCTTCCAGACAAGTCGTGCAAACATGAGATAATCTTCAGAAAAGTCCATTTCAACCTTTCTTTTCCTCCAAGCCCTGGCTTGCCTCATTTCCAAGCCACAGCCAAGTCCCTTCCCATGCTCCTACTCACCATCATGCCACATGGGTTCCCACCAGGTCCTCACCCCCTTCTTGCACACAGACCACAGCTGCATCTCACCTTCCAGGGAGCAGACCTCTGCATGGAAGTTGGGCTGATGTTCACCAGTGCTCCATGGTGCTGCTGTTGTGGTCTGTGCCACCTGCCCTTCCTGCACTCAGGGTCCTCTCTGGGGCCTGGGCTGACTCTGGGGGTTGTGGTAGGGTTTGTCCCATCTCCCTGCAGAAATGACCTGATGACCACAAGCCCTCACCCCTCTGACCTGACCTTCTTATTTAGATCCCATCACCAGTGTGGGAGGCAGAGGCAGTGCTTGGAAAGATTTGGGAACAGCCTGACTCTCCTCAGACACTCTGTGACTGTTGCCTTATTTCTTCCCCTTCTATAAAATCTCCTGAACCCACCAAAATAATTTCTGCCACCTCCTGCTCTGGGGTCTCTCATAGTTCAGTCCAGAGTGGCTTTTTCTGCCTGACATCCCATCCCATCCCATCCCATCCCATCCCATCCCATCCCAGTGCTTCACTGCCAAACCCAGTGCCCTCGGTAAGGCCAGGGTGGTTGCCAATGCTGGTTTGGAGGGGACTCATTAGTCACTTGCCTTTGATAACTTAGTCAAACCACCTAAACCTGTCAATGACCTTTTACTGCTCAGATTTTGGTTGTGTCTCCTGTTAGAAATAAACGTGCAAGCATTAAAGGATGTCTTGCCTTCACAGAAAGTTGTTTTTAATCTGATTTCCTGGGTAAATTTCAGTTCCTCCAACACCTCCTTGGAAGTCCCTTGAAGCCTTTTCTGCAGAAAGCAGAAGTGGCTGCCCCACTCCTTCGCCTCTTCGCCAAAATAAACAATGACAGAAATCCCCTTGTCCCTGGGAAGAGGCTTCTTAGAACATGTCCGAAATCTGTGGAAAAGCGGTTAAAGTGGGTGGCAAGCAGAGTATAAATTGCAGTGCGGCAAGAGCCAAAGCCACAAACACCGGCAAGGGCAGCACAAAGCAGGACAGAGGAAGAGCCCTCACACATCCACCATGCTTGCTGCAAGGACGGTCCTGCTGCTTGTGCTGTTCCTCACCTCCCTGCACCCTGCCGCAGGTAAGGCACCTCGTGGGCCACCACTGGGGTCAGGGCACAGGTTCCTCACTGGGGATGTCCCGTTGGGGAGGTCAGGCAAGAGACCCCAGCGGGGAGCAAGGACGGTGCTGCTGGCAGGAGGAGGAACCCCCTGGCCGGGACAGGGCAGCATGTTGTGGAGTGCAGGGAGGATGGAGAGGGTGCTGGGTGGCCTCAGCAAAGGCAGCCCAGGGGAGATGCTGCGGGAGCGTGGAGGAGACTCTGGCAGCATTTCCCCAGGTCTCAGCTGGATGAGCAAGTGGTTGGAAGAGCAGGGGGGATCATGTGCAGCTGAAATCCCCAGAACACCATCCTCAGACCGAGCACCCCAACCGCACCGTGTGCTTTGGCAGCTGCAGCAATGCGGGCTGTGGGGTCCCACGCTGTTCCCCTCCCCACTGTTGTCCTCGTTTCCCAGTCCTGTGCTTGCTGCCATGAAGGGAAACAAATTCCTGCCATGGGATGGGGTGGGAGCTGCTGAGAAGCTTCACGGCCTCCAACCTGTGTCCTGTGGTGTCATTGTCCAGCGGTGCAATTAGTTGCAAAATGCTACCAAGGGTGCTCAGTCTCTCTCTTCTTTTCCAGCCCACTTCTCACCCACTGAATGCTGCTTTAATCATGTGCAGAAACCCATCCGAAACATAGAGAGTTTCTACCACACGCCCAGAGACTGCTCCATGCCTGCAGTTGTGTGAGTATCTGGGGGGTTTGTCTCCCACTCCTGGCACAGTGTCACAGGTGGGAGCTACAGCAGCTCCCCTGTCCTGTCCCACCAGCAGACAGCCCAGTCCCAGCTGGTAGCATGTGCCTGGGGGGGCTGTGGGAGGAAAGTAGCTCTATGGGGTGAGCAGAGGGGAAAAAAAATTAGGTTTTGGTGATTTCTGCTAAGGCCAGTGGTCTGGAATGATTCCAAAATGTGCTATCAGCCCAAGGAGGGCACAGGCTGCTGGAGATGGGTCCAAGCCTCCATTCAGGATGGGGCACAGGGAGGGAAGTAGCGTATGGGGAGGGAACACAGTTCACATTTTCACTCTTTCTCCTCACTTTCTTGCTGCAGGTTTGTGACTGCCAACGGTGCTGAGATCTGTGCTGACCCCCAGAAATCCTGGGTGAAGAGAGTCATGAAAAGAATTCAGAAGAAAAAATGAAATCCTCCTTCTGCCGTCCACCATCCAACTCACCCATCCAGCCCGCCCACCGCTGGAGGAAGGAGGTGGTGCTCGGGGAGCCTCTCCCACAAGGTGATGGGTGCTGTCACTGCAGGCTGAGTCAGGCGTGCCCTGGCAGGACCGGGTGTCACAGCAGCATGGACCAGCTGGCTGCCACATCCCTCCCACTGACACTGCCCTCCCAGGATGTGCCCAGCAGAGCAAGTATTTATAATAAAGACTCACTACCACAAATTGCTCTTTGAATTTTTCCTGATCCTTCAGCCCAAGGAGTGGATCCTACAAGCCCAGGGCACAGTGCAACTGAAGAACCCCTTGGCCTCAGGCATGTGTTTCTCCAGGCTTGGAGCAAGCTGTGCCTGGTCACGGCATGCTTCACTGGGAATGTGATCGTTGGGGCTGGCTCTCAGCCCTGAGGTGAGGTTACCCTTACCCCTAGGTAAGGCTGGGGAGGGGTGGGAGCAGCATAGGACCCCAGCTCTTAACACCAGGCCCATTGACCATCATTTTGTGTCAGGGGTGCAAAGCGTACATGGGAAAACCTCAGAAAGGTGAAGGCAAGAAATGTGGTGTGTGCCATGAACTGATTCTCAACCCAAAGCCTCATCAGTGTTTCACACTCAGGATTGGAAAACAGGGCAGGGCTGTATTTTCTAGGATATTGAATGTACGCAGGGGACAGGAAAAAAGATCCTGAATGGCATTTCTGCCCACAAATCATAAGCACTGGTGAAAAATGAAAGCTGAAGTAGAATCAGATTCTGGGGAACAAACGTCTCATGGGTTGTGCTCAGCTGTTAGACACAAAGCTTCTGGGTTACACCGTCACAGCACATAACAGTGAAGGCCGGGATGGTCATGCTGCCTCTGAAGGAAAAGTGATGTGTAAGGAGCTGTGCAAGGTAGTAAGCTTGTGGACAGACACCCTCAGTCTGCATTTCATAAATTCTTTAAACCCTTTACTTATGAAACTAAGCAGCCTTCTCGAAACATTTAAATCTGAGGGTTATAAAGATTATTTTCCCCCTTTCTTGTTAAACACCACTGAAAAACAGAATTACAGAATCATTCAGGTTGGAAAAGACCCTTGAGATCGTCAAGTCCAACCATCAGCCCGACTCTACAAGTTCTCTCCACAACCAGAATATTACAAGTGGACAACACAATGCTCAAGGGGAAACTCTTGCCATGGGACACAGTTAATCCAGAAGTTTTTGACCTGCAAAAAGAGTGGTGTTGAACAAGATGTGTAAGGTGTCACAAGATGCTATTGCCAACATGAGGTGAGGAAAGCCAGCAAATTATCTAAAAATATTAGGAGGATGCCACATCACACCCTCTAGGAGAAAGGTGGTGATGGAAAATTGGGACAAATACTGTCTGCCCATATTACAGAGCTGCCTCTGATGAAAAAAAAAAATATTATGATTTTACTAGTCTCTATCCCTTCGTTAACAAAATAAAGCGACACTCCACAGGGCACGCCAACATTATTCCTGAAGATTTTACCACCCTGACAGCCTGTTTTGGGCAACAGGAACTGTGGTGACGTTCAGGACTCATCCAGACTCCCAAGGACCTCCCTGCTCTGGGACCACTCGTGAGGGAAGCTCAGGGATCACTCATGTGAGCTGACGAGAGATGCTCCAGGTGGGAACGGCACTGAACACGTGGTGACATCAGGACCCAAGATGCAGGAGGCGGCCCAGGACAAAAGGGCATCAATGAATAATGTCCAGGGTCTGCCCCAGGGGTTTGAACACAAGCATGTGCTGGAAGCACCCCTTGTCCACTATTTCTGGCAGGACTTAGCAACCATAGGAGAAGCAATTTTTAAGAAGGTTTTGGAAAAGTCATCACGTGCTTTAAAACATGCCAAAATCTTATGTCAGAAATACATAGATGTTGGCAGCTGCTGCATCATGAACTGCTCCATAAATACCTGTTATCAAAGCTGGGCAGGGCTTACCTGAAAGCCTTGGCAATAATTGCTTATTTCCCTCTAATAATTGTATGTGAAGCAGCAATGCCCGAACCATGTGAGTGCCCTGAGCACCAAGGCACCTGCCTGATGACAGGGCCCTGCTTCTGCTGGCATCTGCTCACCCTTGGACAGGGAAAACTCATCCTGGAGCCAGCTCATCCTCGTTAGGCACAGCCGAGCTCCATCCACAGAGCCCCACTCGCCATAGCCAGACCCATCCCACCTCGAGGGGGGCACAAGCTACCCCGCTGCCCACCTGCCTTCCCAGTGAGCAGAGACTGACAAAGCACACGGCTCCACACTAGCTCTTGCACATGGATGTGTATTTTAATAAAAATAATTCTGTCAATATACAGCAGAACGTCGATTTCTTTACCATATTTCCAGTATATTTTCATAGGCTTTTTTCTCAGTTAAAATTCCCCCCCCCCCCCCCCCCC
>NW_020799113.1:19671813-19684752 GCF_003259725.1 Athene cunicularia | reverse complement strand
CCCCATTTTGGAAGTTTTCATGCGAAGCTTCAGATAACTTAATTCACAAATACTAAGCTTAGACTGAACCAATGTGCACAATTTGTGTAATGTCCATTTAGCCAATGTTGTACCAAAGAGGAGAAACCCCCTCCAAAGGCGATGAGAAGTCTGGAGCTGCAGAGGGAGATCTGCTCTGTCACAGCCCAACGGTGACCATTCCTTCAGGGCTGGCTGGAAACCTGCAAAGACCTCGCACCCCGTGCTCCAGCTGAGCATTTCATACCTGAGTTTTGAACAACCAGCAGAAGAGAGTTAACTGCATGGTGGGCAGGTCCTGGGGCTCACACTGTCGAACAGGTTGTGTGCAAGAGCTTCAGGTACCAGCAGGCTCCTCCTGCCTCTCCTGGCTGGAGAGCTGTGAAGAGTGTGCACAGGTAGGACCGAGAGACAATCCCAATCAAACGCCTGCGCAGAGTCCTTGGTCTGGAAGAGTCACCACATTTGTATTTTTAAAATTTTCTTTAAAATCCTGATTATCCCCAGAGCCGCTGCTGCTTCTCCTTTCTACAAGTTTGAGCCTGTGAGAAAGAAGCCCAGCCTGCAACACCCTGCGGGGCCCCCTCCTGGAGGAAGGATGCAGCTAAAGCCCTCCCGAGCAAAGGGGTCAGAGCACACGCCTGGACCCGAGCGCAGTGACCAGAGAGAAGGTGTCTGCCTGACCAGAGGAAGTTCAACAAGGAGCAGGGGTTTGAACAGCCTCAAGGAATGTTTCTGCAGCAACACGAGTGTAAATCCCACACCGGACTCAGCTTCCTGTGAGCAGAAGAGAGTTAAGCCTCCCTCTTGGAAATAAACCAGCTGGCAGGACAAGTGCTCCTCAAGCCTGGATGAACCCTCGGCTTGCCGAGCACTGCTACAGCTCAGGGCTGCAGGCTCTGAGCTCTGGTGTGGGACACAGTTGAGAAGGACACACACGACATGTTCACTCATCCATCACCTGCCACCTCTTGCTGCAGGGAAGGATGGTGGAGAGCAGCTAGTGCCTCCTCTGCAAGAGGCCTCCAAGGCTCTCAACCGCCCCCCTTCCCTCCCCAGATGTCCTGTAGCTCCTCTCACCTCTCTGACCTACACAGCAGGTGGAACACGGCTCACAGCCAGCTTTTGGCTCTGAGTAAGAGCTGCTGGACTGCAGTTCCCTCCAACACTCATTCTTCTGGGGCAGAAGGGTCCCAGCAGCACATAACACACACCCTCTGCCCCCTTTGCAGAAACACTCAGGGACAGATATACAGCTGCAGTCCCACCACCAGCTCCCCACAAGAGACCTCAGGATCCACCACTCAGGCTGCGCTACCACGGGCAGGGTTGGAAGGAAGTTGGTCCTTCTGCAAAGGGGACTCGCGGGTGGAGCAGACCCACCTTTTCAAGGAACACCTTCCTTCTCTCATGCCGTGGCCAGCTCCTCACTGAGCCCAGGACCTCTCCACCTGCTGCCCCGCGGGGCAGTTGAAGTCTGCACACTGCGTGTTCACGGGGAGAACTTCCCGACACCGTGTTGTGCACCACACAGCACTGTGGCATTTACAAGCTGCTATACAACCTGGCTACTATGGTTCACCTTCTCAATCAACCCCATGATGGCAGAAGGAACTTTTCAGTTCCTTCAGCATCTAAGCAACACGTGCTACATGAGGATTAAGAAAGACAGGTACCAGAGCACCACAGCATCACAGCAATCCAACAGGGCTTGCTTTGCTAGAAAAGGAGACAGTTCATCATCCCTGATGCCTAAGGAGGGAAAATGATAAATTCAGTCCCCAGAGCTAGTTACACCACCTCTGGCTATCCTAGTTGTTCAAGGGAGCCTCAAGAACAAAGCTATTTAAAGGAATGGTAAAGATGCCTTAATAAGACTACATGAAAAATAAGGACACAGCTTGAGATGTCACTGTAAAAACCAGAAGGAATAAGGAGGCAGATGGGAAAATCCTAGATGTATGCAACCACAAGGAACGATACTCCCAAAGCGGTCTCCATACCAGTCCCAGCTGCATCTCTTGGTGTCCAAATCAGGTTGGCAGCAGCACAGCAAGAACCACCAGGATACTGGAAATAGGAAGAGGCTCTAGCACCGATAACCACACATCTTCCACATGTCCCACAACGACCAGCTATGGGTCTGGTACACATGGGGGGCAGGAGGGGAGGGAAGGCAGCCACTGGACAGCCTCCCCCCAACAGCTCGATGCTGGGGTGCTTCACTTTGTAGGTCCCTCTCCATTCTGCTGGCCACACGCAAAGGCTCCATTTCTAACCAGACTCCAAAAGAATGTCAGCAGTGCTACAGCCAGCCCAGCCGCAGGCTGACGGGATCCTGTACGATGACAAAAAGGGATTGTCACACACAGACCTGCCCTTCAGGCCAGCCCAGTGGAAGCAAGCCCAGGAAGAGCAGTTGGAGTTGCCATGACTATGCTTGACAAATGTGTTGTTGGAACAAGCCACAGAGCTGAACCTTGTCCCAAAGCAGCTCACACAGTGCCAAACACTGCAGACACCACTTCCGGATGGTGACACAGGTGGGGGAGTGCTAGGATTGTGGGAGGCAAAGGAGAAGGAAGGGAGGCCTGGCAGGAGTAAGAAGTGCTCCCAAAACAAGCTGGCTCTGACAGCACATCTAAGGATGCAGAGGAAATAGACTGCTGCCCCCTCTGCTCACAGGAGAGCTTGGCTGAGAGCTCACTCAACCCTTGTAACCCTTGAACCAGCTTTTGTTAAACACCTGCTAGGATAGGATCATGGAGCAGCAAGAGGAATTATCCGGAACAAGATGGCTCCAAGAAGAACAAGATTTGGCTCCCTTGGTATAGGAGAGTTGTCCACAAACTGGAATGCATCCAGCAGAGGCCATTAAGATGGTCAGAGGCTGGAGTACAAAGTGTATGAGGTGGATACACCTCCCAGAAACACTTATCCCAGACAGTCCAATGCTTCCAACTCCCAAATAATCCTTCATCTCACTCCAAAGTTTGCCCATGTTACTGCTGATGTGACTGCTTTCACTCATTGCTTGTGGGGCAGCATGAACTCTTGTCCATGGGGAGTAAAGCCTGGCAAGGCAATTCAGCTCCATGAAGCTCTCTCCACAGAATGCCTCAAGCACTTTAACCAAGGCTCCAGGTCTGGTGTTGCCAAAATGTTGTTCTCAAAGAGCCACCCAACAGACAGGGCATTAGGCTCAAAACCAAAGCCCATGATGTGCAGGGCTGCAGTTTACCACCCTTGAAAACAGGTTTTCACCAGGTCCCTGGGAAATGTTATCCTTGTGAGAGGCCCTAGCTGAAATGCTGGGTTTGAGGAAGGCAGGTGGATTCGTTGGTGTCCAGAGCTGGAGTGTGCTTGTCACTCTGTAGATCACAGCTCTTTGGTGGTGGCTCTGGACTGATCAGTGGAGAGCTGAGACCCTCCGAGTGTGCAGACACAGCAGAGCTGGAAGAGGTTTGTTGTTACAGCCACGGCATTTCACGTGTCATGGGAAGGAGGCCACAGCTAGAAAGCCTCCATTGAAGCTGTATGGTGAGAAAAGTTGCCTGTAAGAAGTGTCTGGCTGTGGTCTGGGAAACCTTTTTCTAGGATGTGAAGTCAGCCCAACAGAGAGGAACTCTACGTGTCAACATCATGTGATGGAAGTCCTACATCCAGTGCCATCACCACTGTAACACAGGGCCATAGCGGACACCTTGTCAGCCTCACCAACAAATGGGAAGCCAACAGTTTTTACTACAGGCTACACAATCATTTACATGGCTTCAATGAAGGACTCTTGGGAGAACAGACACTGTGAGGGACTGCCCCCATGAAGCTGAGTTTCAGCTGGGGTGTTCTTAGTTCATCTGTTTCTGACCAAAAAATGAGGCATTTGGAATAACAAATCCCAAGTAATTTTTAAACGGCATGTGGCCTCTGCTTAGGTGTACAGCCACATTCAAAGTTAAAGACCTCAATACAGTTTGGTTCTGTTTGTTCTTTAAAATGACCACAACAATTCAAACCAAGTCTCAGCTGTCATGAACTAGAAAGGAGCAGTCAGGGACACTCAAAGATCAACAGACTTTGAAAAATAACCTGGGAAAACCAAGTCAGAAATCTCACCCAGGAACCAGTGGTAGGTTGAAGCCTACACCTCCACCACAAATATATTTCTCTTCCCCACACTGAATCATGGCCATATTAGTCAGAATCTGAGCACAACAAGCAGAAACCACTAATGAAGTTGCAAGAATGAAAAAAAGCAATGAGCACAGGACAGATATGTCACAGCAAAAAAGTGTTCCCCCCCGCCACACACACACACAGAATCAGGACACCAGGTACAAGAGCTGGTGAGAAGCTGGCACCAGCGATGTGTGTTGGTTACAGCTGTGAGGCCAGTTAGGAACTGGGTCAAGTGGAAAGGGAAAAGCAACTCAAGCTAGCACTATTGCTTTGAGTGCAAGAAGTGGAAAGCATCACTGCTGGCTCATCTATGGAGATCTACTGCCACTATGTGATGCACACCTTCAGTGGCAGGAAGAGTTACTCAGCCCTGCTACATGCAGTTAATCATCATTAAGAGTGTGGCCCCGCAGCACTAACCATGACACAACAGCAAGATGTTTTCTACCACAGGGATGGACTCCATGAGAAGCCATCGCACATTCTTGACAGCAGAACAACCATGTTATCTAGGAACATCTCTTTGGGTTTTTTGTAGCAAAAGGGAAGCCAAAAGAAAAAAAAATGTTCTGAGATGGTCAGCACAGCTTTGCTGAAAGAACAAGTGGGGCATTAATATGACACATGACAAAGAAGAGACTTGGCTTAAAGGAACCACAAAGAGAAGGAACAAAGACAACTCAGAAAGAGATAAAGATGGTGTTGCTACAAAGATGAGATAGAGGTCTGACTGTACCCAGAGAGCAGCAACTTAAATGGTGACTAACAGCAGAGGAAGTTGCCAAATGTGAAAGGCAAAGCCAGGTAGAATATTTCCAACCCAAGTACCCACAATCAGCCCTAAGCCTCAGTCTAAGAAGCGGAGAGCCTGCAGAAAACTGCCTCCCCAGGCCAAGCTCACACGTTGCCTCAGGTTCAGCATCAGTGGGTTAGGCTGGGCAGCCTGGCAGGTACAGCTTTGGAGGCTCTAGGAAAGAAGCCTGCCCACCAAGTAGTGGTGCAACTTCAGCAAGGTAAGGACTACAGGCTGGGGTAATATCCATTGCTAGGACAACAAGCAGAGTTGAGAATCAACAGACGCTTTCTGTTCCCCAGAATTGAAACAGAACCCCTGGATTGCAAGTTAAATTCTTCTGCTTAGTGCGGTCCTCTGCTCCCATCTGCCTACTAGAAGAGTGGCTTTGGTACACAGAGCTCCTTCTGCTTTTTTAACTATATGAGTTGATCTAATAAAAAATAAAAATATCTCCTCCATCTCTAAAACTTGTGTTGCTTGGTCTCTTAGACTACCACAGCTCTAGCACCGCTCCAAAACCTTCACCAAAAGGTAGCGCTAGGCACTGCCAACCACCTCCACCACCATCCGCACATTCACTGCCACCATTTTCTCCTGCAGCGCAGGGGACACCTGCCCCCTGCTCTGCCTTGATTTCAGGCCTCATGTTCCAGCTGCAAATCAAGCCTGCAAATGCAGAAAATCCTTAAAGCCCTAGGGTACTCCACAGAGGTCACACACCACCTTCCTTTCTTCAGTGGCACACAAGCTCTCTTGCTGCCTGAAGCCCTGGTACAGGCTAAACTCCATTTTAAGGTCAAACTTCAACACAATTTGTTCATCTTCCACTGAGCTTTCTAAAAATAAATTTCAAGAACAGCAGTAAAGTACATGTTGGGTCTGAGCTCCCCAGGGTCCTCTTTACAGCTACAGGCCTAAAATTCATTTGGTGCAGAACTACAATTCCTCCCGTGCAGGCAGACTGAATCTGAGGCCTCCTAACAGCCCACCAGAGGATGCAAAGCACGCAGCCCTGCTACACGGTCTTGCCAGTTAAAATTACACACGAAGAAACACACACAGGCAGGTGGGTTTGAATGCCCAAGGCTTAGCAGGACTTGAGTCCCTGGGCCTGATACATACCGCAGCAGAGACACATCAGTCCATCTTACTTGGAGGTTACTCACCCACAGATCCTTGCTGGTCAATTTTGGGACTGAAACTGAAATAATTTTCTTAGTAATCCTTAAAGAAACATTGCTGCTCCTTCTGACCAGCTCAGACCTTACGAAGCTGACCCTAACCTGCAGCCTGACCATGGCATGTGCAACCTGCAAGGGTAAACACAGTTCCCACTAGTGTTCTCAAGATACTTCCAAGATTTAGAAGTGCTCATTTAGATCAGAGTTACATGGAGGGGTCAGTAAATACTATTATTTTTGAGTCTTAGTGACAGAGCCCTCCTAGATGGAGAAAAAGGGAGATTTGTGATTTAACACAAAAACTGACAGCCTGACTGGGCAGCACCCACAGATGTTTCTTGCAGGCTAACATGACCTGCTTCTACCAAGACAGTGGTAGATGACTTCCTATTTGTCAGCCCTGTCCCTCCAGCTGCTGTGAGAGCTGGATTTACCTGTTTCTCAGAGCTGTGAGATGCTTCTATGGTCCAGCCACTAACATAAGCAATGTCAGGTCCTCTACTCTTTCCACTCACAAAGACAAGCGTTTGAGAGCCTTGTGCTCTTAAAAGAGGCATGCACCAGGAAACTCCTCCAATTCCCATCATTAGCACTGACAGGACCTACCTCACCAGGTCTCCTGCAGGGCTGTATGATGTGTACGGCTGGGACTGAGTCTGTGGGCAATAAATACATCAGTGACTTTGTGGAGGTGGAAGAGACCTCTTTAATAAACAGGATTCAAATAAAATTAAAAAAAACCCTCTGAACTGCCACTGCGAGAAGAGTTCAGATAACTAGCACAGAAGATGATGCTGTATGTGCACGATGGAGGGAGAAGAGAAGAAAAGAACAAGCTGTTACCAACTTGATGAGCTTCCTCAGTAAATCAGCATAAACCAGCTCAGCAAAACTCTCCAGATAAAATATTGGTGGATCCATGAAAACAACTCAAATCAAAATAAAGAGAAATCCCTACATCGGAAGGCGCTACATTAGAATAACCAGCGAAATACTGAGTGCCGCTGGAGCTGCAGAAATGGCAGGGAGACAGGTAAGATCTGCCAGTTGTTCCTGGGGTCAGGAATAGCCACACAGTGAGGGAATCAATCCTTTCACAGGCAGTGTGTGTGTGTGCGCTAGAGGGGGTGTTGGTGGCAGGGAGGTCAGGCTATCGAACGAGGTGGTGGTGTAGAGTGGCAGCAACGGAGGGTGAAGGGCAGCACTCGACGATGCAACTCCATCTTGCTCTGGTGGTTAGTGCAAATAGTCGTCTACTCTGGCAAAGGAGCAGGAGCCCAAGCCCACACGAGCCATGAGCCGCAAACACTCCGAGGCCTGGCCCAGGGCAAGCATCAACGGGGGCTGCTTTGGCAGGTTCTGAGATTCTGTGGGGGCAAAAAAAGAAATCTGTTTAGAAGAGGTGCCCTGGCTGCGTAGTGGCTCCCCTTGCACTTGAGTCCCTCTTCAGTCCCATCTGGGCACCAAGCCCAGCCCCCCTGGCAGAAGGCACTGGCTCTGGAAGGAAGCTATTCCTGAGTACCACTGGCTCTGCACCGCTGCTGCGCTGCACACCCCACCACCCGTGACATGTCCCACGTGGGGCAACAGCTCATCGGGGCCTTTGAGAAGTGCTGCTGTGGTGGCCAGGGCAATAAAAAGGCAGCAGAGCTCCTGCTGCCTCACTGTCTGCCAGAAAACCCTCGAAGCATGAGGGATCAAAGCGTGGAAGAATAAGGAAAGGCAGAAGAAATTGGCACCAAGCGAGAGGCAACCTCTCTATCTCTCCCACTTTTGCAAGTCTACACTGAAGTCCAAACCCCAAACAAACTCCCTCACTGGTTACTGCTTCTGTTCAACTGCATGTTTGCCAGGTGTGTAAGAG
The DNA here is from genome assembly GCF_003259725.1 of Athene cunicularia. Taxonomy (NCBI): domain Eukaryota; kingdom Metazoa; phylum Chordata; class Aves; order Strigiformes; family Strigidae; genus Athene; species Athene cunicularia. Next base: position 19,676,714 of record NW_020799113.1, on the reverse strand, counting down.
AGAATCCTCATCTCAGCTAGACAAGTATCTTCCGACCTGTTTAACGAAGTACATCCAGACACCATCTTTCATGTCTCCCTGGTGACACCCCTCAGCAACTTGTCCATGCTCCTCTAGCACAGGACAAACAATGGCTAGAACCAAGCCACTCTGCTGAACACTTGCCCATCCTGATTGTCTCCCTTTCCCAAACCATGTAATTTCTGTTCCTTTACTCAAACAGAACAGGAGCCCTCACGGGTTTGTCCATCAAGCTGTTTCTTCCCCCAGAATATAATCTCTAAATCACCTTCTGACACACTCAGTGTGAGGTGCACAGGAGTCAAGCGTGGTCTCCCGAGACAGCAGCTGTCAGTGCTCAGCCCGCTGTGGATGGACTGAGCTAAACCAGACTGGGGAGTGTCCCGTGAAGTTACCTGAGCAATGACACAGCATATGCACGTCTGATGACAGGATCAAGGGCCCTGCCTAGAATGAATCAACCTCTTTCTTGCAGACTGGTGGCAGGCCGTAACCTCATTATCACTATACTTCTCTACCATGGGATTTTTCTGTAGCTGAAGATGCCAGGAGTGTCAGCAATGACATGGCAATTCATCGACTGCAAGCACAAGACTTCCATCAGGGAAGCTGCTGCATTTACTATGCCAGGTTCAAGACAGGAGAGTAAATGACAACAAGCTGCTGGGCCAAGATACGGGCTTGTCTAAGGAAAATGGAAGAGCAGGCATAAACGTTCAGCTCTGAGGACACAGAGGGAGGGCAAGAGGCTGCTCATATCTGGATCCAGCCATGATCCATCCTGCTGACACAAACAGCAAAGCTCATCAGAAAAAGGGGAGCTTTCTTCCTAGCTGAAGAAAATCAATGTATAACCACGTGTCTACACAGATGGGACTCCTCTCAGCTTAAGATCAGAAGGGAAAGAGCAATAGGGCTGGACCATTACCACAGCCCCAATTTCTGCAGGCAGCCAGGCTCTCTGGGCTCCAGCAGCCATAGCACATGATGGGAACATGCAGAGGCAATGCCTAAAGGGAAGACAGACCCGTTTAACTCTGCATGCCCGAACAAGAGATCAGAGGGAACTGCTTTAGAGCAAACACTATGGAAACCTGCTTCACTCCTGAGCTGCTGCAACAGAGCAACTGCATTCCCTACCAGAAAGCAGGATGATGCCAGGACAAAACTCTGCCGACCCAAACAGCGGATTTGCTGCTAATGCTAGTGAAATGATTCAGTTGGGTTTGAAGCAAGAAGGAAGAGGGGCAGGAAATACACTGAAGAGATCTTGGTTTCCTCAGTAAGCAGGGGAGGAAAATCCTGAGGAGCATCCTTGGAAGCAGCACTGAGGAAGACCCAAGGAAGGGAGCCAAAAGATTAGTTCAAGTGGATCTGTCCTCTGCAGGCTTCCCTCCTGCCTACCTTCCTGCATCACCACCCTGTCAGTCCCCAACAACTGAAAAGAGAGGCAAAAGCTAAACGCAAGTATTTATGAACTTTTCCTAACGCTCACAGGCTTGCCTGCCACAGGACAGTCCCTGAGAGCAGGTACGTTCAGTGGGTACAGCTCACATAGGAACTGGGCCTTACCCAATATAGCACTATTAAGAGCAGCACACACAGGTTCCCTCTGGATTGGGTCCAGCTGTTGACCAACGGGGCAGTTCCAAGGGTCTGAGTAAGCTAACAAGCTAAATGCGTCCTGTATGAGAGAACAGAAAGGCACAGTAAGGTCATGCATGGCTGCAAAAGCACAGGAAAACTGCCAAGTCCATCAGCCGGGGCACCTCCTGCCATCGCCAAGGTGACAGGTGCCTACCTCCTGAAAAGAAACGGCCCTTTTCTTCTTGGCAGCAAGGGACCACACTGGGCCATCAAGATAGTAGATTAAAGAGGGTGCCCCCTCCACCTGGCAGGGGAGCCAGCACGGGAAGGCAGGTAGAGTGTCACCTGGAGAGAAGAAGAGCGAAGGCAGGCGGGAGCTGTATTGCTTCTCTCCTGTGCCAAGAACTACGTTCACTGAGTTTCGACCTCTGATCCCCATGCAGGATCTCTCTTCCAGGTGCAGAAGTGGGGGCCACCCAGAGCTCTGCAAGAGAACCCGCAATCCCACTCCTGACTCAGAGAACTGCTGCGATGCAGCACAAGGCCCAGGCTTACCTGAAGCATCTTTTTGTGCATTGTGTTCTTCCCATATTCTCTGCAAAGCTGCTCGCTCAGCATCTGCAGCTCCCGTCCAAACTGGATCATCCGCTCTGTGGCAGCATGGTTCCCTCCACAGAGCTGCCTCTGGGGACAGCTGTCTTCTAGAGGGAAGGCAGTGGAGAAGTAACAATCATCTTTTATTCCTCACCACTGCCCACTCTGTGTCATGCTACCCATAAACTCCTTTCCTTTCTGGTGCAGGTAGCTGGTCCCTGCTCTAGGTTTATCCCAGTGGAAGGTTTTTGTGATTCCTACACTGCAACAGCCAGTACTGGCTTTTTCATTAGCACCTGTTAGGTACAAGGAAAACTTGAGCTCAGTTTGTTTAATGCCTGAAAATGACTTACAAATCAAGTCTTCTGATAAAATCATGGGAACTTGCAACTCCAGCTGTTACCCCTTCATGTGTGTAATACAGTGTACAAACATGGAAACCCCTGGTCTAAAAAATACTTGGTACAGAAAACTTTCAGTCAGAGATGGTAAAACCAACTTCCCAGTATTAGGTGGCCACAAGACCCATTGTAACTGGAGGAATTCCAAGTTTCAGAGGTAGTGTAGTTGATTCATCCTCTCCCTCTTGGCTAAAGCATCCACAAACAAGACAGTTGTAGCTGATCACACTGTGCTGAGGGCACGCTGTGGCCAGGCATCAGCCAGCCTTTCACAGCTTGGTTCAGTTCCTCAGTTGGCAGAAGTGCCAGGACTGCTCTGAGCCGGAATTCAGGACCAGTGCTCAACAGACCTTTAACTCCTATCGCTTTCCCTGATTCACAACATCACCAGTGCTGCTGCAAGACTATGAAGAAACAGATCTAGTTTTAGTTCCGGGACAGATTCATTTTCCCCATGAAACAGGCATCCTGAGAACTTCATTCACTGGGGTGGGGAAAGAAACCCAAAGTTCATGTCTTTTCCCCACAGTCCAATCAGTCTTAACTCTCAATACCAGCTCTTTCTATTTCCCTTTACCCCTCCTGCCTCTGAGGCCCTACCCATGCTGGATTCATCTGTCTGCAGGATCTCTTCATGTTTGTAGGTGCCATTCATTATCCTGGTGGATGAATTTTCCAGGACTCCATTGGGGTAATGTTCAGCCTCCATTTCCATCTCGCTGTCACTAAAGTGAAAGGAGGAAAGAAAGGTTATATGTTTTAATTAGAAAGGGAAGAAATGAAGAACTCAGATGCCAAATCACAGAATCCCAGAATCATTCAGGTGGGAAAAGACTCCTGGGATAATCGAGTCCAACCCTCAGCCTGACTCTACAAAGTTCTCCCCTAGCACACATCCCCCCACAGCTCATCCAAACGGCCCTTAAACACACACAGGGATGGGGACTCCACCCCCTCCCTGGGCAGCCTGTTCCACTGTCCGACCTCTCTTACTGTGAAAATTTTTTTCCTCATGTCCAGTCTGAACCTCCCCTGTTGCAGTTTAAAGCCATTTCCCCTTGTTCTGTCACTAATCACCTGTGAGAAGAGACCAGCACCAACTTCTCTACAATGGTGCCCAGCAATGGTCAGTAGACCAGAAAAAGTGCCAGCTGGGCTACAGAGAGCCAGATGGGCTAATTCAGCATAGCAAAAATTGTTGCAGGCTTCTGAAGACAATTTATGAAACAGGTTTCTGTTCCAAAAGTACCTGTCATTATTACAGGTGCAGAGTGCTTACCATTTTCCATTCAGGAAGCAGTTATATCTGGGACAGTGAACAGCAGCTAGACAGGTAACATACTAACACACTAAACAGAAGGGAAATGTTGGCTATGGTAAGCCATCAACCCTTGCAAAAAGTGCAATACAGAACACAGGGGCTCTAGGTTTAAGTGTTCGAGTCAGCAGTGTGAATGAGATTGCTGATTAAGTGAAATGATGAGAAAATCTTGCTGGGACTTGGGCTCTACATTTAAAAAAAGAATCATAAATCCAGCATTATCACATGATTCTGGTAAATTGAGTTTGAACAAGCGTTTCTCACTCAGTTACGTGCTGAGGGTCAGAAGGATGATCCAGGAAATTACAGGCCTATCAGCTTGACTTCAGTGCCCGGGAAGCTGATAGAGCAGCTCACCCTGAGTACCATCATACAACACATGTAGGACAAACAGATTCTCAGGCTCAGTCAGCATGGGGTTATGAAAGGCAGGTCCTGCTTGACAAACCTGATCTCCTTCTATGACAGGGCGACCCGCTTATTGGATGAGGTAAAGGCTGTGGATGTTGTCTACCTTGACTTTAGTAAGGCCTTTGACACTGTTTCCCACAGCATTCTCCTGGTGAAACTGGCTACTCATGGCTGGGCACATGCTTTCCTGGGTAAAATTGGATGGATGGCCAGGCCCAGAGAGTTGTGGAGTTAAATCCAGTTGGCAGCCAGTCACGAGTGGTGTTCCCCAGGGCTGGCCGCTGGGGCCACTCCTGTGCAAACTTTACTGATGATCTAGATGAGATCGAGTGCACCCTCAGTCAGTTTGCAGATGACACCCAGTTGGGTGGGAGTGTTGATCTGCTCAGGGCAGGGAGGCTCTACAGAGAGGCCTGGACAGGCTGGAGCCATGGGCTGAGACCAGCTGGAGGAGTTTCAATAAGGCCAAACGCCGGGGGCTGCCCTTGGGCCACAACAACCCCCAGCAGCGCTACAGGCTTGGGGAGGAGTGGCTGGAGAGCTGCCAGTCAGAGAGGGACCTACAG